>NC_091863.1:10934359-11237389 GCF_037783145.1 Equus przewalskii
ACAATCATTTCACAATGTATACACATATTAAGTCATTACCTTGGACATCCTAAATATATACAATTTTTATTTGTCAGTTATAGCTCAATAAAGCTGGGGAGAAAAACTATCTTTAGAAAATGGGATTTCTTGGCTCTCATAAGCAGCAAAAGTATGATTCTAGTTAGAGATACCTGAAGCAGGAGATCTATGTTGCCAGAACACTCTATAAGTGTCAGCTTTCTCCTTTCTTGCTGTGTTCTCCATGAAGTGAAAGCATCCTTGCTTACAACTCTGGGCTCACAACCTCACATCTCTACTCCCAATGAGATTCTCAATTCAAAGAGATCCCAGGGAAGGAGTCTGACTGGCCTGGCCTGAGCCGTAGATTCATCTATTGAACCAACTACTAGGACATGATGAAGTTCTTCATTTAATGACCCTCAACCAAATCATATGATTAGACCAGGAAAGGAGCATTACTCAAAAGAAGGAGGGCAAATAAAGAGCTGACAAAACAATCAATGCCTACAACCTAAACGTCCAAAAATAGCATAATGGTTAGCTAAATTAGTGTATATCAATATGAAAGAATATTAAGCAGGCATTAAAAATTCTAAAGTATGTTTTATAAATTTAATGAGATCCCAATAAATGCCAATATTTTTTGTCTAGAACTAGGCAAGCTAAGTGTAAAGTTAAATGAGAAAATAGATGAGAATAGCTAGGAAAACTCCTGAAAAATAATAAAAGCAACAAAGAATGACAAGTGCTACTAGATATTAAAACATATTTACAATGGCACAATAATTTAAAAGTATGAAAGTAGTGCACAACTAGAAATTCCAATGTAACTGAATAGCCTAGAAATATAGAATAGAAATACACATGGGATTTAGCATATGATAGAAGGGGCATCTCAAATGTGTTGGGTAAAGGGGGTAAAGTTAGACTTTTTAATAAATTGTTCCTAGTATAGGGACAACTGGGTAGCCCCATGGAAAAAGATGAAGGTGGCTCCACACTTTACATTGTGTGCCAAAATCAACTCCAAATGCATCAATTATTTAAAGGTAAAATTTTGACATCTTAAAAGTACTAGAGGAAAGAAAATGGGAAAATTTCTTTATAACCTGGGAGTAGGGAAAAGTTTCCTAGAGTTCGTGAGAAGTATATAACTCAGAGGAAAAGTACAAATGTTCCAATACATATTTTCTTTCCTACCTTTTCACACATAGCTAAGTATCAGATTCCTAAAGCCCTGGCCATGTCTCTTTATTGTCTGTAAACGAGAATATTCCCTTTTGAGGCCCTCTTCTATTTCCACTCTTTTATTTTCATTTCTCTAGCCCAATCTTTTTATTTTGGTGCCATTTAGTAGAAGTTTTCATAATCTGCTTCAAATGTTTTGAAAGAGGGTATATATAAGAAAATTTTAAAATGAATGACTAAAAAACAGAAATGAGAAGAAGAGCTAGGAAGAATCAGAACAAAGAAAAGGGAGAAAGCATGCTAACTATAAAGGTTGGTACAATAAAGATAAATATGCATCACATTAGAACCTGAGGTTCCTAGAAGCCAGGGCATGAAGGGAAAAACGAGGCTACATATATTTGGTTTTCACTAAGGAGAGTGAATATCAGTTCCCCTGAGACCTATAGCATTTTCCCGGCACTGTATTCTCAAAGAAATTCAAACCTTATAAGGATAAGAATGCCTGACTCCCAAGATTGTGAAGTGCATTAAGTATACATAAAAGCCTTTATAAATTGCAAACTATTATTTAACCCTAATTAATATAGAACTCTCTTGTCAAGATTTGCAGATTTTCCTACTGCCAATCCTTCTCTGGTCTCCTTACTCTATCTTTCAATATGGTCAATGCTTGACCAGTCAGTGTGGGACAAGGGACCCTCAGAAGAACCAGGCTGAGTCAGAAGATGGTGTTGTGGGAACTGTCACTTGGGAAGCAGCAAGGAAAGGAAACTATCCATTGTGGACCAGCTCAGTGGGCTAGAAAAGAGTCCAACTTGTAGACAAATCCTAAACTGTGGCAATCACTTTTTATAGCATAGTGGAGTCTCAGCTTGAGCTTCTACTGGCTCAGCAAGGGGAATTGAGACTGTCTGGGCATGTCTGTGGGCCCAGTGGGTTGAACCTGCCAGAAATCTTTCTTTTTTTGTTTGAGGAATTAAGGGGCTTCCTGGGACAGAATTTAACAAAACAAAACAAAAAGTCCTGCACAAACAGCTTGATCCAGTTACCTGGTTATAGTGATCAGAAGGTTAGTGCTATTTTGAGTACCACATGGAATCAGTTATTTAGAGTTATCACTCTACCCAGCATCTACTATTGGATAAATGTCTGTGCTTTATGGAGGGTTCCTGGTCACATTAACTAAAAACTCTGTAAAGCTCCAGGCACAAGAAGCTGCTATACAGAGGATGACAGAGAAAAGAGAGATTCTCCATCCACTCCACACTGGATCTCCAAGCAAGAGCAGCAGTGCACAGCAGACAGGTCACCAATGGCCACAAACTCAACTGGAAGAAGGCAGAGCTAGAGACCAGAGGGTCCACTAGGGATCATCAGGAGAATGGGATACAATTGGTGATTTATTTGTGGGCGCCTTTTAATCTCCTGATAGCTCTCAAAACCTCTGAGGGGTGGGCAGGGAGGTGTCGAGGGCCCTGCAAATGCAGGAAAGGTGGAAATGAGGAAAAGAGAAGTTTCCTCTGAGAAACTACACATCATCAGCTTGGATGTAGTATCTTTTCAGGGTGCTTTTCAGTTCATCAACAATGATAGAGCAACTAGTTCAGACTGACCCTAGGGAAAATGCCTACCTGCTTCAAATTGTCAAAAACACCTGCTGGACATCTGGCCAGGATGGTTGGAGGGCTGTTGGGGAAAGAGCACTGGGCCAGTTCAAATCTTGGATCTGTTGGAAACGAGCACTAAAACTTTGAACTTGTGCCAGTAGCTCTCTGAGCCTAAGTTCCTAGTTTGTAAAATAAGGAGGTTGGACCAGACTAGTAATTTGCAAATTAGCATCAAACGGAACAGAACCCTCCAGTCTACAGAGTGCCTGAGCTGAGAAGACCGGCTGGCCCTGGGCCCCAGCTCTACTTCTCCAGGAGCAGTGGCACATGTGTCTGTTTCATACATAGGGGCTGCTTAGTTGTTTTTATTTGAGGGAGAATATGACTGCTAAAACAAAATTTGAAAACCACTTAAGCAAACTAAAATAGTAATTATTAAGAAAACATCAAAGTAAAGCTGTGCGGACTGAGCAATATTAGCGAGAGAGAAGGGTGTTTATCTTGTAGATGTGCTACTGTGAACTGAATAAGGATTCTGGGGAAAATGAGACTGCATATACAAGGGGAGAAAACTTGCCATCTGGGCCACCTTAGGTGGGATTTGGGGCAGTCAGAGGGATGAAGCTAGGGGAATGGGTTGGAAGAGGAAGTAGAAGGAGGGACCAAGGTAGGAGGGCCACTGGATACCCATGTGAAGTGGGCTCAGAGTAACTGGAAGGTGCATAGAAGGGAATGGTCACGCAACATTGGCCTTGTCTGCTGGTCTCCGCAGGTATTTCCGCTTTACCACATGTAAGAAGGGGTTGTTTCAGGAACCTTGCCTGGCATTGCTGGGTCTAAAAGCAGGTTTACAAAAATAAAACTAATCATTACAATACTGAAATACTACTTAAAGATTTACAAACCCAAATCCTGAAGATTCAAAGACCTCTCTTAAATGAAGGTCTGTCATAGAGTAAATTAGCTGATTTTTCCCAGGGGCCTACCTGTTAGGGTACCTGCTGAAAGCTTTCAGCAGTTACCTATTATCACTTTGGGAGAACTTGAAGATAGCAAATTACTTTTCCAGGATGGGAAAGTAATGTCTTTGCATCAGTTCAAATTCCTGAGATTACAATTTGCAATATTCAATATTTTTTCAATTCTATCTTCTCCTAATAGAGATATAAATATTCATTGTTGAAAACTGAATTCAGGGGATAATTACTGGATTAGCATAAAGTCACAATTATAGTAATTTTATGGTTTCAATTACTCTTTCCCTTTGACAAGGATGACTGAAAGAAGTTGAAACTGGAACGCATGGGTCATATAAAGATAAGATTACTGGACAGCATTTTGTATGGAAATATTCACTCTTAAATGTGCCTCATTAGAATCACAGTCACAAAACACTGTCAATCTTTCCTTACAAATAAGAGATTGGCACTTCCTGTCTTACCAAATAAGACTAATTCTATTCCTCCCATCCCCCATAAAATGTTACAGAGGAAACAATCGATCATTACGCAGTATCATAGTCTATCAATGGCTGCTTCCCAAACACTGGATTTAGCAAGGCAGTCTGCATTCAAATCCTGGCTCCTTCAGAGACTTTAGATACATGTGAGTTCTCTGGGTCTCAGACCCACATGTTGCTCGAAGCATGCCTCCTCAAATTCTTACATTTGGAATATACGAGGTTCCTCCCTTTAACCTTCCCTGATGCCCAAAACAAAGCAAAACAAAACAATAATGACCAAAAAAAATCATGAATGAAAAATTCTATTATTTAAAGAGGGAAAGGAGGAAAATATTTCCAGCATTTAAAAGTTGCTGCTGTTAATTAACCTACGTGGTTTCCAAGACTGAAATCAATTCTGCAGATTTAGGAATTTCTTTTGTCTTTTTTCTTTTTTGGTGGGGAAGATTGGCTCTGAGCTAACATCTGTTGGCAATCTTCCTCTTTTTGCTTGAGGAAGATTATCCCTGAGCTAACATCCATGCCAATCTTACTCTATTTTGTATGTGGGATGCTGCCACAGCATGGCTTGACAAGTGATGCTTAGGTCCACACCCAGGATCCGAACCCATGAACCCCATGCTACAGAAGCGAAGCGCGGGAACCCAACCACTATGCCACCAGGCAGCCCCCTTAGGAATTTCTTTAATCCAGCGGTTCTCAACAAGGAGAGATTTTGCTCCCTAGGGGACATTTGGCAAAGTCTGGAGACACTTTTGGGTCAGCACTTGGGGGAGTGCTACTAGGATGTAGTGGGTAGATGTCAAAGATGCTGCTACACATCATACAGTGCACGGGACAGCCTCCCATTACAAAGAATTATCCAGTCCAAATGTAAAACGAGGTTGAGAAGTCCTGCTTAACCCAACTAGGGCGTGATGCATCATTTGTAATGGTGCTTAACTACTAAATAGAGAAGCTCATAATTCATCACATTGTGTCATATAATGGAGACTAATTCTAAATTATGGCCAGGAGAGCAAGGGGTTGCCAGAGACTGCAAAGTGAGACAATTTCAGATTTGACATGTGTGGAAGACCTACTGTATGCTAGTTTCCCAGGTATCTTCTTTAATCTGCAGAATAATCCTCTGAGGTACATAGAACTATGCTCATTTTTTAAAAAGCACAATCTAAGAGATTAAGAGAAATTTAGACATATGACCAAGGTCGCTTGGCTGGGTAGGGAGCCAGGATTCACTCCTAGGGCTCTTTCTTCCCAATGGTATTTGGAAGTAGAAGGTGGAACATGTCCCACATGGCAAGCATACGCCAGAGGAAATGACGTGATAGAAGTTGAGATCCCTCTTACCACTTCTGTGTGCCTTTCCCTAACTTCAGTGTGCTTCTGCTTGCAATGACTTGTACCTGTGGCTTTGTTCAGAACATGCCCTTTGATGCCTAGAGCCACTTTGCCTGCGTGCACAGAAAGCCCACAGTGCCTGGGATTCTACTTGTCCCTGAGCAGCCCTTGGCTAATAACTCAGGGCTGTGAAAGTATCAAAGTCCAGGTCCTATTCCTCAAGGCAAGACAAAAGCTGAGAAATAACTTACATTCCAGGGTTCGTCTGAGGGATCAGGCTGAAGGACCCTTTGTGGGACTTCACCTGCAAGCACACTCTTCCCCATCCTGCTTCCCCTACTCCCTCACCATTTCCTCCTGAGAGCGCTTCCTTAAGAAATCACTTGCACACAAATCCTTGTCTCCAAGTTTGCTTGAGGGGAACCTAATGCATAAGAAGAGATAACTTGGAGGCCAGGGATGTTGGGGATGCTTTAACTGGATGATAGTGGGAGATAAGTTCAGAGAGAGAGGCTGCACCCAGGATGAGTCTAACTAAGGAATTTGGATGCAGCCTGTGAGCAATGGAAAACTAACAACTTTTTCAGTAAGGGAGAGCATTCCACGTGAAATAGAAACGGCTACATTAATAAACCTTAGTTGATACTAAACGTAATTTATTGGACATTTTCCAAGTGCATTACTAAGTAATAGAGAACTTGCAAATACAGCAAAATGTAATAAGGGAAAATGAAAAATTCTTACGTGTTGATTACTTTCTTTATTGAAAGGGGCTGCGTGCTCTAGAAATACACGAATAGATCAAATGACTTTGAACGCTGATTATGGCCAACCACAAAAAGGAGGATTGTTTCCCTGAGGCCCAGGACCACTGATTTACAAAATGAACCACTTGTCTCTACAACAGCTAACTTTCTAACACAAAACAGGAGAACCACTTGATAACTCAGAAAAGTATGGTCATCTTTTGTTTGTTTATTATTAAATATTCCCTACCTGTCTACTATGTGCCAAGCACTAAATAGATTTAAGAAGTAAAGATTAAAGTTAAATATTGAAATAGTTTTCTGGGTTTTTAAACTTTAAGTTCTGTACATATAACCAGAAGGGAGCTTCCTACAACATTAAATCTTAGTCTGAGGTCTAAAAAGTAAGTTATTAATGACAATCAGGTAGAAATTCTGCTAAACTTTTTAAGTGTCTAAAATATTCTGAAAGAAATGATTTTGACATAACATAGAAGGTTAGAGTTTAGTCTATACTTGATAGAGATCGTTACAATTCAATTTTAATGTAACATTTATTGCCTAGATCATGGGTAAGCAAACTTGTACTATAAAGAATTAGATAGCAATTATTTTAGGCTTTGTAGGCCAGATGATTTCTGCCACAATTACTCAACCCTGCACTGCAGTACAAAAGCAGTCACAGATAATACATAAACTAACGGATGTAGCTGTTTTCCAATAAAACTTTATAGACACTGAAATTCGATTTTCATATAATTCTCATGTGTCACAAAATACTCTTCTTTTGATCTTTTCAACCATTTAAAAATCCTTCTTAGCTCACAACTGGGCTACATAAGAACAGGTAGTGGGGCAGATTTGGTCCAAGAACATGGGGTCCCATTTTGTGGTTTCCCCAAAGTAGGGCTGAGGCAAAGGCTTAGGGGTGCAGGCAGTTTATTTGGGAGGTGATCCCAGGAAGCAGGAGTGAAGGAACATGGAGAGGAAGAGAGAAAGAGACAAACGGAGAGACAGACAGATTGGAAAAGAGAAAAAGCCAACAAAGGGTGTGTTATCGAGCTGATTACTGAGGGCAGGTGGGCTCTATCCCACTGGAGACTCCCTGAGAAACTGGTAGAATATACGCCTCAGAAATGCCTCTCTGAAGGATGGGAGGCTAGGATTGTTATCTACTGACTATAGTCTGTTCACTTCGTTGCCCTACCTGTGGGTCAATAAAGTTCCCTCCACTTTGGCAAAAG
Source organism: Equus przewalskii (assembly GCF_037783145.1). Classification (NCBI taxonomy): domain Eukaryota; kingdom Metazoa; phylum Chordata; class Mammalia; order Perissodactyla; family Equidae; genus Equus; species Equus przewalskii. The sequence goes on from NC_091863.1 coordinate 10,941,954, forward strand.
CCCTGAGGCAGAAAAGCGAAGAGGTGGTACAAGCCACTCAAGATGGGATGCTGCTGGCCAGCCCGGGAACATTCCACCAGAGAGGCATCTGCCAATCACAGGTAGACGGCAGGAACATGGCACAGGGAACAAAATGTGTTTGCTAAGATGATAGTAACCTTTATTTCTGTGATTTATTTCTATTTCTCTGGGAGCTTAAAATCATAAATGTGAGGGGATTAATATTCTAATTAATATTCTAATCTAAAAGCTAGGTCACTCACAGCTTGCAAAGTTAAAAACCCAGAAGAAAGCCAGCATCTTGGGCACCTTACTCATTTGGTTACATAAGAAGAAAAGAATGTTGGTCATGAAATGGAAAGCAAACCCCTGAAATCAAAAATTGCAACTGTAGGTCGAATATTCCTGAGCAGTTCCTGAGGGTAGGCAAGTCTGCAGGTTTTTAGATGAAGTCACCAGCAGTAGAGAGGCGACTGTTCATGCAGAAAAGAATGAGCCCTAAGAACTCTTTCTGGAAAGAAGGGCAATAAGATAAGAGTGTCAGCCTGCAGCACCATTCCTTCACTAGGAACAGGATAAGGGGAGCTATCACTGTCTGAAACTGAGCTCGGCAGCATGACATTCAATGATGGGGCAGAGCCCACCAGGAAAGAGAACTCACTCTCAGTGGGAGCCATCATAAAAACCCAATGGGAAATGCATAGTAAACAACTGCTGTTTTGGCTACCTAGAATTTATCTGCCTTTGCAGTAAAATAATACTCATCAAGTCCCCAGATATTCTCTTGGGATATCCCATCAATTACTCTTGGACAATGTTCTTTGGGCATTTTCCACTGGACCTCACCCCTTGTCACAGCACTGGGGCCTCCAACCATGGTCAGTGTATCTCATTTCTCTGGCCCCAGTGATTGGTTCAGGAATAATGTGTGACTCAGTTGGAACTACTGAGAAGCAGTTAGCCTTTTTCTAGGGCTTCTTGAGGAGAGGGCAGTGTGCCCTTTCCTCCTAGGCCAAATCTGAGAGGATATAGAGTATGGTGAGACTAGGGTCAGCACTTGAAGCTCCAAACTGAAAACCACAGGGAAGGCAGAGTCAGTAGATGGTGAGAAGCTAAACTCTGAATCTAGCCTTATTTACCTGGCCAAGATAGTGTCTAAAGCGCTTCTCAGATATTAATGTACATACAGATCACCTGGGAGACTTGTTAAAATGCAGGTCTGATTCAGCATATCTAGGACGGAGCCTGAGATGCCGCATTTCTAACAAGCTCCTAGGGGATGTCCATGCTGCCGGTTTGCAGACCATACTCTGAGTAGCAAGGATGGAAAAATGCACTGAACCTTATGTCCATAATCTAATACAGGAACCCAGGTGTTCAAATTAGGCAGGGCCGAAACAGCATTAAGTTGGATGGCTGCTACTGATAGCAGTGCGGAACTTAAAGCGTGGAGAACAAAAATCTCATATGCCTAAGCTTTCACCTCGAGGTACAGATTAAAATCAAAGGTTTTCTATAACATGCTTTAAAAAGTTTTTCTCTCTTATAGCAGTAGGAATAAAATATCCAAAAATCTAACTCAGACTTCGAGTTTGATCAAATCCAAGTTTGCTCGCTGAATCACAATATCAGTTGGATTCATAGATCTGCCAGATCTTTGCTGTGAGTGAAGGCAGTGACCTGGAAAGAATTTAAATCCAGAAATTTGAATGGAAAGATCTGGAACACTTTGAGGTGTACTCCAACTCCCTACGAAGTGCTTCCCACTGGGCCTCTGTGTCTGCAGAGCAGTCTTCCTCCCCTTGCTTAAAGAAACTGTTATGTCCTGGCCTGAGTGGACACCCTTGCAGAACGAAGTTAACAATTTGTACCCCATCAGTCATCATCACTCAGTTAATAGCCATAATCAGATTCTAGCATACCCTGGGAGGGAGGTGTAAGCGTAGAATCAAATCAGGGAAAGAAGGCTTATCCAATGGAAGATCTTTAAGAATTTGTTAAATTATTAGAGCAAAAATCAGGGGGATATTTGCAGGAATGGATCTTGAGGATTTTGAACCCAAAGGGAAAAATGTATAAAAGAAGAATAAAAAAAATGTAATTCACAATAAAACAATTCACATATTTCAGTATGGAAATGTTGGGGCCTAACTACAGGAGAAGATATTCTGGAGTGGTTGGATACTTGCCCCTATTACCATGCATGCAACAGCTATAAATGCCGTCAGACACACATGTGCTGTGTTAGCAATACATGCCTGTATTACCATTAGTTTCCTAGTGTTGGTGTAAAAAATTACCACAAATTTAGTGGCTTTTTAAAACAACACAAATGTATTCTCTTACAATTCTGGAGGTCAGAAGTCTGAAATTGGTCTCACTGGGCTAAGATCAAGGTGCCAGCAAGATTGCATTCCTTTCCGGAGGATCTAGGGGAGAACGTTTCCTTGCCTTTTTCAGCTTCCAGAGGCTACCTACATTCCTGAGCTCACGGCCCATTTCTCCATCTTCAAAGCCAGTATTGCTCTGACCTCTGCTGCCGTCATCACATCTCCTTCTTCAACTTTCCTTCCTCCCTCTTTCCCTCATTAAGACCCTTGTGATTACATTGGGCCCAACCAGGTAATCCAACATAATCACTCCATCTCAAAACCCTTAATTTAATCATATCTGCAAAGTCTCTTTTGCCAGGTAAGGCAACATATTCACAGGTTCTGGGGATTAGGAGTATAACCAACTGTTGGGTTTTCCAGTCGTATACAGTATCTCCAGGCTAAAGTGCCCATTTCTCTGAGCCTTTTGGCTCCTTCTTATATCACGTGCTATGGCAATTCTGCCATTTTTACTTGACTTGGTACAGGCCATTCTTTTCTCCAAGCTTGCAAGAGCCATTATAACTGTGCATCAGCACAGTCTCCTTGCATCCTTGCCAGGGTGTTAAATCCTGCATCATAGGAGAGTGCTCCCAAATCAATACACACTTTGATCCAACCTTTTTCTCCCTCCTCCTTGACCCAGCACCCTCAAGATCTAATGCCATAGTTCTCTTCTGGATCCTAACAGCATGTTAGCTAGATCCTGCAGCAGCTATGGAATATATTCCCCATTCTCCATCAGAAAGACAGCACTTCTCAGGCAAGGTTATGTTGTGACATGACTCTAGTTTGTCTCTGAGTTGGCTGCAGGAGATAAAAGAATTCTATCCCAGTTTGCCACCTTTGAAAGTTTTAACAATCCCAGAGCTACAGTATGCCAGAGGCTGGCCCTTCTTCACCTCATCCCAGTGATGTGGTCCAGTTTGCCAGCTAACAGGTGGGTGATCCACCTCCCAAGTCCGATTTTAGAGCGAGCTTCCTCAGATCACTCCTGGCACCAAATCTCTTAGGTGAAGGAGTGCTCTTGGGAACATCCGTAAGGGTGTGAGGAAAGCAGGTTTGGGCACAGAGAGAAGTTAACTGCAATGTACTCACAACAGTGGCCTCAAGTGAGCCCAAGTGGAGCACTCTGAAGCTGAGACAGCCCTTTAAATTGTCTTGTCTTCAGACAAGGGGGCCTTTCTACTCCTGCATCAGCTACTCAATGGCAGTGGCTGTCCCTGGGAACAGGGTGTGACCTTTGTGAGGTGGCTCTATTCAGCCAAGGGCAACTCCCAAAGCACGACTCTACTGAGATCAGCTGTCAGCCACTAGCACAGCAGGTAGGGGGATGCATGCTTCAGTCCCAAAGGGAAACATGGGTGATACACAGCAGCACCTACTATAAAGGCAATGGTAAAAAATTTTAAAAGCCTTGCCCAAGCAGCTTTGAGGACTTTTCCTGACCCCCAGCTGGGGGCTGTGGCATCTTGGACCTATTATCTAAAAGTGATGGAGTCTGGGCCTTCTCTTTATCACCGGTTGCCAAGAATGGAATCCGACAAATTAAAGAACCTCCCCAACAGGAAAAAAACTATTTTGAAATTCCTGTTTATGCTAATGCCTGTTTCACCCATTCTCTCTTTGACCTTTGTGGCAAGGGAAGGGAGCAGAGGAAGCATACCTCAAATGAATCTTTCCATGGCCCTAATAAGAAAGCGAGGAGAAAGAACCTCATAATTAGTAGGCAGGAAGCAGACTGGGGGAAAATTGTCCCCAGAAAGAAATGGCAACACAATCTGATATTAGGCCTCCATTGGTATCAAGAAGTTCATCACCACCTGAGAACACCATAGGGCAGCCTTGCTCTGGCTGCCACCTCCCTAGCGCCAAGCTCTCTAGGTTTGTGATGCCAGAAGGATTTGTCCAAAATCCAGTGATAATATATTTCATAGACCATGGATTTACAGTCCAATGAATCGAATGATGTAAAATGTCAGCATGCAAAACTGTCACAATGAAGAAAATGGTCAAAGGCAAATGAGGATTCTGACTCTGAGGAGAGGTCACTCTCATACGGCCTCAGTCACTACATGGCGAATTTCTTGGGAGAACATGCCTCACCTAGGCTGAGGGATCCATTAGAGGGAGTCGGAGAAGTAGATGCAAGGAAGTGAGAGGGAGGAACACCTCCATTTTCCTCAGCATTTAAAATATTCTCTCGGCGTTGGCCCTGTGGCTGAGCGGTTAAGTTTGCACGCTCTGCTTCGGCGGCCCAGGGTTTCACCAGTTCGAATCCTGGGCACGGACATGGCACCGCTCATCAGGCCATGCTGAGGTGGCATCCCACATGCCACAACTAGAAGGACCCACAACTAAAAATATACAACTATGTACCGGGGGACTTTGGGGAGAAAAAGGAAAAAATGTAAAATCTTTAAAAAAAAATATTCTCTCATCAGTGCCCTTTGGGACTCATTCAGTTCTTGCTGTCCTTATGAAAAGTCATTTAAAATGCCTGTGATACATACTCATGTTCATGGCAGCATTATTCACAATAGCTAAAACATGGAATCAAACCCTGTGTCCATTAATGGATGAATGGGTAAGCAAAGTATGGTATATCTGTACAACAGAATATTATTCAACCTTAAAAAGGACAGAAATTCTGCAATATGCTAGAACATGGATGAAACTTGAGGACACGATGCTAAGTGAAATAAGCCAGTCACAAAAAGACAAAAACTATATGATTCCACTTATATGAAGTACTTACAGTAGCCAAAATCATAAAGACAGAAAGTATAATGGTGGTTTCCAGGGCTTGGGGAGGGGAGAATGGGAGTTATTTTTTAACGAGTATAGCGTTTGAGTTTTACAAGATGAAGAGTTACTGGATGGATGATGGTAATGGTTGCACAACAATGCGAATGTATTTAATACCACTGAACTGTGCCCTTAAAAATGGTTAAGATGATATATTTTATGTTAAGTGCATTTTATCAAATTAAAAACAAATTTTAAAGTATATACGAAACAGAGAAGAAAATGAAGCAGAGACTTAAATCTATAAATTAAAAATAAAGTTAATTTGTTCATTTTAAGGTTTTTATAAACCCACCTAGTATAAATAACAGAAAGGAAAAATAAATGGAGAAGATGAGACTTTAAATGAGGAAACCAAGAATAAGATAGGAGAAAATCAAAAAACAAGACAAAAATAGTAATAATAATTAAAAATCAAATTTATAGAAAAATGGAAAGTTAATATAAGATTAAAAAACTGAGATACAGTGAGAAAAGCAATAGAAAGAGAAGCTAGGAAGGTATGAGTAAAAGGTGAGACTAAGAATTAACAGAAAGAAAGGAAAAATCAGAGGTGAGGTCCTAAGTGAAGTCATGGGGCTGGAGCTGCATTTGGCTGAAGCAGCGAGAACTTGCCTCCTGTGGACTGAGATCCCAGGACCCCTGTATTGGGGTCCAGGCAGGAAAAAGGACACCACACAGGTATTTTAACAGAAAAGATTTAATCTAGAGAATTGATCGAACTCTTGTCAGAGAACTGAAAAGACAAAAGGAGGAAACTGAAACAGCAACCCACTCCTATGTAAGAGGTTAGGGTTATTGGAATTTAAAGATTTGCAGGAGGAGCCCCATGTAATTGGGACCCAAACCTGGGGGCAGGGGGCACTGCCAAGCTGGTCCTGGTATCTCGGAGGGGTAAAATGGGGCGAGTTCTAGGAGTGTGGCAAGTACTGAAACCAGCTGCCACTGTTGCCATTGCTGCGGTGACACTGACTGACAGGAGCAGACAGGAAGCAACAAGTCCTTTCTTCTCCGAACCTTGAAGTCTCCCTCCAGTGCCCCCCACTGGCAGAGCCTAAGAGAGCATCAGCCAGTAAAGGTTTACAAAGTCCCATCCCCAGCATGACAAAGCACAGTGCTGTCCAGTCTGGTTGTCATTAGCCACAAGTGGCTATTTAAGTTTCAATTTAAACACATGAAAATTAAATAAAATTTAAAGTTCAGTTCCTTGGTTGCCCTAGCTACATTTGGAGTGTGCAGTGTGGCTAGCGGCTACTATGTTGGATAGCACAGCTGTAAAGAATGGTGAGGCCCTAAATCACACAAGAAGAAACACAAATCATACTGGCAAGTTTCATCTTCTACGTGTGTCTGCAGACCCAGAGAAACCATCCCCAAGCCAGTAAAGGCTCTCTTTCTTCAAACAAATAATAGTATTATGCCATTAAAAAAGACTTTTCTCCAATATGATAATGGTGGTAGTGGTGGTAGTAATAGCAATATTTTATTGAGCATCTACATTTAGAATCAGATCCTGTACAAAGCATTTTGATTTCAGTATTTCATTTAATACTACAACACTATGATCTAAGAACTTTTTTGATCCCATCTTACAGATTTAGAATCTGGAATTTAGGGTGGGTAAGGAATTTGTCAAAGCCACACAGTTCACTGCAGAGCCCTTGGCTTAATCTCTGGGATATGTTGTCTAGGCTGTCAAAGGGAGCTGACATTTCACAAGGAAAAGATTTTATTTGCTTGTCATTGTTCAGTAGAACATTATTTTCTTGGAAAGAATAAATTGGACAAATAAAACCAACAATTAATAATGGCACTTAATAACATAAGGAATGACAACAATGAAAGTAATTTCAGTTTAATAAAATTCACTCCCAGCAGACTTTTGCAACAACCCAACAGGGAGGAATAAAGTTTCTCTCTGGTTTTATGATGAGTCATCCCACTTCATCAGATTCAATGTTTGGAAATACCTTGGATTGAGTGCTTCACCTTTCAGTTGATGATGTTTGCAAGATGATTGCTTAATTTATGGGTAGTGACCAGAGCTTCTTGTGCCCTCATTTTCTGTAGCATTAACACTGCAGTTATCCAAGTTATGCTAATAAGAAGCAATATGATCAAGACATGATTGGGTCAATCATTAGCTTTGTGATATTGGAACAGTTATGAAATTCCTCTAAGCCTCAGTTTCCTTACCTTATAGGATATTGCAAGGATTAAATTAGATCATGGATATACGTAAACAATCTAGAACATTCTTTGACATGTATAATTGTACTATTATTAATGGATTTTAGGTGGCCTTCTAATAGAAGCATGTATATATTCATGTGTACACTCAACAAATGTTTGTTGAATGCCTAATACGTGCCAAGCACTATTCTAGGTTCTTGGGATATATCAGTGAACACATCAGATAAAAATCTGTGCCATTATGGAGCTAATATTATATCTATTTAGCACCCATTCCATGAAAGATATTAACTCCATTTGTCACAAATATAAAAAGGAATCTTCCCTATCTTTAAGAAATTTATATATTCCATTACTTTAAAAACTTATAAAACACCCTCTTAAAGGAATGACATTTATTAATAAATGCAGTATTCCTGGAAATAGGAATTAAATGTGTAGTGTGAAAAAAATGCTAATTTAGATATCAGAGAATCTAGGCTCTAGCCCTATCTCTGCTTCTAACTTGTATTATCAATTATACTCTCTGAGCTTCAGTTTTCTTACCTGCCAAGATGGGAGTAGGGTCTCAAAGGTGTTTTCAGCAATAAAGCTGTATTTTCTATATGTCTACTATAATAATACTAGCAAGACAGGCCAAGTTTATGGAGAGTAGGAAAATAACTTCATATTTAATATCATAGCCACAGGCACTAATATCATGTATAACTTAAATTGAGATGCAATCTTATGAGGGATTACTTAGTTTTTCTACTGAAGATAACAAAAGCAGCTGTTTGGCTTGTCTCAAAAGCAGAGTCTGAGACAAGGAGATAACTTCAGTAGAGTGTTGGTAATTTCTTTGAAAGAGGATCCCAAGATGTTGTAGTGAGAGAAAGGGACAGTGAGACAGGGGAGAAAACCAATGTCAGGGTGCACTAATGGAGTTGTTACTGCAATTAGGACCCAGTCCCATTAGGACTTCTGAGAAAAGACAGAATACCTGACAGAGCAATCCATCCAAAGGAGAGGAGGCTGGTGCATTTTTATACTGGGTCCCACCCACAATTGATTGAGAATTGCCCCCAAGGGCATCAACAGCCTCACCTTCTAAGTTTAGCAGACTTTCATAGCTTCAGCTCTGAGAAGGCCATGAGACAGAAAACAAGGTGTGAGTTTAAGGTGTGACACTGATATGGGTTGAATTGTGTTCCTCCCAAAATTTATATGCTGAAGTCTTAACTTCCTGCACCTCAGAATGTGACCTTATTTGAAGATAGGGTCCTTACAGAGGTAATCGAATTAAAATGAAGTCATTAGGGTGAGCTCTAAGCCAATATGACTGGTGTCCCTATAAACAGGGGGAAATTTGGACACACATACAAGCACACAAGGAGAATATCATGTTAGGATTGGAGTTCTGCTACCACAAGCCAAGGAACTGCCAGAAGCTAGGAGAGAAGCCTGGAACAGATCCTTCCTTAGCACCTTCAGAAGGAGCGTGGCCTGCCTACACCTTGATTAAAAATTTCTAGCCTCCAGAACTGAAACAATAAATTTCTGTTATGTGAGCCACTCAGTTCATGGTACTTTGTTATGGCAGCCTTAGCAAGCTAATATGGACACTGTTGTGACGAATCTGAGCTCACAAGAAACTGTGCAATACAGCTGTGGTTGAAACTAGAAGCAAGCCAGGGAGGTGACATGGGTACCAAAGATATCTTCTATGGTCTATGGACAGTGGATATAGTGGGGCTGAGACATTAGCCTGTTGTTTCTCAGCTTCCCCTAAAGAAAGAGTGAGAGGGGCTGGCCCCGTGGCCGAGTGGTTGGGTTCGCGCAGTCCGCTGCAGGCGGCCCAGTGTTTCGTTGGTTCGGATCCTGGGCGCGGACATGGCACTGCTCGTCGGACCACGCTGGGGCGGCATCCCGCGTGCCACAACTAGAGGGACCCACAACGAAATATACAACTATGTACCAGGGGGCTTTGGGGAGAAAAAGGAGAAAAATAAAATCTTTAAAAAAAAAAAGAAAAAAAAAAGAAAGAGTGAGAAAGCTACAACCTGCAATGGCTAGAACTATAACCTAAACTGTCAAAATATATGTTCTATGTGTTCATTATATTTAAAGCAGTGATAAACCCTCCTATTATCCTCTTAATTGTTAATATACCTTTTCTTCCTAAGGCAGCCATTGAGATTCTGTGTTCTCTTTTATGTGAACAATTACATTTGTTAACACATTTGAAAAAGGGATATTTTAACAGCCTGATTTCCAGAGCAGCCTCCATTCCTTCTAGGGCATGAATGACAAAAACAAAAAGTAGACGACAACTGTGTTACACCTAAAAATCTTACATTTATATTCATAATATTTTATAGTGGAAAAGGTTTAAAAATTGTAATAAATTCACCAAAAATGTGTCATAGAACTGCTGAGGAAATTGGGAGCATGAGTTTTTGCCTGAAATTTGAGATTCTTTAACTGGGTCAGGAATATCTTGCTGAAAGCACTGCTTTCAGACACTGTCATTTTGTACTTTCCTTCCAAAAGCATCAATCTCAAAAGAAATATGTGTACAAATTAGTGAGAGGACTTTTTCAAGACACTGAATACGTTTGATCTAAAGAAAAAGTCAGGCTCTCCATGCAAGCCAGTCACTTTATCATGCCCTACTTTGGTTAGAACGTGACTTTCCCTCCCCACATGGCCAACTGGTCCCTCCCTGAAGCTAAGCAATTTTCTGGGATGAATATATACATTGAACCCTGTTGGCAAACAGACATCAGGGGCTGAGTTTCAATATCGATGCATCATGTTAATAAATTTAACATATTGCCTTATTATAAAAGGAGCTGTAATTTGTTGAAAGTTAAAAACACAAAAAGTAAGTTGGAAATAATCTAGACATTTTGTCATAAATAATATTTCCATTTATCATACTGTAAATTTAAAACAAAATGTGCCATTTAGGTTCTATGTTGTTGGATAAAGAATTTAAAGTGCAGACTTTTTCTAAATGAATGCTTCTTACTTCTTTTTTTTCAGCTTTATTGAGATATAATTGACACATAACATTGTGTACATTTAAGGTGTAAAATGTGATGATTTGACATAACATATGTATATATTGCAAAATGTTTACCACAATAAAGTTAGTTAATAGATCCTTCACCTTACATAATTACCATGTTGTTGCTGTTAGAGTGAAAACATTAAAGTTCTATTCTCATAGCAACTTTCAAGTATACAATACAGTATGGCTACCTATAGTCACCATTTGGTACGTTAGATCTCCACAACTTATTCATCTTACAGCTGAAAGTTTGTATGCTTTGACCAATATCTCTTAACTTCCCCCACCCCTCAGCCCCTGACAACCACCATTCCAATCTCTGTTTCCGTGAGTTTGATGCTTTTAGATTCTATATATAAGTGAGATCATACAGTATTTTGCCTTTCTTTAACTTTTTTCACTTAGCAAAATGCCCTCAAAGTCCATCCATGTTATCACAAATGGCAAGATTTACTTCTTTTTATTCTTGTTACAGTATTTTATGTAAAGTTTATTTTGTCCTATATAAGTATAGATACCCCTGCTCTCTTTTAGTTTCCATTTGCATAGAGTATCTTTTTCCATCCCTTCACTTTCAGCCTATCGGTGTCCCTGAAGCTGAAATGAATCTCTTGTAGGCAGCATATAGTTGGGTCTTGTTTTTTTATCCATTCGGCCACTCTGTGCCTTTTGATTGGAGAATTTAATCAATTTACATTTAAAGTAATTACTAATAGGTAAGGACTTACTATTGCCATCTTGTTAATGGTTTTCTGGTGGTTTTGCAGTTCTTTTGTTCCTTTCTTCCTCTCTTGCTGTTTTCCTTGTGAACTGATGACTTTCCATAGTGGTATACTTTGATTACCTTCTCTTAATCTCATGTGTATCTACTATAGAATTTTGCTTTGTCATTACCCTGAGGCTTACTTGAAACATATTATAAATATAAGTCTATTTTAAGCTACTAAGAACTTAACTTTGATCACATACAAAATTCAATCATTTTACTCCCACCTCTACATTTTATGTTTTTGATATCACAATTTACATATTTTTATATTGTATCTATTAACAAATCATATAACTACAGCTATTTTTAATAATTTTGTCCTTTAACCTTTATACTAGAGTTAAGTGGTTAACACCCCATCCTATTACAGTATTAGAGTAAATATTTGAATCTGACTCATACTTATCTCTACCAGTGTGCTATATCTTTTCACATGTCTTTATATTACTAGTTAGTATACTTTCATTTCAGATTGGAGAACTTCTTTCAGCATTTCCTGTAGGGCAGGTCTAGTGGTGATGAACTCCCTCATCTTTTGTTTGTTAGGGGAAGTATTTATCTCACCTTCATTTCTGAAGGATAACTTTGCCAGGTAAAGTATTCTTGGTTGGCAGTTCTTTTCTTTCAGCACTTTGAATATATCATCCCATTCTCTCCTAGCCTGTAAGATTTCTGCCAATAAATCCACTGATAGCCTCATGGAGGTTCACTTATATGAGAGAATTGTTTTTCCTCTTGTTGCTTTAAAAATTCTCTTTGTCTTTGAGTTAGACAGTTTTATTATAATGTGTCTTGGAGAAGACTGTTTTGGATTGAAATTTGGGGGTGCCTATTAACTCCATGAACTTGGATTTCCAAGCATCTCCCTAGGTTTGGGAAGTTCTTGACCATTATTTCTTTAAACAAGCTTTCTACCCATTTCTCCCTCTCTTCTTCTTCTGGGGCTCCAATGATGCATATAGTTTCTCTTAATGTTGTACCTAAGGCCCATAGGCTTTCTTCATTTCTTTTCATTCCTTTTTCTTTTTGTACCTTTGATTGGATACTTTCAAATGATTTATCTTTGAGCTGACTGATTCTTTCTTCTCTTTGGTCCTGTCTGCTATTGAAGCTCTCTATTGAATTTCAGTTCAGTCATTGTTTTCTTAAGCTCCAAAACTTCTGTTGGATTCTTTTTTATGTTTTCCATCTTTTTTGTGGAACTTCTAATTTTGTTCTTGTATTGTTCTCTCGATTTTGTTAAATTATTTATCTGTGTTCTCTTGTAGCTCTCTGAGCATCATTAGAACAATTATTTTTGCATTCATTGTCAGGCAATTCCTGTATCTCCACTTCTTTGGAATCAGTTACTGGAAGTTTATTGTGTTCCTTTGGTGGAGTCATGTTTCCCTGATTGTTCGTGATCCCTGTAGCTTTCCACAGGTGTCTGGACATTTGAAGAAGTAGTCACCTCTTCCAGACTTTATAGGCTGATTTTAGTAATAAAAGACTTTCATCTATGGGTGGGGACATGCTAGAGCATGCTATGACCCTGGGTCTAGTGGTGCAAGGTTCCAAGTGCAGGGGTGTGTGGTGACTCTGAGTCTGAGGGTCTGTAGTGACTCACTGGTTCAAGCTACTGGGGTCTACAGCATCAACAACTGTGTGGTCCTTGGTGAGCACTGTGGGGGGCCTGCAGAGGCTATAAGAACTGTTGGGGTACTCTAGGACACTGTTACAAATGTATTTTGTGTATAAGCAGGTGAGTGACGTGCTCCTGTTTACATGGAGCCAGGCAATGGTCCAGGGTGAAAAGTTGAGAGTTGGAACCAAGGCAGTAGAAATGGGGAGGAAGAGGAAAGGTTATATTTTTTAAGCATTTTATTGGCAAAATCAATAATTTGTTGACTGACAGATACTGGGGATGAAAACTGAGGGGGAAGAAAAAGAATGAAAGATGATGCAAAGGTTTTTAGGTTAGGTGACTGAGTGATGTTGCAGTTAATTAAACTAGGAGAACACCAGAGGAGAAAGGATGAAAGGAAAGATAAGGACTTGAGTCACCATATTGAAGATGCCTTTATGAGACACCTTTGAGATATGCAGTTGGAACCATGGATTTGGCTCTAAGGAGAAAAGTAGGGCTACATATACTTGTTTTCAAAATTTTCTCATTTAATGTCCATAACAACTCTGAGCTGTACATTATTTTGACTTATGAGGACAGCGATATTCTGAAAGACCACATAACTCCCTAAAAGCCACATAGCTAGTATGTGGCAGAACCAGAATTCAACTAACTCTCACTAAACACAAAGTCCATGTTCTTTCTTTTGTGTTTTGCTGACCCTCTGTAAGTCATGGCAGGAAATGGACTCTTCCAGGAAAAACCTGTAGAGTGAGGAGAGAATAGGCACAATTTTGGGTATGATGAAAAAAATCTAATGTAGTCTGTTTGTAGTTTACATTCCAAAAGGGGAATGCAAATAAAGGGTATGATTGAGGTGGATGGTAGTGACCCTGCTACAGTGATTCTCACACCTAAGAATAGCTGTTATTCTGCTTCCTAAAGAAAATTTCTTTAGGCTTTTTTAGTGAACGTGCCTTTTTGACTTTGCAAAATAAAAAGAAATCAAGAACACTTAGGTAGCAATAAGAGAAAGGGTGTCTTGGATCTCCAGCTTCTCAGTTTCAATACAATGCTTTAAATGGTGTCAAGTGGCCATTAGATTTTCAACTTGGTAGTTGACCACCAGCCAGATACATCTCTATTTTAAATTTAATACATTTGTAGCTTCTTTTACTATATCTCTGGAGAAGAAGCTCTAACTTTAATCTTAGTTTTCCTTTTCAACAAAGTGAAATACAAATTTTGGGGTATATACTGAAAAAGATAACTCTACTCTCCATTAAATGTTTCAGTATTTTCAAAATTAATGCATTCACTCATATAGTCAATGAATCTTCATTAATAAGACACTGCCCTTGCCTTCTAGTTGACTACAGTTTAGTTGGAGTCCAATCTTTAAGGGTCTTAAATCATGAGTAGTTTCAATGAGAAGCCAGAAGAGAGAGAGTGGTAAAGATGCAGACCAGCCCTTGAGGAGAAAAGGAGATGATATGATGCAGAGCACAGGGGCAAATATTAATCTATGAAAAGGGGACATCAACTCTTCAAGAATAACAGCCAGAGGAGAGGAAAGATTGCATTCAAAAGTAGTGTGATGATGAGCAAATTGAGGGAATTTATGTCTAGTGTCTTCTATTATTTTTATTGTGGAATTTCCCTCTGCAAATCAAGAGGAAAGGTTCAAACAAGCACAGAATTTAGAACAATACTATGCATTTACTCTGTCCCAAACACAAAGACGTCTACACCCAAACATGAGAAAAGAATTACTGGAGCTGGGAAGTCAATTCTGAGTGCACAGAGGAAAGGGCCAGGTCAATGTAATATGGTCCAGGTATGCAGCTCACTGATGAAGGGTTCGATTGGACATGGGGATGAAACTGAAAAATATTGAGAAGTAAAGAAGATTTAACACTACAGATCTGTTGCTTCAGTTAGACATTTGACAGGTGCCTTACAATACAAATAAGTGGTCAATATCCCATTAAGTACTTAATAGGCAGGTATTTCATGCTTTTTACTGACAGAAGAGTAAAGCAGTACTCCTTAAGCTTGGCTTCATATTGGAATCACCTAGTATGGTAGTAATCCATCACTATATAAGAAATTACTGCAAAACTTGGTAGCTTAAAACAACAAACATTTATGATCCTACAGTTTCTGTGGATCAGGAATTTGGGAGTAGTCTAGTTGGGGGTTCTGGCTCAGCATCTCTCATGAGGTTGCAGTCAAGATGTCAGCTTGGGCTGCAATTATCTAAAGGTTTGACTGCGGCTTCCAAGATGGCTCTCTCACATAGCTATTGGCAGAAGGCTGCATTAGTCACGGTTCTCCAGAGGGGAACAAATAGAGGAGATATATATATATATATACATATATGGAATTGGCTTACACAATTATGGAGGCTGAGAAGTCCCAAGATCTTCAGTTAGCAAGCTGGAGACCCAGGAGAGCCAATGTTGTAGTTCAAGTCCAAGTTCAATAGCCTGAGAACCAAGAGAGCTAATGGTGTCAGTTCCAGTCCAAAAGCAAGCAGGCTTGAGGACAAAGAAGAGCAGATGTTTCAGTCCATGTCCAAAGGCAGGAAAAGACTGATATTCCAGTTCAAGAAGTTAGGCAAGAGGAGTTCCTTTTTACTCAGTCTTTTTGTTCTATTCAGGTCTTCAATTGATTAGATGAGGCCCATCCACATTAGGGAGCGCAATCTGCTTTACTCAGTCTACCTATTCAAATACTAATATCATCCAGAAACACCCTCACAGACACACCCAGAATAATGTTTGTCCAAATGTCTGGGCACCCTGTGGCCTAGTCAAGTTGACACATAAAATTAACCATAACAAATGCCTCAGTTCCTTATAATGTGGAACTGTCTCTATGGCTGCTTGAATGTCCTCATGGCCATGGTAGCTGGCTTCCCCCAAAGCATGTGATTCAAGAGAGAAAGCCAGGAGGAAGCCTCAAAGTGTTTTATGACCTAGTTTTGGAATCACACGCAGTCATTGCCACCATATGCACTTGTTAGAAGCAAGTCACTAAGTCCAGCCCACTCTCAAAGAGAGAGGAATTAAGTTTTACCTCTTGAAGAAAGGAGTACCAAAGAATTTGTGGAGGTATTTTAGATCTGGGGAGCTTTAAAAAATACTGCCAACTGGCTACCACCCCTAGTCATTCTGATTTAATTGGTCTGGAAGTTTTAAAAGCTCTCCAGTTGATTCTAATGGGTAGCTAAGGTTTCCCTTTATCATATGCATTCACTCTTGTGTCTCTTAATACTGTAAGCTCTTAGCAAGCAAGCACATAGCCCTGTGATTTGTGCTTTGCCAGCCCTAATATTGCACCATAGCATGCAAGTGGGTGTGAAAACTTCCTTTGATAAAGAACTCAATTTCATTAAAGAAATTTTTAAAATTCAAAATACTTTTCTTAATGCAAAAAAATAAGCAATATGTTTTACATAGAGGCATGATAGTCAAGAGAAGAGCATTTAAACCCAGCATTTGCAAAATCATATGTATTACAAAACAAGGATATAAAATAAAACAAATACAAGAGATTTCTGGCTAAGTATGAAGCCTAAAACTTATAAATAAAAGCTTAAGGAAGCAATACTTTGAACTTATAAAGGATCAGATACTTATTGATAATTCATGACAGAATATGACCAAGTCTGACTTTGCAGTGATGGTTAGTTTTATTCATCAACTTGGCTAGACTGGAGAAACCAGTTATTTAATCAACCACTAATTTAGATTGTATGTGTGATTAACATATACATTCAGTTGACTAAGTAAAGGAGATTTCCCTCGATAATGTGGTTTGGTCTCATCTAATGAACTGAAGGCCATAAAAGCAAAAACTGAGGTTTCTCAAAGAAAAAGAAATTCTGCCTTGAGACTGTAACATCAACTCCTGCCTGAGCTTCCATCCTGCCAGACTGCCCTACAAATTTTGGACTTGCCAGCACCCACAAACATGTGAGCCAATTCCTCAAAATAAATATTTTGGGGCCAGCTCCACAGCGAAGTGGCTACAGTTCTGCACACTCTGCTTCAGTGGCCTGGGTTTGCGGGTTCAGATCCTGGGTGCAGACCTACATCACTCATTAAGCCATGCTGTGGTGGTGACCCACATACAAAACAGAGGAAGACTGGCACAGATATTAGCTCAAGGCTAATCTTCCTCAAGCAAAAAAAAAAAAAAAAAAAAAGAGGAAGACTGGCAATGGATGTTAGCTCAGGGTGAATCTTCCTAAACAAAATAAATAAATAAATAAATAAATAATAGGGGCCGGCCTGGTGGTGCAGCAGTTAAGTTTGCATGTTCCACTTCAGCGGCCCAGGGTTCGCCACTTCAAATCCTGGATGCGGACCTATGCACTGCTTGTCAAGCCATGCTGTGGTGGGCATCCCACATATAAAGTAGAGGAAGACGGGCACAGATGTTAGCTCAGGGCCAGTCTTCCTCAGCAAAAAGAGGAGGATTGGCAGCAGATGTTAGCTCAGGGCTAATCTGCCTCAAAAAATAAATAAATAATAAATCTATATATATATAAATTTATATATATATATATATATATATATACACATATGGATAAATACATCTGTATATATCCTATTAGCTGTTTCTCTGGAGATCCCTGACTGAAACAGATTTTGGTGCTTGGAAGTGGGGTGCTGCTGTAACAAATACTCAAAAATGTGGAAATGGGGTATTTTCAGGAGCTTGATAGATAGAGCTTAGATTGCCTTGAAGCGACGGTTGGTAGGAGTACGGATATTAAAGGTGATTCTGGTAAAGGTTCAGATGGAAGTCAGGAACACAGTAGAGAAAGCTTCTATTATCTCAGAGAATACATCTATCACCATGAACAGAATACTGATAGGAATATGCTTTTGGTGAGGTCTCAGATGGAAATGAGGAAAATGTTATCGGACACTGGAGGAAAGGTGATCTTTGTCATAAGGTGGTAAAGAACTTGGTTGAATTATGTCCTAGAGTTTTATGGAAAATATAACTTGTAAGTGATGAACTTGGACATTTGGGTAAGGAGGTTTCTAAGCCAAATGTAGAAAGTGTGGCCTGGTTTCTCCTTGCTTCTTATAATAAAGAGCTAAAGGAAAAGGATAAATTGAGGAAAGAATTGTTAAGGAAAAAGGGACCAGCACTTGATGATTTGGAAAATTCTCAGCCTATTCAGATAGCAGCAAAAGATGAGAAAGTGTGCTCTGGAGAGAATACCAAGGGTGTGGCTGGACAACGGAGTGTTAAAGAGATTGGACATGTGATTTATGGATCCAGTCAAACATTTCAGCAGAAGCCAAGAAGAGAGATGGAGTTATCCAGGAAGGATCTGTGGAGAACCCTCATGTCTAATGGTTCAGACTCCTCTTGAATTTCATCAGAAGACTGACAAATTTTTGAGAATTTTAAACCAGCAAAAACACAATCAACCTGGACTGAGAGGGACACAGAGGAGAACACCATGTGAAGACAGAGATACGTAGGAAAAATGCCTTGTGAAGACGGAGGCAGAGATCAGAGTACTGCATCTACAAGCCGAGGAAAGCCAAGGATTGCCAGCAAACCACCAGAAGTTAGGAAGAGGCAAGGAAAGATCCTCCCCAGGGCTTTCAGAGAGATCATGGTCTTGCCAACACCTTGATTTCCGACTTCAGGCCTCCAGAACTATGAGAGTATAAATTTCTATTGTTTTAAGCCACCCAGTTTGTGGTATTTTTTTTACAACAGCCCTAGGACATGAATACAGGAAGTATCGAAAATAGAGACTGACTAGCTGAAATTTCCTCTTACATTGAACCTATATATATTCTGCACCTGATTGGGGGAACAACAGATAAATGTTTTAATAAACAATTAGATTAAATTAACTAAATAATTAAGTAATTTCATTTAAAACTTGGCTTAAGACATATTTGAAAGTCATATTACTTGTCATTTTGTCCTGTTTGCATATGCCTTGATCTCTAATTTCCTCTCTTTCCCTCTTGCATGGTTGCAAAAATGCCAAACAATATTTTTGCATATGAAATCCAATGGAATAAACAACAGTGTTCTCTTGATAAACATCACTGCTCATTAGTAAGGGATTTAAATTCTGCACGGGCTTTGTTTACACACTCAGCCACTAATTGTCAGTTAGTTTGATACGCACAGTGAACAACCACAGAGATGGAAATTACCAAAGCAGAAGCACCACAGTGATTAGACTGACCCCCAGTGTGGCTGCTGGAAGCATTCTCAAATGGTAGAGCCATAGCATAGGCTTCCAAATCCCAGTGACCAAAGTCACTGGAACCCAAAGTCATCGGCCATTCCAGTCTCTGAGTTTGTGCTCTGTTAATCAGGCAACTTTATTTAGCTCTTGGAAGAGTCGGAATTGAGCTGCATTGCACACTTTCTTTCAGTTCTTTAAAATGCAAGCAATCGTATTCATCAGATCCCACGGACCATGCATAGCTCCCTCCCACAAATAGCTGTTTCTTGGTAGGGAACATGGCTCATCTTCATCTACATACAAACAAATACCTGAGTGAAAAGGAGGCAGTTTTGGCAATAGGATTAGAATAGGATAAACTAATTAGAGTAGAAAATATCAGAATTCTTGCCATGTAGTAAAGGTAACTATTTCATGAACCTTCTTTTTCACTTGCTTTTTTCACATGTTTGTGTATGTGTTTATGTGTATTAGATCATAACAAAACTGTGTCTCCTTCTTGGGGGTCATGTTTTTAAAGTTTGCAAAACAGCTCTAGGACACGATCATGATTTCTGAATTCCCTTCAATCTAAAAATGACCACTGGCCTCTTGCACAGTTAACACAGTCATCCCTCCTCCACTTCTTTTTATTGACACCATGTCCTCAGGCCAATGGCACTGGCATCTGCCAGAAAAAAAAATTCCAAAGACTCCAGTCCCTAGGAAACACAACAAAAAGGGCAAAATGGATGATAAGAAGAGCTTTGTGGTTTGCTCTCCTTTAAGAGCCCTGTGATTTCCTTGAAACCCTGGGAGTGTGGCCACATGACTTGTCTTCCTCTCTTTCTTGGGGCATATTTAGGTGCTAGGGTCAAAGATAAATGAATTGTGGCTTCTCCTGAAGGATGCTTCCAGACTGAGAGCAAAGAGGGACATTTAAGATAATATCATTGTGAGCCAGCCCTGATGGTCTAGTGGTTAAAGTTTGGCACTCTCACCACTTCAGCAGCCTGGGTTCATTTCCCAGTCACAGAACCACAACACCCATCTATCAGTTGCCATGCTGTGGTGGTGGCTCACATAGAAGGACTAGAAGGACTTAGAACTAGGATATATAACCATGCACTAAGACTTTGCGGAGAGAAAAAAAAAGAGGAAGATTGGCAACAGATGTTAGCTCAGGGCGAATCCTTCCCTGCAGAAAAAAAAAAAAAAGATAACATCATTGCAAAGCAATGTTGTAAGTGCTTTGGTGAAGGTGTGGTTAAAAAAAACAGGATAGCTGCTACTAAGAATAAGATGTTCTTAAAAGATAACTAGGAGTTTCCCAGTCAGAGAGGAGGAGGGACGTTCCAGGCAGAGAGAAGGGAATACGCAGGGTACATGTAGCACGTCCATGGACCTTGGCATATTATAGGATGGCATAGCATCATATGATACAGCTGAAACATGGTGTCACATGGCAGAATGTTGACCATAGGGTAAGGAGGGAAGGCAGAGATCAGGTCATAGAGGGAAACCCTTGGAGGTTACACTAAAGAGTTTGGGCATCATCCTGTAGTCATGGAAAATCAATGAGCAGTCTTAAGCTGTAAAAACAAAAAATCAGATTTGCAACACAGAAGGGTCATTTTGTAAGGAAGACAAGGCCACTTGCTGAGATCAGGGATGGTAAGCTATTTGGAGGCAGGAAAGTTCGAAAGAACACTATTACCATAGACCAGGTAAGACATGGTGGGGACTTTAATTAAAGTGGTGGGAAAGCAGAGGAGAGAATGGAAACAAGACATTGAAGAGATAGAATCAAGAAAATCTGGAGACTAGTGAAGAAGCAGGAGATGTCTTAGATAACTCCCATCCTTCTCAATTGGGTGTCTACGTGGGTGGTGGTACTATCAATTAGGACAGGAATGTGGGAGCAGAAGCAACTCTGTGGGAGAGAATTAGTTCAGTTTGGGTGAAACTGAATTAACGTGCCTGTAGGACATCCGGGTGAATTAGGATGTTAGATAATCGGGTCTGGTACTCTCTTTCTTTTGTTTTCTAAGCTGAAGGACAATCAAACAACCCAAGAAATGTACAGGCCTTCAGCCAATCAACCCTTTCCTTTACTAGGCAGTGGTTTCTACCATGGTCCTTGGAAAATATTCAGAAGAAGAAAGACTCAGCATGTACCAAATACAAGAAATTCTGGAAAAAGTAGGGCACCAATGCTGGTGTCTTCAGATCTAGGTACTGCTGAGACTTGAATAAATTCTCTTCATTCCAGTATACGGCAACCATTCTTCATTTTGAGAACCAAGATGTTTGCACTGGTGGAAAAGAGTCAGTCAGGTCATGCCCTGTCCTGATCTCACAAATTTGTCTCTGACTCCAAGAAACCTACTGTTTGGTATAAACCAAAAGGATTTGGTTATGAACCATTCAGGCTGAAGCTCTCCTAAAGGGAGTGACTTTTATTCCGAGGGACAAGGTGTGCAGATCACCCAAGGATTTCAAGGCCTGTCTGTCAATTAGCTGCAGGCATGTATGGTGCTGGGGTGAAGCAGAGATGTTTCTTGGATTTCAGCAATAAACTTGGCGCCAGCAAATATTATTGCAGGACAAGACTCCAGTTTAATCTATGTCTTAAAGACTTCAGGAATTCCTTTCGTCACTCAATATTTTAAAATGATCACCACGTGTTTCTTCACTAATGAAGAAATTACATTTTGAAATGTCTTTCTGAGTTAGATTACCTAGTAATAACTCTTCAGGTGTGTGTACATCGGGTGGGGGCAGGAGAGGTGAAGGAGTGTTAAGGAGGAGAAGAAACTCCTGCCAAGTTTTTTTTGGAGGGGGGCGCATTGTGTAGACATCAGTAAAATTAAAATAAGAAAAATTAAAGAGTCAGAGGTGAAAATTTAGCACATTTCTGGCTTCAAATACCCATGCTTGTTTTTCATCCACATCATGTAGATATAAAGATATAATTCTGCTGATGTCAGTTAGATTTCATCCTCTTTTCCAAATTCATTACTCATCTCAATCTCTTTGCAGATTGTTAAAGAGCTACCTGCCTCTGCCAATTTTGACAGGGTACCTTGTAGAAAGTAGAGCAAACTCAAAACGTTAGGGCTGCTTCTCAGCTCCACCCCATTTAACAGAACTAAGAAATCAAAGGCTGAGGTTTGGCAAAATGGAGTAGATTTATGTTTCCCTAATCTACAGTTCCAGTCCTGACTTTTTAGTGGCTTTTATATGTCACTCTGCCCACTCAAACTCCACATGCTTAAATTGTACTTATCATCTCCTCCTTCTCATCCTACTAGAGACTTCTCCCTTGTGTCTCTGAGCCCCCACCCTTCCTGAATTATCCTGATTCCCAAAAAAGTAGATGTGTGAGTCTCACTCATAGGCTACATGATTCACTCTTAAACACCAATTTTTCATCTCTTAATTTACGTTTGTGCTTTAGTGATGTCAAGATCCTCAAGAACATTCAAAACCAAGCATGCTAAATCTGTTGGTGCTGGTGTCTGTGGGTCTACAGCTGCCTACTTGACAGCTTCAAGGGGGCATCATTGATACCTCAAACTAAGCATGGGTATAACTGAATCCATGGTTTCCTCTACCTCCACTACAAAATGATCCTCTTTCCTTGTTCCCTTATCTCAGAGAGTGCACCATTGCTCCTTCAACTGCTCAAGCCAGGTTCATCCTCTCACTGACTCATCTGCTCATCCATCTGCCAAGCCCCTTCAATCCCACCTTCTTAACAGCTCTCAAATCCATTTTGCTCCATTACCCTTGCCCTGCCTCAGCCCAGGCATTTTAAATCTCCTCTTGGAGTAAAAGTCTTATAACTTTCTCTCTGACTCCACTCTGGCTGAAACCAGAGTGGTCTTTCTAAAACGTAGTTTTGAGCGTGACATTCTGCTCCTTTACATCTTTCAGTAGCTTCCTTCTGCCCACGTGATACTTCCCAAGAGCCTCCATTACATGGCCCATTCTGACCACTCTGATCCTGTTGACTGCAACTCAACAACTCTCCTATACTTTCACATGCTACTCCTCCTACCCACAAAGTTGTCTACTCCTTCTTATGCTTCTCAAATGCCTTGATACTTTATATTGCTTCTTCCTTGTTCTAGAAATTAGGAACTCCCATTCCTAACAATGTGATAGATTAAGGAAAACACTAACCTGAAAGCATGTTTCTAAAGGATGTCTACCCAGAGTAGATGGAATTTGTTTGGCAGAATTTCTGGTTGAAGTTTATAAAATGAAAAAGCAGGACAGGGTTGAGCTAAAGATTGGGAAAGTCAAACTGTAGTACATACTAGAGTAAGGGGAATTTCGGGTTTCAAAGGAGTGCGGTGAGGAGAGTTTGTTAGAGAGGGAGTGGTAAGGGCTCTGAGAAAGGAGGGAAGGGGATATATGAGCAGAGTGTGAAGATGAAAGAGAGCCAGCATCATGGTGACATGCTGTGGTCTGAGAAGATGTCCACTGAGCAATTCCTAGTAATGAGGATGGCCAAGGGGTTCTTGAGAACTGGAGTGCCAGTGATTCAATTTTATATGGCTTGTCTTGACTATTCTGAGTCGTGATCCCCCTCTATTTCCCCTAAACCTTCCATAAAAATCTGTCCCAATGGCACTGTGTGCTAGTGCAGAGCAGTGCTCCAAGCCAGAGGTGATGTAGTCATGGAAAGAGCACAGCTCGTGTGGAGAGAAGACAACAGCCACCAGGGTCCAGGAGGTGACAGGGAAACAGGCCGCAGTGTGGACTGACCACAAGAAAGTCAGATGCACAGAACTGCCTAGGCAGTTTGGTCAGCATGTTAGATTTTCTATCACCTAAGGGATTGTGTCTCAGGGCAGTTTACTTGACATCAGAGAGAAAGGAGACGCAGTTCCCATAAGGCGGAAAGAACTGGGGATTTCCAAGCAGCTGACTCTTGGGTTACAGTTATAGCTCATAAAATAAAGTTATAGAATTGCTATGAAGTAAATAAATACTTTTGGGTAGGTAAATAAATGCAGTAATAAACATGTTAGATATAAATTAAAATAGATATACTTATAGAGAGGGATGGTAAAAATCACATTGGGTGGTAGACATAAAGTAACGTTACAAGAGTACCGATGATAACTCAAAAAGAAAAGATTGGTCTTCAGTTTCTGGACCCTTAACTTACAAAAAAAGGTATATTGTTTCCAACAGGTCAGAGAAATAATGACATGGTTTTGATTCCAATTATGGAGAAAGAGAGAATGAAGTGTGTGGAAGAGAAGAGAGAGATTGATTACGATTATCCTACAATTTTCACCATTTCTAATCTAGAAATTCAAGAAACTAAATAAAATTTCTATTATATATTACAAAATAGAATTTGCATAATAAGTAGGTAAAAGTCATGCAGCCTGGCATGTCACAATTCAGGACATATTTTAGTACCAACAGAAATCATTTCAGACATAAAATGTATTTCCAAAGCTTAAAAATTCCTTCACACACAGCCCCAACAACCATATGTGAGAACATTTGGTGCTTACTGCAGAGTCACTGGAGTTTTATAAAACTCTCTAGGACCTCATGCTAATAAGAATTTGAGAAAGCAGTGTGAATGAACAGGTATGCGAAATATTAATACATCCTGATTCCTAAGGCAGAAGCAACACCCCAGAAATTTGGGGGTTCAAGAATTCCAGCGTACTTGCTAATTAACTTGGATGTATTAGTCAGGATAAGTTAGAATATGCTACAGTAACAATTTCAAAATTCTCAGTGGTGTGGCACAACAAAAGATTATTTCTTACTCATACAAAGTCTTTGGCAGATCTGGGAGACTGGGCAGGATTGCTTTTCTCCATGTACTGGTGCAGTTTTCCATGCCACTTAGATTTTATGGTTTCTCCATACCAACATACACTCCCATGGTTGTGGTGGTCTAGAAAGAGAGCATGGAAAATCATGAACTGGCTTCCATCTGTAACTCACATTTCAGTCACATAACTACACCTAACTTCAAGAGGGCATGTGCCCCCCACTCCCGGAACAAAAGGAAGATCAGAAATCTTGGTGGCAAATATTAGTAATGTCTACTACAGTTACGTAGCAGATCTTTAGATTTTACTTGTATTCCTATAGCAAATATAAAATGCAAACGTTTCCAGGTATTTTCAAGCATCAGAAGCTTTTTCCCACCTTCCTCCCAGTTGTTCCTTGCTTCAGTATGGTGTGACCAAGAAAAAAAGAGAAATAAAAAATAGGCTTCAAATACGTTATTTATTTTAATCCAATCCACATTACTAGTGAAGAACTAAGAGCTCTCTTGTATCTATCGTCAGGATTTTCAAACTCAGCATTATTGACATTTTGGGCCAGATCATCCTTGGGGACTGTCTTGTGTTGCAGGATATAAAGCTGCATCTCTGGTCTCTACCCACTAGATGCCAACAGCATCCCTCCCACCATCCAGTCCAGTTGTGACAACCAAAAATGTCTCCAGATATTGTTAATTGTCCCTGGGGGGCTAAAATTATTCCTGGTTGAGAACCACTTTCCTACTTGCTGCTTTTGACCACTAGGAAGGGTTCAGATCATCTAACACATGAAATGACCCAATATTGAGGACAGGTAGAAATACACCAAAGATAATACACTTTGTCCTAGACCCACCACTGAGACTTTGGGCAAGTCTTTGAACCTCTCATTACCTTATCTATAAAATAGGAAGAATAATGTTACCTGGCTCACAAGTTCATTGTAAGAATTAAATGACACTAAATAACCCATCCTTTTCTCTCTGTTCTTGGAAACTACTTCTATATACATCCAGTTCGTATATACACATGGAGACTATTTCTAGACTTTCTGTTCTGTTATACTTGTCTCTGCATATTCCTGTGAGAGTTCCTCACTGTGTTGATTAATCATTGTTATTATTAAGCCCTCTATTATCTACAAGTGACTTGTCTGGGAAACTCAGCAATCAGGAAAGAGGCTGGAAACTGAGAAGTGAAGAAAAAGGCCTGCAGAAGCCCTGCACTAAAGCGCAAATACTTTTCTCACTGTGAAGTCCCCCAAGGTTATAAATTCTTTTTTCTTCAGCCCCTGCACCGTCTTGTGCCTCAGACACAGGTACAGGCACCCAATAAATGGTTGATGAAGGACCAAATGACCAACTTCAGACATAAGTCAAATAAGCTTATCATTACAGGGTTTCCCCACATCACCTTAGGTTAGAAGTCCCAAATTAGGTGGGATGAGGACAGCGAAGGTATTAATACAGGCAGGACTGGCATCAGCAATAAGTGACAGGTGAAAGTCTGACATTAAAAGAAGAAATTAAAGGGCAGACATTAATTTAAAAATAAAAACCACATGCTCTGGAGAGTAAGCAGCCATACACATCACAATAACCCCTTAGCTGCATTACACTGTCAGTGCATAATAATTGACATCCCTAATAATGACTCTGACATTTTAAAATTGCCAATTTCTGTTCAGCACATTCTATTTTTAAAAATTCAGAGTAGTGTGTAAGGCATTTGAGAAAGATTTCCGTCACAGATTTATAAAATATGTGATTTGAAATATACCTTAGAGATTACCTAATCTGTTTTCAAGATGAAGAAAGTCAGTCCCAGAAAGGTGAAGAGCACCTGTCCAAGGTCAGGTGGCTGGACGGGCAGAGTTGGAACTAAAGCCTTAGTTTGCTGACTCCCTGGCAAGTTCTTTTTCTACTACAGCACATCTTCAAAAACATAAATATATTTAATTAAAATTATCAAATTAATATTTGGCAACTCAATAAGGGTACACTTAATATGGAATTCTCCTGTACTGAGATATTAATCTACTGGTGCTCATTAAGCCTTTGTGTTGCTTAAAGAAAAATAGTTGTTTAGATCTGGCAGGTGTGTCAAAGGAAGGAGAAAGCACTCAAGTGACTAAACTTTCTAGAAAAGAAGGGAAGATTTACATGTAAGAAGTCAGAACAATGCAAAGCAGTGTGGAGGGTGGCAATGAGTCTGACTGTGTGGAAACTAACTTTGGTTGCTCTGGGAATCAAGAGATAGGAAACATCAACCCATGGCAAGTGGTCAAGGACAGCACAGGGGTGGGGTGGGACAGGTCACCTGAGTTGGACTCAGAGGATATATAGACTTTGGAAAAGAAAACAAAGATGTTCTAGATGTGAAGAACAACATTAGAAAACACTAGAAGGGGATGGAAGCCTGGATCACATTTTCTAAAGCACTCATTTGAACAGGTTATCTAACAAGTATGAGTTATTTATGAAGATGGGGAGTGGTTACAGCAAATATTAAAAATTTAGCCTGTCCTGGAAAATCTAAGTTGAAGAAAAGAGAGGATAAAGAAAATGGCCCAATTGTTCTAGAACAGCACCGTCTGATAGAAATATAATGCATGCTACACATATAATTTAAAATTTTCTAGTAGCCCCGTTAAAAAAAACAAGAAGTGACAGACTAAATTCATTTTAAAAATATATTTTATCTAACTAAATATATCCAAAATGTTATTATTTCAATATGTACTCAATATACAAAAATTAATGGACTTTTGTGGCAGCTTCCTAACACTGCCTGCTTTGTATTGCTCTGCTCCAATCCACTCTCCAAATGTAGCCAGAGTACTCTTTCCAAACACAAATCAGGTGAAAGATATGGCCTGAGCAAGGTAGTGGCAAGGCACATGAGTGGAACTGAGAAATATTTTGGCACTCAAAATGGCAGAACTTTGTGATTTCTTGTGTCATAGATTGCCTGTTAAGGCGGATACTGAAATGGAGTGCTCATGGCAAGTTGTGGTGTCCTTGAAACTGATCTTCATTGTTCTGTAACATCCACTGAACTCCTTTGGTTGTGTATATATAAGAGGAGAGGGCACGCATTGTTCAGTGTGGGAAAAGATACTGGAACTCCATACCTGCTTTCTGAGATTCAAAGCGTAGGAGTTAAAGGGAAGTCATAAGAAGTCATTTCTCACCTTGGTTATGGAATGTGGCAATGCCAAGGCCTCCAGGAGGGTCTCCCAAAACCTCATACAAACAAGCCATGAGATAAAGAGCCTACAGTTGGGCACCTGCTGCCGTGACAGAGGTACCAACAGTTAGACTGTGCCAGAGCCAATCCAAAGGGCTTGCTCTTTGCCTCTAGTCTCTATATCAGGAGCCAGCCAGGACAGCAGAGTGAGTCGAGGTCCAGAATACAGGCTAGTCCCCTTCTTCACTGCTGGTCTGCAGAAGTGGGGGCCAGGTTTGAGCTGAGAAGAGGGAGAAAGTTTTGAATTGAATGAGAGATTAATTTTTTGACAGTTTACATTTTAAAACGCAAATATATTCATCTTGTTCAAAAAAAATAAACACTATAAAAAGATCAGCAGTGAAAAATCTTGCTTCCACCTCTATATTTCAGTCACCTAATTCTCCCTAAGAGGTCATTACTTTTATTAGTTTCTGAATTAGTTTCTCGTGGCTACTGTAACAAATTACTGCAAATTTGGTGGCTTAAAACAAAAGTTTATTCCCTCAAACTTCTGGAGGCCAGAAGTCTGAAGTCTGTGTCAGTGAGAGGAAATCAAGGTGTGGGCAGGGCTACGCTCACTCCAGAGTCTCTAGGGAGATTCTGTTCCTTGCCTCTTCTGGCTTCTGGTGGCTGCTGGCATCCCTTGACTTGTGGCTGCATCATTCCATTCTCTGCCCTCATGGTCATATTGCCTTCTTCTCTTGTGTGTGTGTAATCACTCTCTGCCTCTCACTTATAAGGATACTTGTGATGACATTTAGAGCCCACCTGCATAATCCACGATAATCTCCTTAACTTAATCATATCTTTTGCCATATAAGATAATAGTCACAGGTTCCAGAGATTAGGAAGTGGATATATCTTTAGGGGCTGTTATTTAGCCTACTACTGTTTCTTATGCGTCTCTCTATATATAAACAAACGCAAGCACATAGGAAAATATACTCACATTTTCTCACTTTCTAACACAAAATGTAATTTACCATACACTGTTCTGTACTTTACTGATTGACCAATATATGTTGAGATCTTTCCATATCACTGCATAGTGAGCATCCTCCATTTTTACAGGTGCATAGAATACCATTGAATGGATGTATACAATTTATTTAACCAATTGCATTCAGTTTTCATTTTTCTGACGTTACAATGGCAAAGTAAACAACTTTGTATGTGTGTATACACATACATACATGTTTGCAAAAATATTTTATGATAAATTCCTAGAAGTAGGATTTCTTTGTCAAAGGGCATATGCATTTGTGATTTTGTTCAGGTATTGCCAAATTGCCTGGTTAGGAGCTATATCTATTTGCTCTCCCACTTGTAAAGTATAAAAAGTGCCAGTTTCTCCATGTCCTTGAAGGCAGAAGGCATTGTGAAAGAACATTTGGATTTGTGCCAATCTGATCAGTGAAAAATATCTCAGTAAATTGCTTGTGTATATGTGAACATGATTTTTAAGAGTTGCAGAATATTACATCATGTGAATGAAATAAATTCTAAAACCATTTTTCCTCTCGTTAGACATTTCATTTTTTATTGTTTGAAATAGTGCAATGATCATTTCTGAGCATATATCTTTTTCCACATACGGACTGCTTCCTCAGAATAAATTTCTAGCAGTGCTCATGCTCAGTTTGAGTATTTAAGGTCCTTGATATATATTGCAAAACGGCTTTGTAGAAAAGTTTTACCTATTTTATTTTCACCAGTAGCAAATGAGGGCCAGATATCAGAATCTTAATTGCATTTATTTATAGGAATTGCTTGCAAGTAAGCAATTACAAGTCTTTTTGGTTCCTGGATGCAAATTCAACGTGGGGAGGTAGGGGTTTCCTCATACCTCCAACAAGCAATTCTCTAGACACCACCTGAGCGTCCTACACTTCAACTCAATTCTGACGCCTACCTACCTAGAGATAGTGTCAGATCCCACAAGTTAAGGGTTCAATCCTACAAGACTGCCCCCCACCCACTTCAGACGCCAGTCACAAGCCCAGGCTGTTACCGGTACTTCTGACCAACTGGCTATAAATCAGAGGTTCCCATGACCCCTTCCTTGGGTTCAATTAATTTGCTAGAGCAGCTCACAGAACTCAGGAAACCCATTTACTCACTAGATTACTGATTTATAATATTATAAAACGATATAACTCAGGAACAGCCAGACGGAGGAGATACATAGGGCAAAGTATGTGGGAAGGAGCGCAGAGCTTCCATGTGCTCTCCAGGCGTGCCACTCTCCCCAAATCTCCACGTGTCCACCAGCCCAGAAGCTCTCCAAACCCAGTCCTTTTGGATTTTTATGGAGGCTTCATTGCATAGGCATGATTCATTAAATCATTGGCCACTGGTTATTGAACTCAATCTCCAACCCCTCCCTCCTACGGAGAGGAAGTTCCAACCCTCTAATCACATGGTCAGCTCTGCTGGCAACCAGCCCCCATCCTTAGGTGCTTTCCAAATGTCACCTCATTAACATAACAGAAGACACCTTTATCACGCTCA
Source organism: Equus przewalskii (assembly GCF_037783145.1). Taxonomy (NCBI): domain Eukaryota; kingdom Metazoa; phylum Chordata; class Mammalia; order Perissodactyla; family Equidae; genus Equus; species Equus przewalskii. Next base: position 10,972,529 of record NC_091863.1, read on the forward strand.
TCATAAGAAATTCCAAAGGATTTAGGAACTCTGTGCCGAAATTACAATGAAGACCAAATATATATATATATATTTCTTATTATATATCACAATATCACAACAAGTAAGGAGTTTTAACTCAGGGGTAATATTAATAATAACAATAATAACATTAAAATAATAATACAGACACTTATTGGGAGCTTATGTGCCAGGTGTTTTCCTAAACATTCTATATGCATTATGTCATTTACGATCCCCATTTTACAGTTGAAACTGAGAAGTCCAGCTTCTGGCCAAAACCTATGTGTGATTTTTCAGGCTTAACCAATAGGCAATTACAAAGGCTTTACCTAGCAGGCCTCACCAGGGAAAGGAAAGCTGCCTCCCTACACCAGACAGTGCACAACCAATCCATCGCAACTCTAAAGGGAGTTGCAGCCTAGGACTCAGGTTCTCCTGGTCAGCCAAGCTTTTAACTCATGTCTGCATCCCTAGCCCAGATGCCTTCCTTCAGAGGCCTCCTTATCCGGAGCCTTCCTCAGGTGCCTCCATGGAAACCTCTTTATCAGAGCCTAGAAGACGAAGGCCTTGAAGACACTTTTCTCCACTATGAGTCAGTCCTTTTCTACTCCTAGTTCTTCCCCTCTCCCTCCCCCTGGCCCCTAGGCCCATAAAACTGCGGGAGCCTCTTGTTTGAGGCTCCCTCAGCAGGGAGATGACCCCCAAGTCTGTGCCGATTCACTTGACCCTCAACCAATGTACCCTTCCATGGTGGAAAATGGAACAGTGGGAGCCAGCGCTTTATCCAGTTCAGACTCTTGCTTACACTATCACAGTAAGTGAGTAAATGCTTGAATGCTACTTTTATTTTGACTTGTCTTAATCAGCTACTCTGATACCTGGCATCTCAGCTGTCTCCAGCTCAGCTGAGCTCTGGACAGAAACTGAGGCCCATGGAGGTTAAATAACTAGCCTAATATTCATAGCTAGTAAGTGGTGGATCCCAGATTTGAACCCGGGCTGTTTTCTAAAATAAGAATAGCATACATGATTAGTTAAGAGTAATTAAGCCAACAATGAGCCATTACATGCAGTCTGCTCTCTTTTTTCCTTAGCCTACCTAAACGTTTGTCAATTTTGTTTATCTTTTCAAAAAACCAACTGTTAGTTTCATTGATCTTTTCTATTGTCTTTCTAGACTCTATTTCATTTATTTCTTCTCTGATTTTTGTTATTTCCTTCCTTCCACTAACTTTGGGCTTAGATTGTTCTTGTTTTTCTAGTTGCTTGAGGTGTAAAGTTAAGTTGTTTATTTGAGGTATTTATTTTTTCTTAACGTAGGCATTTATCACTATAAACTTCCCTCTCAGCACTGCTTTTGCTGCGTCTCATAAGTTTTGGTATCTTGTGTTTCCATTTTCATTTGTTTCAAGATATTTTCTGAAGTCCCTTTTGATTTCTTCTTTGACCCATTGGTTGTTCAGGAGCATGTTGTTCAATCTTCACATATTTGTGAATATTCCAGATTTCCTCCTGTTGTTGATTTCTAGTCACATACCATTGTGGTCAGAAAAGATACTTGGTATGATTTCAGTCTTCTTAAAAATGTTAATTTGGGGGCCACAAATACTTGTTTTGTGGCCCAACATGATCTCTCCTAGAGAATGTTCCATGAACCCCTGAGAAGAATGCTTATTCTGTTCCTGTATATGTCTGTTAGGTCCATTTGGTCTAAAATGTAGTTCAGGTTCAAGATTTTCTTATTGATTTTCTGTCTGGATGATCTATCCCATGTTGAAAGTCGGGGTATTGAAGTCCTCTACTATTATCATATTGCTATTTCTCTCTCTAGATCTGTTAATAATTGCTTTACATATTTAAGTGCTCTAATGTTGGGTGCATATATATTTACTATTATTTCCTCTTGATGAATTGACTCCTTTATCATTGTATAATAACCTTTGTCTCTTAGTACTTTTTTGACTTAAATTCCATTTTGTCTGGTATAAGTATAGCTATTGCTATTCTCTTTTGATTTCCATTTGCATGGACTATCTTTTTCACTCCTTTTACTTTAAGCCTATTGTCCTTAGCTGAAGTGAGTCTCTTGTAGGCAGCATATAGCTGAGTCTTGTCTTCTTTTCAATCCATTTAACTACTCTATGTCTTTTGATTGAATAATTTAGTCCGTTTATATTTAAAGTCATCATTGATAGGTAAGGACTTACTATTGGCATTTTGTTAACTGCTTCCTGGGAGTTTTGTGGATCTTGTGTTCCTTTGTTCTTCTCTTGCTTTCTTCCTTCATGATTTAATGATTTTCTACCATAATATGCTTTGTTTCCCTTCTATTTATCTCTTTCTGTATCTACTATAAGTTTTTGCTTTTTGGTACCATGAGGCTTACATAGAACATCTTATATTTATAACAGTCTATTTTAAGTGGATAATAACTTAACTCCATTTGCATACAAAAGCTCAACACTTTTACTCCCCACTCCCAATTTATCTTTTTGGTATCACAATTTACATCTTTTTATATTGTGTATCCATTAACAAATTATTTTAGTTATAGTTATTTTTAATACTTTTATCATTTAACCTTTACACTAAAGTTATAAGTGATTTATATACCACTATTACAATATTAGAGTATTCTGAATTTGACTATATAGTTACCTTTACCAGTAAGTTTTATACTTTTCATATGATTTCATGTTTTTAGTTAGCATCCTTTCTTCTCAACTGGAAGAACTCCCTTTAGCATTTCTTGTAAGCTAGGTTTAGTAGTGATGAACCCCTTCAGCGTTTGTTTGAGTGAGAATGTAATTATCTTTCCTTCATTTCTGAAGAAGAACTTTGCCAGGTAAAGTATTCTCGGCAGGCAGTTTTTTCCTTTTGGCACTTTTACTGTATCATCCTACTCTTTCCCGGCCTGCAAGATTTCTGCTGAGAAATCTGCTTATAGCCTTAATGGGGGAGGGGATGGCCCTCGTATGTGATGAGCTTCTTTTATCTTGTTGTTTTCAAGATTTTTTTTGTCTTTGTTTTTTACAGTTTTATTATGTCTCAGTGACTTCATTAGGTTGAACTTCATTGGGAAGCTTTGAGCTCCATGTACCTTGATGCCCATATCTTTCCTCAGATTTGGGAAGTTTTCAGCCATTATTTATTTTTTTTGCTGGGAAAGATTCACCCTGAACTAACATCTGTTGCCAACCTTCCTCTCTCTTTTTTTCCTCCCCAAAGCCTCAGTACATAGTTGTACGTTCTAGTTGTAGGTTCTTCTATTTCTTCTGTGTGAGCTGCCACCACACTATGGCTACTGACAGATGAGTGGTGTGGTTCTGTGCCTGGGAACCAAACTCAGGCCACTGAAGAGGAGTGCGCCAAATTTTAACTACTAGGCCATCAGGGCTGGCTCCAGCCATTATTTCTTTAAATAAGCTTTCTGTTCCTTTCTCTCTTTTCCTTCTAGGACTCCTATAATGCCAATATTGTGTCACTTGATGTTGTTCCATAGTCTCATAGGCTTTCTTCATTTTCTTTCATTCTTTTTTTTTTTCTTCTCTGTATGGATAATTTCAAATATTTGTCTTCTAGTTCACTGAGTCTTTCTTCTGCATGGTCAAGTCTGATGTTAAAGCTCTCTATTGCATTTTTTTAATTTCAGTCATTGCATTCCTCATTCCTCAGTTCCAAAACTTGTTTGGTCTTTTTAATGTTTTCTCTCTGTTGAACTCCTAAATTTGTTCTTGCATTATTTTTCTGATTTTGTTACATTGTTCATCTGTGTTCTCTTGTAGCTCTTTGATCTTTATTTTGAATTCTTTGTCAGGCAATTTTTGGATCTCCATTTCTTTGAAATCAGTTACTGGAAGTTTATCATGTTCCTTTGGTGGTGTTATGTTTCCTTGACTCATCATGATCCATGTAGCCTTGTGTATGTGTTTGTGCATTTGAAGAACAGTCACTCTTCCAGACTTTATGGACTGACTTTAGTAAGAAAAATTCTTCACCCATGGGTCAGGGCATACTGTGGCCCTTGGTCTAGTGGTATGAGGCCCCAAGTGTGGGAGCATGTGGTCTCCTAGGTCTGGGGATGGTGTGTGTGTGGTGTCTCATTGGCTAAGGCAGCTGTTTTCCGCAACATTGACAACTGTAGGATCCTTTGTGGCGAGAGCTGCAGGGTGTCTGTGGTGGCTGCAATGGATGTTACAGTCCTTAGTGGTACCTCCAGGTCCAGAGGCAAGGGACCAGGGCTGGTGGTAGTTCTGTTCAGAGCTGGTGATATGCACACACTTAGCTGTGGGCACTGGCTATAGGTGCCTGTGTGGTGGCAGGGGCCAGCTTCAGGCACACATGCAGTGGTGAGGACCAAGGCCAATGTCAGGCACCAGGATCAACTGTGGTCACACAATTATCTGCAGGGTCCCAGGCTGTTTAGTGTACCCTTGCATAGCTGCAGGGGCTAGCCACAGGCATATGCATGGCAGTGGGGGCCAATAAAGAGTCAGAGCCATTGGTGTGCAGGCACACATCTGCAGGGGCTAGCTGTGGGCACATGTGGTGGTATAGGCCTGTGAAAGGAGTCAGAGCCAGTTCCAGGCACCCAAGCAGCTGTGGGGCCTGAGCTTTTGGTGTATACTCATGTGGCTATAGTGGCTAGCCTTGGACGCACACACAGAGGTGGGAATCAATAATGGAAGTTGGGGCCAGCAGCCTACAGGTGCACAGCTGCAGGAGCTAGCCACTAGTGAATGCGGTGGTGCACACTGTGATGGAGTCAGGACCAGCTCCCAGTGCATAAGCAGCTGGGGGAGACTTTACTGTCAGTGTGTACTTATATGGCTGCAGGGGTTAGCCACGGGCACATGAACAGCAGTGGAGGTTGGTTATAGGAGTTGGGCTGGTAGTGTGCAGGTGCAGGGCAGTAAGTGCTAGTTGAAAGTGCATCGAGCAGTGTAGGCCAGTGACAGGAGTCAGGGCAAGATCTGGGCCCATGAGGAGCTGGGTGGACCTCAGCTATTGGTGTGCATTCATGCAGCTGCACAGGCACATGCACAACAGTAGAGGCTGGTGACAGGAGTTGGGATTTGGTGCATGGTGTGTGGCTGCAGGGGTTAGCTGTTGGCATATGCAGTAGTGCAGGCCAGTGACAAGAATCAGAGCCAGATCCGGGCACATGAGTAGCTGTGGGGGCCTGGGAAGTCAGCATCCACTTATGCAGCTGCAGGAGCTAGATGTGGGCATGCACATGGAGGTAAATGCTGCTGACAGGATTCAAGACCAGGGGCATAGCTGTAGGGGCTAGCTGTGGGCAAATGCTTGGCAGTGAAGGCCTGTGACAGGAGTCAGGCTGTATCCAGGTGTATAAGCAGCTGCTGAGGCCTGGACTTTTGGCGTGCACTCATGCATCTACAGGGGCTAGCAGCAGGTATGTGCATGGTGGTGGAGGTTGGCTGCATGGACCTAAGCTGGTATTATGTACCTGCACAGTCCCAGAGGCCACAGTTGGTTTCCAGTGCAGATCCTGGGTCCTGGGCATCCTGTGGCAAGGTGGCCAGGGGGAGGGAGAGGAGAGTGGGGATGGACTCAGGCAGCTGGTGTCTGTGAATGCAAAAACCTGTGGGGCCCTCAGTGGCAAAAGTTGCAGGGTGTACGGTGGCTGTGCTTGGTTTCCTCAGTGGCAAAAGCTGCTGGGATCCTCTTTGGAGCAGTATGCTGGGATCTGTGAAGAGGTCTTCAGTGACGAAAGCTGCAGGGGTCCACAGCATCCACAAGGCCTTTTAAGATCCTCAGTGGCGAACACTGCTAGGGTCCTCTACAGAGCAGGCCACTGGGAACCATGTTCACTCCCACCACATGGCTTGTACTGGTAGCCCCTGCCCTTCTTCATTGTTCCTAGCTATCTCTAGATGTCTCAGCAATACATCTCTGGGTATGGTGACACCAAAGCAGGTCTTTTGTGCAGTGCCCCAAAAGATTGGAGAAGCTGGTTGCTCACCCCATTTTCCTTTCCCAAGCAAGGGGAACTATCTCAGGCCAGGGAGCTCCCTCTTGACACTGAGCAATACTGACCTTGCACTGGGATGATGCAGGTAAAATGAAACTGTTCTTCCTTCTCCTTTTTGTGCAATTATTCTCAGGCTTTTGGGTCCACTGTGTTACTGAAGCTTTTTTTTTTTTTTTTTCCCTTTTTTTTTTTTTTTTTTATTAATGTTATGATAGATTACAACCTTGTGAGATTTCAGTTGTACATTTTTGTTAGTCATGTTGTGGGTACACCACTTCCCCCTCCGTACCCTCCCCCCACCCCCCCTTTTCCCTGGTAACCACCAATCAGATCTCCTTCTCAATATACTAATTTCCACCTATGAGTGGAGTCATATAGAGTTCGTCTTTCTCTGACTGACTTATTTCGCTTAACATAATACCCTCGAGGTCCATCCACATTGTTGTGAATGGGCCAATTTCGTCTTTTTTTATGGCTGAGTAGTATTCCATTGTGTATATATACCACATCTTCTTTATCCAATCATTAGTTTCTGGGCATGTAGGCTGGTTCCACGTCTTGGCTATTGTAAATAATGCTGCAATGAACATAGGGGTGCAACGGACTCTTGAGATATCTGATATCAGGTTCTTAGGATAGATACCCAGTAATGGGATGGCTGGGTCATAGGGTATTTCTATTTTTAACTTTTTGAGAAATCTCCATACTGTTTTCCATAGTGGCTGTACCAGTTTGCATTCCCACCAACAGTGTATGAGGGTTCCTCTTTCTCCACAACCCCTCCAACATTTGTCGTTCTTGGTTTTGGATGTTTTTGCCAATCTAACGGGGGTAAGGTGATATCTTAGTGTAGTTTTGATTTGCATTTCCCTGATGATTAGCGATGATGAACATCTTTTCATGTGTCTATTGGCCATATTCATATCTTCTTTTGAGAAATGTCTGTTCATGTCCTCTGCCCATTTTTTGATCGGGTTGTTTGTTTTTTTGTTGTTAAGCAGTGTGAGTTCTTTGTATATTATGGAGATTAACCCTTTGTCGGATAAGTGGCTTGTAAATATTTTTTCCCAATTAGTGAGCTGTTTTTTTGTTTCAATCCTGTTTTCCCTTGCCTTGAAGAAGCTCTTTAGTCTGATGAAGTCCCATTTGTTTATTCTTTCTATTGTTTCCCTCAACTGAGGAGTTACAGTGTCCGAAAAGATTCTTTTGAAACTGATGTCAAAGAGTGTACTGCCTATATTCTCTTCCAAAAGACTTATTGTCTCAGGCCTAATCTTTAGGTCTTTGATCCATTTTGAGTTTATTTTGGTGTGTGGTGAAAAAGAATGGTCAATTTTCAATCTTTTGCATGTGGCTGTCCAGTTTTCCCAGCACCATTTGTTGAAGAGACTTTCTTTTCTCCATTGTAGGCCCTCTGCTCCTTTGTCGAAGATTAGCTGTCCATAGATGTGTGGTTTTATCTCTGGGCTTTCAATTCTGTTCCATTGATCTGTGGACCTGTTTTTGTACCAGTACCATGCTGTTTTGATCACTGTAGCTTTGTAGTATGTTTTGAAATCGGGGATTGTGATTCCGCCGGCTTTGTTTTTCTTGCTCAGGATTGCTTTAGCAATTCGCGGTCTTTTGTTGCCCCATATGAATTTTAGGATTGTTTGTTCAATTTCTGTGAAGAATGTTCTTGGGATTCTGATTGGGATAGCATTGAATCTGTATATTGCTTTAGGTAGTATGGACATTTTAACTATGTTTATTCTTCCGATCCATGTGCAAGGGATGTCTTTCCATCTCTTTATGTCATCGCCTATTTCTTTCAAGAGAGTCTTGTAGTTTTCATTGTATAGATCCTTCACTTCCTTGGTTAAGTTTATCCCAAGGTATTTTATTCTTTTCGTTGCTATTGTGAATGGGATAGAGTTCTTGAGTTCTTTTTCTGTTAGTTTATTGTTAGTGTATAGAAATGCTACTGATTTATGCACGTTAATTTTATACCCTGCTACTTTGCTGTAGTTGTTGATTATTTCTAATAGTTTTTCGGTGGATTCTTTGGGGTTTTCTATGTATAAGATCATGTCGTCTGCAAACAACGAGAGTTTTACTTCTTCGTTACCTATTTGGATTCCTTTTATTTCTTTTTCCTGCCGAATTGCTCTGGCCAGCACCTCCAGAACTATGTTGAATAGGAGTGGTGAAAGTGGGCACCCTTGTCTTGTTCCTGTCCTCAGAGGGATGGCTTTCAGCTTTTGTCCATTGAGTATGATGTTGGCTGTGGGTCTATCATATATGGCCTTTATTATGTTGAGGTACTTTCCTTCTATACCCATTTTACTGAGGGTTTTTATCATAAATGGGTGTTGGATCTTGTCGAATGCTTTCTCTGCATCTATTGAGATGATCATGTGGTTTTTGTTTTTCATTTTGTTAATGTAGTGTATCACGTTGATTGACTTGCGGATGTTGAACCATCCCTGTGTCCCTGGTATAAATCCCACTTGATCATGGTGTATAATCTTTTTGATGTATTGCTGTAATCGGTTTGCCAAAATTTTGTTGAGGATTTTTGCATCTATGTTCATCAGTGATATCGGCCTGTAGTTCTCCTTCTTTGTGTTGTCCTTGTCAGGTTTGGGGATCAGAGTGATGTTGGCTTCATAGAATGTGTTAGGGAGTTCTCCATCTTTCTCAATTTTCTGGAACAGTTTGAGGAGAATAGGTATTAAGTCTTCTTTGAATGTTTGGTAGAATTCTCCAGAGAAGCCGTCTGGTCCTGGACTCTTATTTTTGGGGAGGTTTTTGATTACCGTTTCTATTTCCTTACTTGTGATTGGCCTATTCAGATTCTCCATTTCTTCCTGATTCAGTTTGGGGAGATTGTAGGAGTCTAGGAATTTGTCCATTTCTTCCAGGTTGTTCAATTTGTTGGCATATAGTTTTTCATAGTATTCTCTTATGATCTCTTGTATTTCATTGCTATCTGTTGTGATTTCTCCTCTGTCATTCCTAATTTTATTAATTTGCGATTTCTCTCTTCTTTTCTTGGTGAGTCTGGCTAGGGGTTTGTCAATTTTGTTAATTCTTTCGAAGAACCAACTCTTTGTTTCATTGATCCTTTCTATTGTCTTTTTTGTTTCAATATCGTTTATTTCTGCTCTTATTTTTATTATTTCCCTCCTTCTACTGACTCTGGGCCTTGTTTGTTCTTCTTTTTCTAGTTCTGTTAGGTGTCGTTTGAGGTTGCTTACGTGAGCTTTTTCTTGTTTAGTGAGGTGAGCCTGTATTGCGATGAATTTCCCTCTTAGGACTGCTTTTGCTGCATCCCAAATGATTTGGTATGTCGTGTTCTCATTTTCATTTGTCTCCAGATAATATTTGATTTCTTCTTTAATTTCTTCAATGATCCATTGTTTGTTGAGAAGCGTGTTGTTTAGTCTCCACATTTTTGCACCTTTCTCTGCTTTTTTCTTGTAGTTGATTTCTAGTTTAATAGCGTTATGATCAGAAAAGATGCTTGATATTATTTCAACTCTCTTGTATTTATTGATGTTTGCTTTGGTTCCCAAAATATGGTCAATCCTTGAGAATGTTCCATGTGCACTTGAGAAGAATGTGTAACCTGCTGTTTTTGGATGAAGTGTTCTATATATATCTATTAAGTCCATCTGGTCTAATTTTTCATTTAATTCTATTATTTCCTTGTTGATTTTCTGTCTGGATGTTCTGTCCATTGGTGTTAATGGTGTGTTGAGGTCCCCTACTATTATTGTATTGTTGCTGATGTCTTCTTTTAGTTCTATTAAGAGTTGCTTTACAAATTTTGGTGCTCCTGTGTTGGGTGCGTATATATTTATAAGTGTTATGTCTTCTTGGTGGAGAGTCCCTTTTATCATTATATACTGTCCCTCTTTGTCTTTCTTTATCTGTTTTGCTTTGAAATCTACCTTGTCTGATATTAGTATAGCGACACCTGCTTTCTTTTGTTCATTATTAGCTTGGAGTATTGTTCTCCATCCCTTCACTCTGAGTCTGTGTTTGTCTTTGGGGCTGAGGTGTGTTTCCTGGAGGCAGCATATTGTTGGATCTTGTTCTTTGATCCATCCTGCCACTCTGTGTCTTTTGATTGGGGAGTTCAATCCGTTTACATTTAGAGTGATTATTGAGACGTGGGGGCCTACCACTACCATTTTGTGTCTTGTTTTCCGCTTTTCTTCAGTTTCCTTTGTTTCTCGTCCCATGGTTTAATCTGTTCTGATGTAGAGCTGCTACTCTCTGTTGTTGTCCTTCTACTTATCTCCTCTGCTCTTGGTTTTGTAGCCCCTTTCCTTTTTTGGATTTTTCAGGAATGAGGGTTTTCCTGAGGATTTCCTGAAGAGGAGGTTTTGTGGCAATGAACTCCCTTAATTTTTGTTTATCTGGGAAAGTTTTTATTTCTCCATCGTATTTGAAGGATATTTTCGCTGGGTAGAGAATTCTCGGCTGTAGGTTTTTGTCCTTCAGATTTTTGAATATATCATTCCACTCTCTTCTAGCCTGTAAAGTTTCTGCTGAGAAATCTGCTGATAGCCTGATGGGGGTTCCTTTGTAGGTTAGTTTCTTTTGCCTGGCTGTCCTTAATATTTTCTCCTTGTCGTTGACTTTTGCTAGCTTCACTACTATATGCCGTGGAGTTGGTCTTCTTGCATTGATAAAGTTTGGAGATCTATTGGCTTCTGTCACCTGAAGATCCATCTCCCTCACCAGATTTGGGAAGTTCTCAGCCATTATTTCTTTGAATAGGTTTTCTGCCCCTTTCTCCTTCTCTTCTCCCTCTGGTATACCTATAATCCTTACGTTGCATCTCCTAATTGTGTCTGATAATTCTCGGAGAGTTTCTTCATTTCTTTTAAGTCTTGCTTCTCTCTCCTCCTCTGCCTGCAACAATTCTATATTGCCATCTTCCAAATTGCTAATTCTTTCCTCCATATTATCGGCCCTACTGTTCAGAGCATCTAGATTTTTCTTAATCTCCTCTATTGTGTTCTTCATTTCCAGTATTTCTGTTTGGTTCTTCTTTATCGTATCAAACTCTTTTGTGACATAGCTCCTGAACTCGTTGAGTTGTCGGTCAGAATTCTCTCTTAACTCAGTGAGTATTTTAATGATGGCTGTTTTGAAGTCATCATCATTTAGGTTATATATCTCATTTTCTTTGGGATTGTTTTCTGTGTATTTGTTACTTTCTTTCTGTTCTGGAGATTTAATGTATTTTTTCATATTGCTTGATGATGTTGATTTGTGCCTCCGCATGGAGATAGAGTTTAGTTGCTCCTTTCACTTGTTTCAGCTGCTGCGGTGGGGGGAGCAGCTGTTTATACTTCACCAACCAGGAACCCTGTCCGTAGTTGCTAACTGGGCCTGGGCCCCTCTTCGTAGCCACAGTGGCCCTTTGGATTCCCTCCTCTGCCGTGGGGGCCGTCACGGGGGGCTTCAGACTGCAGGTGCCTACTGTTGTTGCCCACCTAGATGCGCTCTCTCCTTGGGGTCTGCAACGGTGTTATGGGCTTTTCCAGCGGCCAGGGGTGGGATCACTTTTATTTGTCGCTCGGTTGCTGTCGGCACCCACCAAATCTCACTTGTCCTCTATGGGTCGCAGGAGAGCTATTGGCATCTTCTACAGTCTGTGGTTAGTACACCTAGCTATGCTGCTTTTGCCCTGGGGTCTTCCAGCCTTGTGGCTGGCGGCTGGGTGCCTTCTACTGGTGCTGTGCAGAGGCTTTCCCTAAGGCTTCTGTGAGCCTGTAGGGTTTCCCCCTAGGCTACTAAGCTGGGTCTCTGGAACTCTCTCCAGCCCCAGTCCTCTCCGAGATCTCCGGCAATCCCTAGCCTCACCGGGTGGGCAACGGCAGCTGGGGGTCGCCCCGCCCTCTGGGCTTCTCTCCGGGCCTCTGCCGGGAGCTCTGAATGCTCAGCGTGGCCCCTCTGCTACCGGCAGACAGAGAGTTTTGTCTGCTGCCTGGCGGAGCTCCGGCGCTTCCCCTCCGGGTCGCCGGACCCGCCTTTGAAAGTTCCCCCGCCCCGGTCCTCTCCGAGATCTCCGGCAATCCCTAGTCCCACGGGGCGGGCAACGGCAGCTGGGGGACGCCCCGCCCTCTGGGCTTCTGTCCGAGCCTCTGCCGGGAGCCCTGAATGCTGGGCGTGGCCCCTCTGCTAATGGCAGACAGAGAGTTTTGTCTGCTGCCCGGGCGGAGCTCCGGCGCTTCTCCACCGGATCGCCGGACCCGCCTTTGAAAGTTCCCCCGCCCCGGTCCTCTCCGAGATCTCCGGCAATCCCTAGTCCCACGGGGCGGGCAACGGCAGCTGGGGGTCGCCCCGCCCTCTGGGCTTCTCTCCGGGCCTCTGCCGGGAGCCCTGAGTGCTCAGCGTGGCCCCTCTGCTACCGGCAGACAGAGAGTTTTGTCTGCTGCCTGGGGGAGCTCCGGCACTTCCCCTCCGGGTCGCCGATCCGGCCTTTGAAAGTTCCCCCGCCCCGGTCCTCTCCGAGATCTCCGGCAATCCCTAGTCCCACGGGGCGGGCAACGGCAGCTGGGGGTCGCCCCGCCCTCTGGGTCTGTCCGGGCCTCTGCCGGGAGCCCTGAGTGCTCAGCGTGGCCCCTCTGCTAACGGCAGACAGAGAGTTTTGTCTGCTGCCTGGCGGAGCTCCGGCGCTTCCCCTCCGGGTCGCCGATCCGGCCTTTGAAAGTTCCCCCGCCCCGGTCCTCTCCGAGATCTCCGGCAATCCCTAGTCCCCCGGGGCGGGCAACGGCAGCTGGGGGTCGCCCCGCCCTCTGGGCTTCTCTCCGGCCCTCTGCCGGGAGCCCTGAGTGCTCAGCGTGGCCCCTCTGCTACCAGCAGACAGAGAGTTTTGTCTGCTGCCTGGCGGAGCTCCGGCGCTTCCCCACCGGGTCGCCGGACCCGCCTTTGAAAGATCCCCCGCCCCGGTCCTCTCCGAGATCTCCGGCAATCCCTAGTCCCACGGGGCGGGCAACGGCAGCTGGGAGACCTCCGTGCCCTCCGTGTCTCTCTCTGGGACCCTCCGGGCGCCCCGAGCACCAGGCCGGGTCTCCCCGCCAATGGCGGGGAGAGACTCTCCCCGCGGGCTCAGGTGTGCAACTCCAAAGTTTCCCTCTGCGTTTAGGAGTAATTGCGGGGGGTTTAAGTAGGGTTCTGGTCACCTGTTTCCACCGTCGCTCCTCTGTTGTGTTCTCGCTCCTGCCCTAAATGTGTGTGGATCCTCTGGGGGCGTCCGTTGGAAGAAAGCCGCTTGCGGGTACTAGGCTGCCCGTCGGGGTCGGAGAGTTTTCACCTATTTCCACATCCTCCCGGAGGAAAGTCCGTCCGCCTTCCGATGTATAGTCGCGTGGGTGTCTCAGACGTCCTGAGATGCTGTCTGGATAGCCTTTGTCAAGCGATAAGTGTCCAAATAATTGTAGACTCGAAGGGCGAGAGACAAAGAGGACTACTCACGGCGCCATCTTGGAATTCCTCTGTTACTGAAGCTTTTTAAGTGGACTTCTGAGCTCTCCCAGAGCTATTTTTGTTAGTGGATAGCTGACTAACTTGTTCTTTGTGGAGGAAAGGAGGCTCGGGTCTCCTGCTCTGCCATCTTGATGATGTCACTCCCCTGTTGTCATGTATTTTAATTCTACAAATAATTTAAACTCGACATGAAATTATTGTTTTATGCAATATTTATTCATGTATATTTACTCACTATATTTTCTCATTAGTTCTTCATTCCCTCTTGCATTTTCACATTTCCATACAGCATCGTTTTGTTCCTGCCTGAAGAAATCTTTTTAATATTTCTTTTAGAACAGGCCTCTTGGTAAGGGATTCCCTCAGTCTTTGTCTGAAAATGTCTTTATCTTCATTTCTTAAGCATATTTTTGCTACACATAGAATTGTAGGCTCAGTTATTTTGTATAAGCAGTTTAAAGAAGAAATTCCATTGCTTTCTGGTTTCATTTGTTTCTGATAAGATATTGGCTGTCAGTTACACTGCTGCTCTTTTGAAGGTAACATACCTTTCTTCTCTAACCACTTTTAAGATTTTCTAATTGACTTTGCTAATGAAAGGCATCAACTCAGAGATTCAAGAAGCTCAGAAAACTTCAAGTAGAAAAGACAGGTGTTTTTCCATGATGTGCCTAAGTGCGGTTTCCTTTTTCGTTTTTTACTTGTAGTTTTCTGAGCTCCTTGAATCTCTACGTTGATGTCTTTCATCAGTTTTGAACAAATTCTCAACTATTACCTCTTCAAATATTGCTTTTGTTTCATCGTCTTTTTTTTCTCCAGATTTTCAATTACATGAATGTTAATGCATTTGAGTATGTCTGAATGTCTCTTCTACTCTAACCTTTTTTTCCACCTTCTCTCTCTGCTTTAGTTTGAGTGTTTTCTATTGACCCATATCCCAGTTCACTAATCCTACATTCTGCGTCTCCCTGCTGCTTAATTCATACACTGAGTTTTAAATTTCAGATACTGCACTTTTCAGTTCTGAACTTCCTATTTGATTATTGTTTAATGATTCTAATTGTTTAAATTTTTCCATCCTTTCATCTATTTTGTCCTTTTCTATTTTGAATATATTATACAACATATTTTAGAGTTCTTATCTGCTAACTTCAATATCAGCAACATCTGTGCATTTGCATTCTATTTTTTTCTCTTAATTATCAGTCATACAGTCTTGCCTCTTTACATATCTAGAAATTATTTTATCATGTGCCAGATAGCATGTATAGAAGAAGAATCATAGAAGTTCCATGGAAAAGAGCATTTCCCTTTTATTTCACTAAGCAATTAGGGTGAGCAGCTAATCAACTCAATCCAATCAGAAATTGAGTTTGATCCAGGATCTATTATTGCAAGTTTAGTAAGACTAAATCCACTTCTGCTATGTTCCTGTTCCTACATTCTGGAAGTACAGATCTCCTCAGCCCTAGAAGCTAACAGAGAACAGCTCTGACCTTCAGAAGTTTTCAGCTCAGCCCTTTAGCCTCCTACTTCATTCAGCTTAAAAACCTGCAGATGTCTTGAAGAGGAAACCGGTCAGGCGTTTGATGCAGAGCTCCTCCCTGGAAGCACTATACAACTGAAAGAGATTTCAGTCTGCCCTTTAGAAGTTTTTGTGCTAGCTCCCCTATGTCTTGCGCAGCCACAGAACTATAAAAATATCCCAATGTGAAATCTGTACTTTTAAGGCCCTAAATGTTTCAATTTGTCACTACAGCACTATGCAACTGCTAAAAGTCTGCTGACTTCTCTGTCCCTAAGCAGAAGCCCTTTGCCTGGACCAAGACTGATCCACAGCCTGCCCCAGATAAACAAAGGGCTGGCAATTATCAAGTCACTTTGGAACAATTTTCCCTTTTCTGTAATTTTAGTTCGTCCAGTCCTGTTTCCTCAGCTCTCTGAGTCCTTTAAAATGTGATTTTTATAATGTATCCAGTATTGTCTAGCAGGAGAGTGGACCTGTGGCAACCTATTTCATTTCACTGTTACATGAAAGTCCAGTTTTTTCAATGTCGTTTTAATTTGCATTTGCTTATTATGTGAAGTTATACATGTTGTTAAATGTTTATTTGCATTTCCTTTTCCATTAATTGTTTTAGTTTCTTTGCCCCCTTTTTCTACTGATTCTTTCCCTTTATCATTTTCAAGACATTTTCTCTGTACTGTGGAGATTAGTCCTTCTTTTGAGATATGTCACAAATAGTTTTTCTGATGTTATCTTTTGACTTACTTTTTTTTTAATCAAGATTTTTTTCCCTTTTATGTCTTCTGGATTTTGTGAAACAGATTGATAAATCTCCCCCACTCCAGGTTAATATGGAAGTCTTCCCTTATTTTCATCTAATATTTTTTTGTTTCCTTTTTTTATACTTGAAACTTTGATCTATATCAAATTGATCCTGGAAATGGGCACATTCTCCCCTTCCTCCCACAGATGGCTACTTGAATTTCCTATGACCATCTTTCCCTTACTGAAGTGGAACATCATCATTATAATGGACTAAATTCTCATGTATTTGGTCCTATTTCTGAAATTTCTATTCTATTGCGGTATGTGGCTATTTGTGCACTTGGAACACACTTACTGATATTTTACTATACATCTTAATATCCAGTAGGGTGAATCTCTATTCCCCACCGTGCTTTTCTTTTCAGAGTTTTCATGGCTTTGGCCTGCAGATTTTTCCACAAGAA
Organism: Equus przewalskii; assembly: GCF_037783145.1. Classification (NCBI taxonomy): domain Eukaryota; kingdom Metazoa; phylum Chordata; class Mammalia; order Perissodactyla; family Equidae; genus Equus; species Equus przewalskii. The sequence continues at coordinate 10,988,751 of NC_091863.1, forward strand.
CTTTAAAAGCAGCTTGATTTGTTCCAAAAGAAGTCTATTTGTATTTTTATTGTGATTGGGTTAAATCAATAAACTGAGAGAAAACTGACATCGCAATGATATTGAGTCTTCCCCTCCAAAAATATATGTATTGCTATTTTTAAAGTCATTTTTTTTATCCTTTAGTAGTATTTAAATATTTTACTCATTCAGGTCTCGCACGTTTCTTATTATGGGTACTTTTTTGTTGTTATTGTAATTATGATATGTTTGCTTTCTTATAGAGTCTCATTTTGAAGATAATAGATTGGACTGAACTTTTCAATGCCTGAAAATCAGATTGCTCTTCAGTACCTGAAAGTACCAGAGAAGCCATAGGGATGTGCCAGAAATACTGTCTGAGAGTAGGGAAAGGAGATTGCTTTCATTGAGTTCAGCCCATTTAATAAAAGTCTACTTTCATAAAATGGTATGGATTTATTGAAGGAGTTCAAACTACTCTTTTCCCTAAATTCTCTATATCAGTAACCCAAAATAAAAACCTGGGAGTCCTCCTTAACTACTCCCTTTCGTTCTGCTGACCATCTATCCATGGTTTTTAACTCAGAATCATATTTGTAGCTTTTAGAAATACATATAGCCAGGCTCTACCCTTGGCCATTCTGGTTCAGGTCTAGGGCAAGCCTAGGCATTATGTGTGTGTCTGCATATACTCACACACATTCAAGTCTAGTGATTCTGATTCCCTACCTTGTAAGAATCATTAATAAATTAAAAACTAAGTTCTGTTGACTATATACCCTAAATATATCTGCAATATTATTTCTTTAGTTTTGCCTTTGCCAATTTAAATCAATACTTCATCATCTCTCACTGAGACCACTCTGGCAATCTCACTGCTATTTCTGAATCTCTTCATTCCTTACGATCCAGCGTCCAAAGAGCTAACAAGGTCATCTATATAAAATAAAAATCAGATCATGCCACCACTTGCCAACATAAATTCCTTCAAAACTTCCCATCTATGATTCCTAAACATTGATCACTGACTAGTGAAAGGCCATATGTTTCCACTGGTGTGTTGCACAATGAGATTGAGAAAAATAGAGACAATGTAATGATTTTTTCACGAAACTAAATTTACTCAGTTTAAACTATCTGTATTCTATGATTATATATTTAATATAAATATATTGTTTTATAAAGTGATGGTGGCATGGGTGCCACTTTTTAACATCCTTACCTGGCAAAACAAAAAGTTGTCAAATCTATGCTGGCCTCGCCAATTTGTAAAATTACAGCCACCCACATGATCAGTCTGGGAACCACTGATTGAAGAATTAAATATAAGTGCTTTAATGTGTCACGTGATATGGAAATCCTCCCCCACTCACACAAACACACCAAAGTTGGCTCTTTACGTGAATTTCTTAAAGCTACAATTCATTCATTGATATTTTCTTTTCAAAAAAATTACACTAATATTAGTTAAGCACCAATTATGTGCAAAGTACTATGCTAGATGGGATACAAAGGTAAGCAAGACAGAAAATGGGCCCTGCCCCCAAGGTAGTTAAAAGGACAGGGGTTTTACATTTTGGAGTCAACAGCCTCGATTTCAAATTGGAGCTAACTATAGTACCTGCCTATAATTAGTTAGCTATGAAATTATAATTATAGTCACTAAAAAGAAGTATAATGTACTACAAAAGTGTATACTAAGGGGATTTGACCTGGTCTTAGAGGGTCAAAGGTTTCCATGAGGAAGTGAATTAAGCACCAAGATCTGAAGGATGAATGGGCATGAAACTAGGTGAATGAGAGAGTAGGAATGGAGAGAGAGCAGCACACATAATGGGAACAGCATGTGCCGAGTTTGAGATAGAAAGCAAAATGCTGTGCTTGAAGAACTGAGAGAATGTCAGTGACTCATGCCTACAGGGACAGGAGTAGAATCCTAGCTAGGCTCATGAGGTAGGTTAGATGACACCATACCTTGTACGCCACATATGCATTTTGATCTTTATTCTAAAAGTAATGCGAAGCCACTGAGTGAACACTGAAACAATGGAAAGATGATGAATGGCTTTTCAGCAGATCAGTTTTGTGCTTTGACAACTGTAGCTGCTGTTTGGAGAAGAAGACTGGAAGGAAGCAAGAGTAAAAACATGGAGACAAGTTGGGAAGCTGCTGAAATAGTCCAGGTAAGAAATAATGGTAGCATGGAACAGGAAGGTAGCAATGAAGGTGGAGGAAAACTTGATAAAATTAAGATATTTAGGAGGATGGATTGACAGAATCTTATACTTTAACACTAACCATCTGCTTATAGTCCTATGCAAATATCGTTCTATTTTTCATTGCTTTTACAATGACCTACGCTTCTTCCTCAAAAACACCCTTGATTTTTTAATTTTTAAAACTAATGTAAATGATAATAAGTGTTGTATTAGTTTTCTAGGACTGCCAAAACAAAATGCCACAAACCGAGTGGCTTAAAACAACAAAAATATATTGTTTCACAGTTCTGGAGGTTAGAAGTCTGAAATTGAGATGTAGGCAGGGTCATGCTCCCTCTGAAATCTGTCGAGGATTCCTTCCTTGCCTCTTTCTATCTTCTGGTGGTTTGCTGGAAGTCTTTGGCATTCCTTGGCTTCCAGCTACATAACTCCAATCTCTGTCTACATTGTCACACTGCTTGTGTTCTCCCTCTCTCTGTCTTCATATTCTCTTATAAGTACACCAGTCATATTGGATTAGGGGCCCACCCTACTCCAGTATGACTTCCATCTCAACTAATCATATCTGAAATGACTATTTCCAAACAAAATCACTCATTTTGAGGTACTGGGGTTTAGGACCACATCATATCTTTTTGGGAGGACACAATCCAACCCAAAACAAATGCCTATGTAAAAACACTTAAGGAGGGGCTGGTCCAGTGGCATAGTGGTTAAGTTCACCCACTCCACTTCGGCAGCCTGGTGTTCATAGGATTGGATCCCAGGCATGGACTAAGCACCACTCATCAAGCCACACTGTGGCAGCATCCCACATAAAAAAAAGAGGGAGACTGACACAGATGTTAGCTCAGTGACAATCTTCATCAAGCAAAAAGAGAGAAAGATCAGCAACAGATGTTAGCTCAGGGCCAATCTTCCTCACATACACATACACACACACACACACACACACACACGCACTTAAGGAGGAGTAAACGGTAAACGTGCAAAGTCTACCTCTCGTAACCCAGGCCCAAGCCAATCAACACAGGGTATTCAAATATCCACAGGACATTTTAGGACTGAATGTGAGACTGAATGTGAGACTGAATGTGGGACTATAAGACATGAGGAGAGATATTCCTTTGGAAAAGAAGGTTCCTCACTCTTCCATAAGCTTTCTCCTTCTGGATGGAGTGGTGTGCGGACGTGTATCCTGGAGGTGTTGCAGGCCATTTCTCCCATGTGGGGAGCCTATGTTAGAATGAAGTTGAGAACATCCTTGATATTCTGCTGAGCTGCTGAATCAAACCAACTCAAGCTTGCACACCTCCCACCAGTTACAATAGCCATGATCTCTCCTTTACTGGTCAATTTGTTTTGAGTTGGGTGTTCTTTCCATATAAGTCCTAATGGATAAAGGTGTCATTAGGCATTGTACAACCATCATCTTTTCATTGTTTCAGTGTTCAGAGTAATTTTTCATTGTTAGGAGTTAAATAAAAGATATCCTTCAACAATGACTATGGACATAAGGCATGGAAGATAACCTAAATTGGAAAAAGTGAAAGAAGAAAGTAAGATTAAGCTTATGTATCCTTTGGTTTTCCTTTTGTCACCAAAAATGCTGGAACACAGATAATGCAGGGCAACACTTTTGTGCAGAATTTGTATCAATGGAAGTACAATGCTAGCAGAGATGGATTACCTTGCATTTATCCATTCAGAAAACACATCAGACTGTGAGGACTTTATGGAATGACACCAAGACTATACTTGAAAACTTGAGTTTTCCTCAACACAAAAGCCTTGACTTTGGCAATACCATAGGTTTGCTTATCACCTTGCCTCTCAGAGCGTGATCCATGAACCAGCAGCAGCAACAACACCTGAGAGCTTGTTAGACATGCAGTCTCAGGCCCCGCCTAGACCTACTGAATCAGAATGTAGAGTTGAACAAGATCCCCAGGTGATTTGTATGTATATTAAAGTTTGAGAAACAAAGGTACATTACATTGTCAAGAGAAAGATGCCATTGACAAAGAAAAATCTGTGAAGCTGTGCCCCCTGAAATGGTGAAGCTGATTTGCTACTTGTTGTAAAGAGGCGGCTCTCAACCCTGGCTGTACATCAGTATCACCTAGGGAGCTTTTAAACTGATGCCAAGGCCCAAGGAAGAACCTAGACCAACTGGATCAGAATCTTTGGGGTGGGGCTTAGGATCAGCAAATTGCTTTAAGAAGTCTTCAGGTGATTCTTATGTACAACCATGGCTGAGAATTGTCAGTGTAGAATAAGGGTTGGTGAGAGAAGGAGAGAGAATTAGTGTTTAATGTGTACAGAGTTTTAGTTTTGCAAGATGAAAAAGTTCTAGACCTCTGATGCAAAACCATGTGAATATACTTAACACTACTGAACTGTACACTTAAAAACGATTAAGATGGCAAATTTAACTTTATGTGTTTACCACAACAAAACAAGTAGGCAAAATAAATTCACAAAATCAATTTAAAGAACTTATTTGCTTTAACGTACATGGATATCATTTTAATTTTTAGAACAAATTTTGTTTCTAAAAGAGTTTTGAAAGTAACTATTTTATGGGTTCACCAATATAGTAAAACCAATTTTTCAATCAATAAATATTTCAAAATCACATGATTTAAATATTTTAAAGCCCTTTTTACTGTCCCAAGTGTTCTGGTTTGAACTTCTTTCTTTCTGTTTACATTTCTCCCAGGGCCTTTCTTCAGAGGGCAACAGGCCTGGCGGATGATCCCTGAATCATCAGGCAAAATTCCATTATATTATACCACTTTAATCCACAACCACCCCCAACATGAATACCTTAGCTTTTATCAGACCCTCAAAGACCAAAATTAAGAATTCCTGCTCCCAGATAGTGGCCCTATTGGGTACAGTACCCTAACACTTTTATGGTCTATCTCAGTGTAGCATACAACTCTGTGACACTATCTCTTCCATTAGGACTGCAAGCCTTGGGGCCGGCCCGGTGGCGCAGCGGTTAAGTTTGCATGTTCTGCTTCTCGGCAGCCCGGGGTTCACCAGTTCGGATCCTAGGTGCGGATATGGCACCGCTTGGCAAAAGCCATGCTGTGGTAGGCATCCCACGTATAAAATAGAGGAAGACGGGCACGGATGTTAGCTCAGGGCCAGTCTTCCTCAGCAAAAAGAGGAAGATTGGCAGTAGTTAGCTCAGGGCTAATCTTCCTCAAAAAAAAAAAAAAAAAAGACTGCAAGCTTTTTGAAAGCCAAGCAGAGTCATATCTATCTTTTTATCTCCAGCACCTACTTATAGCCTGGGCATGACAATGTATTCAACAAAACGTCAATAAACACATGACTGAATGAAAGATCTCTACAACCCCTTCCACTTCATACACCACTGATATTTTGAAACAGATAAAATGTTTTCTATAGGTACATCATTTGGAAGGATTAGAGCACACAAAGGGTAAAAAAAAGAAAACAGAATTCCATTCCTTTTCTTCTCAAATGATGTAGTACTCATATGGCATAAAGACGGAAGTTTTCTAGGCTAGACAGCTTACAACTTTTCCCAGAATTCCAAGCTCTAGCGCAGTGATTCTCAGCCAATGGCAAACACTTCAGAGAATCTCAAGACCTCCTTAAGATGTCTCAAAGAGAAGTTACTTAAGTTAAATGACACTTTCATTTAAGAAACCCCAAAGTATGAATGAGCAATGGTAAATGCAGTAATTCTGGACAGTGATGGTTCCAACAAAGACAACTGAAAGGAAATAGGGAAGACTCAGGTATTTAAATATAGTTGGAAGATATTAGGCAAGAGATAAAACTCAGCTGGGGCCGTGTCCTGGACTCTAAGAACTAGCCCATTCCAGGATTTAAGATAACATGGCCCACATTTTCGATGATATTTCAATTACATTAACAAATTTATACTTTTATTGTACATTTCTTATAATCTTTTTGTTACAAAAAGTGCATTCTAATATAAAACTGTCAGAAGACATGGCACTGTTTTTATTACAACCTAACTTCCTAAGCCGAATAGCATAGTGGTGAAAGAGCAAAGGTTCTGGAGCTACAGTGGATTTGAAGCTTAGCTCTGTTCCTTACTAGCTATGCGACGTTGGCTATGTTATTTAACCTGTTTGGGTCTCAGTTTCTTGATCTATAAACAAGAGACAGTTAATAGTATAAATCTTAGAGCAGCATTGTCTAATAGAACTTTCTGTGACTATGGAAATGTTCTAGTCTGTAATGTCCAAATGGGAGCCACTAGCCACATGAGACTATTGAGCATTTGAAATGTGGCAAGTGCAACTAAGAAACTAAATTTTAATTGAATTTTAATTGATTTAAATGTAAATTTAAATAGCCACATATGACTAGTGACTACTGTCCTAGAAAGCACAGTTTTATAGGATTGTAAGCATCATATGGTCTAAGCATTCAAATCAATGTCCGGCACACAATAATCAATAAATGTTAGCTACTGCTATTTCCCAGCATGCTGCATCAAAGAAAACTGGTATGCAATTGTGGGTTACAGTTTTCTTCAACTCCTTCCCTAAATTTGTTGGATAATTATTTTTGCTACTATTTATAGTTCCAGGCTAATTCTTTCCCCTTCCACGTGGCACTGGCTTCAGGAAACACCATACCAGTCTACACACCAAGCCCCACCATCCCTTCTTGGGCCCAACACACTCATGTTCACTTTCTCTGAAGAGTTTGCAGACTATCAAGAACACATCTGGTCCTGGCTCCCTTCAGATGCTACCCCCTGCCCTCACTCCTAATGTTTTTACTACATTCACCAGAATCTTTCAAGTGTTAGAGCATATTCATTTCCTGTTTGGATAACTTATAAGAGGATTTTATTATGGCACTTGACATAGCCAAATTAGTCATTCTAAACCTTAAAACATCTCATCAGGCTTACAAAAAATTATGGCACTTGACATAGCCAAATTAGTCATTCTAAACCTTAAAACATCTCATCAGGCTTACAAAAACTACACTAAAAATTCCCATCATCTCGTTTTTTTTTATGAGGTTAGAATGAAGTTAGAAAGGGTTATCTTTTGCTCCCTAGTATATCGTAGAAGGCAACCACTCATGTTCTAGCACATATTTATTAGATTTGAAAAGGCTACAAACTCTAAATTAATAATGTTGTGCATCTCTTTACATAGGAGTACTACTCTATTTCCATGACAGTCCCATAATATCAAATCTGTTTTTCCTAGAACAATCAAAATTGATAAAGATCTTTCTCTTCCTATTGGAGAGGGTATAGCTGAGGATATGAGAACAGTAGTCTGAATTCTTCTGATATCTAAGAAACATGATATGGTCCTTACATTTATAATTTTATATTCTAAAACAGGAAATATGGAGATATTGGTTAAATAACCTGACATATACCTCTAACCCAATGACGAAGGCATAATTAAACAAGTGGCGGGGTAATACCAGAGGGAAGATAAGAAATTGAGAAAAGATAAATAATTTTAAAAAATTAAAGCTTATCTCAGATATAAACTACTATCAGGTATGAACTAATTTAAGTTGTAAATGGGAAGACAACAACCACCAGCACCACCACCAGAAAGGAAGCCTAGTGAGCTACTGTCCAGAAATTAAAGGTGTGTGTGGGGGCAAGGGGTGGGTGGCTCTTTCCTACTCTTCTTTTAGCAGATACAAGCTGTAGCAACCTTCCTGTCCTGGACACATGTTCAAGAGTCAGCTTTGTTCTCTGGGATTCTTTTCCCCATTTCTAGCAATGAGAAATGATTTCAGCTGCAAGTAATAGAAACTTTGATTTCTGTTACAAGGAATTTTTTTTCTGAAGTAATAGTTCTGGAAAAGGGCGTCATTTAGGTTTGATTCAGTGGCACAATAAAACAATTTTGCAGTCTATAATGTCAGATCCATTCTAAAGCCTTACTTCCCATGATTATAAGATAACTCATAATTTTTTAAATTAGGGGCGCCTACTGCGAGCAGGACAGGAAGAGAGCCTCTTCCTTGCCAAAGAACCAAGTCCTTCCCCTCAGTCTGATTAGGCCCAATTTAGTTCTTGTGCCCATCCCAGACCAGTAACAGTCGCCAGGGAAATGTCTGGCAATAACTGGCTTAGACTAGTCAGGACTAACCTCTGGAACTGGGGATGGGGTCCACTTGCCCAATCACATGAACTATGGGAAAGGAAGTTTCTCACACAAAATGAGAGTTCTGATACAAGAAAAGGAAGAAATCGATGTGGAACAGGCAATCAATAGAGTGCATCACACTTCTCTCCCACTCCTGACTGACTTGGTATCTGGTGCTAAATGCTTTGGCTGATTACTAATGGTATGCTTTACTGACCCATAACACCACTTATACTTTTGGGTAAGTGACTGCTGCTGTGGGGGAAAATGGATAATTAAAGATGAAGTTAAAAATGCTAAAGAAATTTCCAAGCCAAACTCAGGACCATTAGTTGACCTACAGTTACTCACACAGGTACTTTTGTCCAGTGTAGCTGCTCACAAGTGTAGCACAGGAAAAATTTGAACAGCAGGTGCACGGTAGGTGTCTGATTTTCTGCCCTTATGAACATTCACTACCTGAACAGTGCCTGCTACCCTACTGAATAAAAAGGTAAGACAAGATTATTGGAATAAGGCCCTAGAAAGTGGCTAGACCATTTGCACTGTGAAGATACTCAACACAGTAGGATTTCAGAGGATAAGGCTATTTCGCTGAGGCAGTAGGCAATTCAAGTTAACAGATCCAGGAAACTCAAAAAGAGAAAACAGAACAAACCCTTGAAGGATTCAATTAAGTATACTGTTTGGATCAGTGGATCAGCATTCTTTCCATCACAACATACTGTCTTTAGCAGTAAAGGCCTAAAGTTCTCCAGATGGGGTTACCCAAGAAAGAGCTTTTACTTTCAAATTCTTAGAATGGAAAGTAATGTTCTCACAAGTTTAACTACAAGGAAGAGAAAGGTTCCTTCTCAACATCTGATATTGTCCAAGTTTTAGGCAAGAAAGAAAGAAAGAAATCACAGCTTTACACAGGTTTCTAGCCAGGACAGTTGAATTTTTTGCTTTTATTGGGGAAGGCAGGAAGAGAAGTTAATCAGATCTTTTCCTTTCTGGGACTGGGAAAAAAATTGAATAGTGAATTCTATAAAGAGATGTTATCAGGACAATAAAAGATTCACTTGTATATTAGAATCTTTTTTTTTTTTAAAGATTGGCACCTGAGCTAACATCTATTGCCAATCTTCTTTTTGTTGTTGTTCTTCTTCTCCCCAAAGTCCCCTAGTACATAGGTGTATATTCTAGTTGTGAGTGCCTCTGATTGTGTTATGTGGGATGCTGCCTCAGCACAGCTTGATGAGTGGTGCCATGATCGCGCCCAGGATCCAAACTGTGGAATCCTGGGCCACCGAAGTGGAGTACACAAACTTAACCACTCAGCCAAGGGGCAGGCCCCCTAGAATTCTTAAAGGGTCTGCTCATGTTGAAAAAATTTGTAACATGGGTACAGGATCAAGTTGCTTGCATGCATCCCCTTAATTTGGTTTAACATTTTTTTCCATACTAATAATTACAACACTAATAATTACACTTCATGGGTTGCTGTGAAGGATTACACCATATATATGTATGGATATGGATATGAATGCGTATGTGTACACGTGTGTTTCAAGCTTACTATTTGGCATATAGTTGACAGACAATAGATATTACATTTCTTCCCCCTTTCCTCAACCTGGTCACCGAACTGAATAATGTCATGCCTAAGCTGGCTTGCACACATTCCTTAACTAAGGGATCAGGAGACTAACAGAAAGTTTTGTGTCTGAAAACTGTGTAGTGTTCTGTTCCAAAATAAAACTTGTTTTCACTTCAGCAACATGGATTTGGGCGGACTACGTTTTTGAGGGGAGCCTCAGATTCCTGATGAGGATGGTGGTCAGAGGAATATGCTTACAGAGGCAAACAGACACTGAAACATGAGAGAGGGATGAAGGTATCATTTCCTCAAACTTTGGCTTTTCTAGTTTGTCGTAAGTAGAAAAGATATACTGGAATACCAAACTCACTTGTAAAGAAGTTGTTTGGTATATGTAGATTAATTATCTTTTGGTTGCTTTCATAAATAAAAAATAAGCAACATGCTATTTTTTATTATCCTAACTTTCCTACAAATAAACTATTATGATTAAATTCTGTTTAGCTTTTTTGACAGCCTCCATTTTACAATTTAGTTCCTGTATTTTATACTTGATTGTTCTTTCATAACATGACATGGGCAGTTTCAATATCTATTGACACCCACTGCTTCCAGATTTCCATAATTAATCCTAAAATTATTCCATTTCCAGAAAGTCTGAAATATTTTCCATTGACATTTCATAGAAATAGAGCTGTCGAGTTCTATCTCAATTTCCAATGGACTACCAAAAAAAGAGTTAGCATATTATATGGACAATCATAAAAACCAAGACAAGAAAATAATAATCTACATTGTCTAAAACCCATTTGCATCACCAGATCATTAGGTACAAGCACTTCTAAGGCATGGGAGGAATCAGCACTTCATAGCTGCAAGCATGAAATGCCACTTTCTATAATCATCTTTCTTTCTTTCAGCTGAGGTGGAAATGTCCATCTCACTTAAGGATTTTAGAGCAAAACGGATCAGAAACATTCCTTTTGGCCCATATCCTTTTGTGTCTTCTTTCCCTCTCCTGACATTCTCTTATTACTCCAGAATTCTTATTTAAAAAAAAAAAGAAGTTGAATTTTTATCCCTTTGAACTGTCTCATTGGACCCCTTAAAAATCACTTCTTAACTGAAGTGAATTTTCACTTGTTTTAAAATTTCTCAGTCCCTGAGGAGCACCATATTCTTTACTTTAGTTAGAATTTTATATTTTAGCTTTGCCCATAGTTGGAATTTCAGATGGCTTAAAGGCATTTTCAATTTGTTTTAAATAGCAGCCAGTGAGGTATGCTTAACTTTTTGAAAGAGATATGCTTTTCAGAGAAATGCCCTAAAATTTTCACATTCCTATACACTTAGAAAATTTCAGAGAAGCTTTCTAATAAAACTTAAATTAACAAGGGTTCCAAACACTTTCATTTTAATTGTCTCACCAAGACACTCCACTGTTTAACTTTCCACAGGAGCTTGATGTTTACAGAAACTTGTGAATCCTGACAATCTTGTTTATCTGTTTGAAGCCAATTTTTATATGCTAGGTTTTACTAAGCAGAATACGGTAAAAGGACTATTTAAGTTTTTTGAAGATTTAGACCAAAATATTGTTATGGCAGGATTTCTCAACTCAGCGTTACTGACATTTTGGGCTAGATCATTCTTTGTTGTGGGGCTGTCCTGTGCAAAGTAGGATGTTTAGCAGCATCCCTGGCCTCTACCCACTAGATGCGAAGAGCACCCCTGCCTCATTCTTCCCAACCCCCAGTACTTCTGACAACCAAAGATGTCTCCAGACATAGCCAAATACCTCGGGGTGGGGGGAGCGGGGGAGGTGAGAAGGAAAATGGCCCCAGTTGAGAACTGCATGCTAAAGCATGCTATTTTGTGCATCATCAAAACCAAAGATTCTACAACAAGCCTCAATCTTTACTTTTTACAAAGGAGGCATATAATGTAAAATGAAAACAAGTGGGGGCTGGCCCCGTGGCCGAGTGGTTAAGTTCGCGTGCTCCGCTGCAGGCGGCCCAGTGTTTCGTTAGTTCGAATCCTGGGCGCGGACATGGCACTGCTCATCAGACCACGCTGAGGCAGCGTCCCACATGCCACAACTAGAAGAACCCACAACGAAGAATACACAACTATGTACCAGGGGGCTTTGGGGAGAAAAAGGAAAAAATAAAATCTTTAAAAAAAAAAAAAAAAAAAGAAAACAAGTGGAACCAAAACATCCTGGCAGGGAAAACATATTTTAAAATATAATCAAATTGAGATTGTAACTATAAACCACTCAGTTTCTGTGCAGCAAGGTCTGATTTCTGCTGAATCTCAGCTAATTTCAAAGTTATTTCTCTATAAGGGGCACCACTCACTTTTAGGTTCATCTCCAGTGTTTGCTTCTTTTCTCTCTGAAGTTCTTTTCTGTACAGATGGATGATGTCCTCTCTGTCTGATAAAGTAGCCACAACACCACTACTCTTTTCTTTGTTTTCTTCACACCTCTGCACCAAGTTGTTTTCAACTTTAACTAAGGCAGAAGAAAGAGAACCAAGGGTAACCAATTCCTTCTCCAAAGTTAATGCCAATTGATCAATTAGGAAATCCTCACTTCCTAATTTTAGATTTTTGAAGAAACAGTTTATAGGGAGAACTCTGATGAGATTATGAAGGCACTGGAACAAAACTGTTTGATTCCTGGAACAAAAAAACCAAACACAATATTACAAAACTCAGGTCAGCACAAGTGGTCGTGTACCACATATTGTAGCAATCAATATTCATTTATAAACATTCTAGTAATGAATAGAACCAATAATGCATGCATGTGATCATTCATATAATTCGGACTGTAACAATCAAATATACATATACTACACTAAGTCAGTTAATATTAATCAGGTTACTTCCTGATTAAATTTTTTCTCTGAGTAATAAGATCAATATCATATTTTTAAAATTTCACTGTGAGGGAGAAGGGGAAATCTTAAAATAATTATTAGACCCTAAAAGAAAAAAGCCAAAAACACACACAAAATTTAAACACTTCAGTTTCTAAATGAGGCCACCTTTCCATTCATGCTGTAGGAAGCAACGACTCAAACATGTCCCACAATGGCACAAAACTCTACCGTAGGGACTGTTGTTGGACCGCCTATTCACCACATCCATACACCCTAACTTCTGTGGACTAATTCCAATTTGATGTGCATTACCTGGAATAGACTACTAAAATCCCTTCAAATGGTGTTCTTTGTTTCCAACTGAAGAGTGTCCCATAGAAACTTCCTGGGATTTTACAAAAGCAAATTTCTGGAAATTCTTTGATTACTTCACATTTCATAAGTTCTAAGAGCCACGTCTTCATTGAAGTCAGAGCACAGTTGGGTGATGTGATTTGAAAACAAGTTTTGTACAATGCTGCAAGAAGTGCACAGAGATCTTCCACGTGTTCTACAAGAAAAAGATGTCACAAGCTCTGTCATTAAACTCTGTCCATTATCAAAAAAAGAGAGTTCTTAAAATTTGCTGACTCAATTAGGTATATGATTAAATAGTACCAACAAAAATTACCGATGGTTTTCTTCTTTGGAAATTTCACTAGGTATTTCCCACTTGAAAGATCTTCTAGACTTATAAAAAGTCTACCACACTGAATATAATGATCTTCAAAATAGTTACCATTTTCTCTCTTCCTAATTTGTAGCAGCAGAATACAACAAAAATTATTGAATGCTAACAGTGGTGAAAGAGATGTTACAGCAGTAATTATCTGTACACACTCTTTCTCAGATGGTTGTTCGCAAACAAAGCTTTTCTCTTCCTCACTATCAACAGTCAACTTGATCCTTTTTGCCTCTGATCCTCTTTCATATGGCTCTGAGCATGGTGCTGGGAAAGAATCCCTACTCAACTTGATCACCCTATTTTGACACTTAATAAGCTGAATGCTGGAGCTATGGGCTTGATCCATCAACAGCGATAAAGTCACCTGATCCAGGGACCTGTAAGAAATCCAGAGTTCGGTTTACTCTAAAGGTTCATTATTTAAAATCAAATAGATGATTAAATGCCATGCAAACAACAACAAAATTTTATTCTCTCTTTTCCTAGGAAACATCATTTCAAATGCAAAATGTATCAGAAAATTAAGTGTAAAAGCTAAATACATTTTTACAGATCCTGTAAAAGCACTTCTCTTGAAATAGGAAAGCAAAAACAATGTAAATATGCTGGACTTTAAGAAAGTAATATTTTAACAGAAAGGAATGGTAAAATAATGCCTGGATTTTATTTTTAAGGTAAATTACTTTCACCCCTTCTTTTTAAACAAGAAAAATACTACTTATTTTTTCAAAGAGTTTATTTTGGCAATAATTTAGAATGCAAATACCTCTAAAGCAAAAACTGTACTTTATACTCCCCTAAATGACTTGAATAAAATCTGCTTTTTAATACAGAATATTGTTTGTCCCTCAGCAATGATAATGTTTTGGATATAATATTATTAAAATTAATTTCACCTGTTTCTATTTACATCTTTTAATATGGTTATAGAACATTTAAAATTACATATGTGGCTTGCATCGTAATTCCCTTGGACAGTGCTGTTCTTGAGCATGCAGATAATGTTATATTAAGATTTACTTACAACTTCAAAGAAGATGTGATTTTCACTCCAACAACCAAGCTATCATCTACTACACGATACCATATCTTCTCTACTAGCTGTTCTGAATCTTGAAAATTGTCTGATAACTTTTCATCAAAGGTATGGACAGGATTTTCTTCTTCACCACAAAGAGTAAAAAGACATTCCTTGTAGAAAAACATGTTTAAATAACTGATTACAAAAAAACTAATAAATGTAGTAAAATGTGAATCAGCTATTGGCCAGGCCTTATGGCTTACATGTTTCAAAACAAATTATCATTTATAATATATTAAATTATAGGTTATACATATTTCACTAAAATAAAATTTATAAAACATATATAACTATCTACTCAGATCAAGCAGCACGCCCTGACTGGAAACAAGATGGGGTATCACACACAAAGCCAGCAGGGGTATAAACCTGGAATCGATTTTGAAAAATAATCTGACAATATGCGCCCCAGGCATGCTGAAAACAATCCAATCTTTATTTTATCACTTGTTTTAAACCTATAACTGTAAACTTTTATACGAATAACACTGATTAAACTATCTTTGGACTGCTGATCGATTATTGCTAAAATTTTATTCTTAAAATTGAGGCCATATTCACTCATTTCCACACACATACGGATTTAGAATAACAATAGAAACAGTAGTAGCAATAGTAAGTGGAGGAGGAGTAATGGTAATAATATACAACACTTATTGAATGCTTACTGTATGTCAGGCCCTATTCTAAATGCCATTCATGTATCAATTTGTTTACCTTTCAGAATAACCCTAGTATCCTAGGTCAGTAAGATGATCATCTACATTTTCCAGATAAGGAAAACGAGGCACAGGGAGGTTAAGTACCTTTCCGAAGGTCACACAGCTAGCAAGTGGCAGAGCTAGGATGTGAACCAAAGCAGACTGGTTCCAGAGCCCATGCTCTATCTTAATCATTACTCTATACTGGCCTTCTTTGTGGTAATTACTGAAAAAAGACATGGGCACTTATATTATAGTGGACTAAACATGTTTCTAGGAATCTGATGTTTCTGCCAGTAGCTGTGAGATTTGAGGCAGGCTATTTATCTGAAACCTGTGGACATTTTGACTACTTGCCAGGATTACTTTTAAAATTAACCATATAAAGTGCCAAAAACGGTGCCTTATACAAAGTGGTTTCAATGCATTAATTTCTGAACAGTTCTTCCCCTTTTCTAATACTGGCAAAATCGTTGGGGTGAGGTGGAAAAGGGAAACGGTGAGACTTTTAACAATGACTTTCATGAGGTTTCCCAGATCAGAAGAGTAATACAGAAACACAACATGATGTGCTTTTGTTATGTTTGTTACGTCAATGGAATCCTATTTTGGACCAAAATCCTCATATTGATAAGACTGAATTACAGACACAAGGCATGGACCATTACAAGAATGGTCAATCTTAAAGAAAGTCGGAGCTAGGCACTAAAGTGACATCAGGGAATAAAATGCAACATCAAGTTTCTCTATGTCTAGCTTTTCTCGATTTATTTGTAATTTTGCTATGCTTTCTCTATGTGGAACTAATGTGCATAAATACTATTTTCTATGAAGTCAAAGCAGCTTTTGCTAACTTCCTACATTACCATACTGGCATGGGTAACTGCAGGGTACCTGAAGAGGATCTTATGATGGTCAACCACAAGGAAAACGAGAGTAAAATTATAAAAAGCAGATATAAGGACTAAAAAAGCATAGCAATTCAGGGACATTAACTAGAAGAACAAATATCCTTAGAAATGAACCATGCAACAGACTAAAAGAACAATTATTATATTAATGATGAAGTCATGTAATCACCAATACAAGGTTAAATAACGCTTAGTATATTCTGTTTAAGAAATTAGAAAATATATAATTCACTTAGGAGTAATTTCTATTCAAACTATACAAATAAAAAAGTTTAACAGTTAAATCTTTGTTAAACAAAAGGACTTACTCCCCAAGGTTCCTGATAACTGAGATTTTAATATCCTACAGAATAATTTGCAAATTGGTAAAATATTGGCTTCTGAATCAAATATTTTTCAATGTCATAAAAGCCCACCATTATAATCTCTGCCACTTTGCTTGATCCATTGAGCATTTTCTAACATATTCCAATACTCCAATTTAAATAACTCTTCAATAGCTTGTAGATTTTCAACTCATAAAATGATAAAATGGTCACAACTAATTTTACCTCCTCTGCACTTGATGTACTATCATCTTTCCCTTGAACCAGGTTTATTAAAGCTTTGTAAGATTTTGAAATCATTTTTTCCTTAAGCAAGAGATGCCGCTGTAATTCCTGAATAGAAATGAAACCAACCTGTAAAGTAGAAAGAAAAATCATTGTCAGGGACATAATTTCAAATGAAACCTGACATACCATTAATTCAGGAAGAACTTTCTCCAAATTTGCTTATTAATTCATTTCTCTATAGAAAAGCAGAGAATATTTCTCAGAGCAAAACTACTTTATTTATACATTTTAAGTCTCTAATTACAAAGGAAAATAACACAGCAAGTAACTGCAAGAGTTTACATATCAAACTGAGAGAACGCCAATGTATTAGTATCCGTTTCATCACTGAGTTAGGTAATCAATCAATATGAATAAAAATCAAGGCCAGGGGCTTGCCCTACAGTGCAGTAAGCTTGCATGTTCTGCTTCAGTGGCCCAGGCTTCACCAACTTGGATCCTAGGTGCAGACCTACACACTGCTTGTCAAGCCATGCTGTGGCAGGCGTCCCACATATAAAGTAGAGGAAGATAGGCATGGATGTTAGCTCAGGGCCAATCTTCCTTAGCGAAAAGTGGAGGATTAGCAGTGGATATTAGCTCAGGGCTAATCTTCCAAAAAAGAAAAAAAAAATCAAGGCCTACCAACACTCCTGCCCCTACAAGAAACCTGTTTTTCTTGTTGTTGAAATAATTTCTGCTTCAAAAAGCAAAAGGCATCATTATGAATAGAAATGGTCACTTTTTTGAGGAGGAGGATTAGCCCTGAGCTAACATCTCCTGCCAATCCTCCTCTTTTTGCTGAGGAAGACTGGCCCTGAGCTAACATCCTTGCCCATCTTCCTCTACTTTATGTGTGGCACGTCTACCACAGTATGGCTTGCCAAGAGGTGCTATGCCCACACTGGGATCCGAACCGGCGAACCCCGGGCCGCCAAAGCAGAATGTGAGAACTTAACTGCTGCGTCACCAGGCTGGCCCGAAACGGTCACTTTCAATTTGATAGTTTGACATCTTTGATTCATACACCTTTATGGCAAAATTTTAAAGATAATACAGTTAACAGCCTCCAAACTGTCACAAGTTTATTTTTGTGCTAATAAATTCAGTGCTAGGGTCAACTCTTAACTACTGGAAAAAAAAAATCTGGCTCTGAAGTGGGGATAGAGCAATCTGTTCCTTCTATTACATCAGATAAATAAGATTTCAGCACTAAGGATGAAACGTTCATGAAATACATTTTGCTACTGAAAATTTAAAGAGTTGCATTGAACTGATAGAAGCTGTTTCATTTCAGATGGATATCTGAGACTGTTTAAGTATTAATCCAGCTTTTAATATAACATGTTTTTCTAGATTGAAAAAACAATATGCATGAAAAAACAATATGCATCCTGTTTTTTAATTCCTTTCTTTTAAATTACATTTTAAGACAGGTAAATTCTTTTTCTTTTTATCAATGAATAAAAGTTGGAGAGTAATGATTGAATTATATCTTACCTCACTGCACAAAGTATGTAGTGTCTAGCTAATATTTTTAAACTCCTTATGTTGACCTAGTTCTGTGGGTTCCCCATCATTCACACTCCATTACTCATTCACTGAGTTTATTTGTGAGTTGGGGGAAGGGAGATGTACCCATCAGAGGTGGACAGTCAACCTGAGACTGCTGGAGGGGCAGGGAGTGGAAGAGAGGACTACGTGCGCAGATTAAAAATGAGGGCACCCTCAGAAATTTTCCATGTTCTCTCTTCCCTACTTTCTTCAACATGGCCCCAACTCCAGGACTAAATGGTGAATCACTAAACTACTTATATTTTCTATGTTGCGAAGTTTTGTCATAAAACTATGAAAATAAGCACATGGCAAAAATTTTAAACAACATAAAAATATATCTCACCTTACCTTCCTAGACCACCAATCCCATTTGCACAGCCAAGAGTGTTTACTTTTCCAGAACTTTTCCATGTATATGTTAAGAAATGCTTTCTTTCTCCTCCCCACAAAGAAACAAAACCCATCCGAAATCAAATACAAGAGCATACTGCACTGCGTGACATGAAACCTTGCTTTTTTGTTCTTTTTCTCTCATACATGCAGAAGAATGCATTATAAAAAAAACAGTTTACAGACTAATAATGAAGTCAACAACCATGTAACCACACCCAAGTCAAAAAGTAGCACTCCGGGAGCAGCCCGTGGGCACTCCCCAATCATGACCCTCTCTTTCTCCACTGGAGGCAACACTACCCTGGCCTTTTAAGATAACTTCCTTGTTTGTTTTCATAATTTTACCACCATTGTATGAACTCCTAAAGAGCACTTTTAGTTTTTTGTGTGTTTTGCTTCTGAACCTTTTATAAATGTAATCGTTCTGTACACACTAGGTTTTAGAGTCATCCATTTGTTGTGAGTAGCTGTAGTTTGCACCTTTCATTACTCTATAGTACTCCATCGCATGACTATACCAGTTTATTTCTCCATTCTCCTGCTGATGGACCTCTGGGTTAGATCCAGTTGTGAGGCATTACAAAGAATGCTGCTGTGAACATTCCTGTAAATGTGTACAAGTTTCTTAAAGGTCCTGGTCTTTCCATTTCCCCTCCAACAACTGGTTGGAAAACAAATTGCACAGGAGAAAGAACAGTGAAACAAAATCTACTTCTAGCACTGCAAGTCACTTAATCTTTCTGGCTCTCATTTGTTTACTCCTATGTAAAACGGTGGACAGGGTAGACTTGTTAATCTCTAAAAGGCTTTCTAATACTTGGAAATGTTTTTATCCACATTGAGAGCTAGCAATAAGATGTGAATACTTGAAACAAAATGGACACTCAACTCTCTCTTATTCCCCAGCTCCATATATCCCTGCCTTCCCTCTATGTTTCTTTCATATTTTCCTTCTTTGTCTCCGTGTTACCTTCTGGATAATTTTTCTAACATAGTCTGGTTTGCTTATTTGCTCTATATTTTTTTGAGTCAACTGTTCAACTCATCTGTTGAGGTTATTTTGTTTTTAATTCCAATGTATTTTTAGTTTATAGTAATGCTATTTGGTTATTTTCTGTGAATGTGCTTAGCTATTCTGTGGGTGGCTCCTTTTCTTTGAAAAGTTACTTGTGAGATTTATAAGCGGCCTAGAATAAATCTGTTTTTCGAGAGAGGATTCTACATTTGTTTCTGCCAGGTGCCTAGGGCACTACTGCTTTAGGCTAAATACAAATGCTCCCAGGGCAAAAGCAGCATCAGTGCTCTGTTTCTCTCTCTGGGTTCCAGCCTTTAAAGTTTAACTCGATAATTTATTCTTATATTTTCAGCTTTTTGAGGCTTTTAAAAACATATTTCAACTATCATTTTAAGTTGTTTTTATCAGGACAGTTGGTCCAAATAAATTGAGTGACTTATTACCAGAAGTGGAATTTCTGAAAGTCATGTTTTCATAAATTAAATTATTTCAGCATCATTTCTAAATCAGTATAAAGATCTACCTTATTCTTTTTGACAGCTGCATGGTATTCCATGGTTCAGGTATATCATAATTTATTCACCATACTCTTAAGTATGGATATTTAGATTTTGACTGAATTTTGTTGTTTATAAATACTACATAAACATTCCTGTAAAATCACCTTTGCTTACATGTACAAGTACATCCTTAGAATAGATTTCTAGAAGTAAAACTGTGAGAGTAAAAAGATATATTTGATTCACATTTTAATAGCTATAAGAAGTTTCCTTCTGAGGAGGCTGGGCCACTTTACATCCTCAAGATTACTGTTTGAGAATGCATATTTATATTAAGGAAGTCAATTCCTTTGTCATATGTTACAATTTCTTTTTACAGAGTTGGTCATTTATTTTGCTTTGTTCAGAGCACAAAAGTTTTTAATGTAATTGATCTTTCCATTTATGGTTCTATGTCCACTATGATGTTTTATTTATCTACTGTTCACATTACTATTTGTGTTTAATAAGCATTTAGTGAACTCACTTTAATAATTAAAATAGTTGCAAAAATTTTTAAAACAGCCTGCAGAGTACAAATATTATGATCTGGCCCTTTATAAAAAAAAAAGTTTGCCAAGGATAGAGGAAAAAGTTAAATGACAACACAAGGAAACAGACAAATCTGAAAGGTGACAACTGGCCTGACCTCTTCATTAGTGTCCTTTAAAAAAAAGAGGAGAGAGGGCATTATTCTAGATAAAATGAGACATATAATAATGAAGTACAAGTATAAATTTCAATTTGATCCTGAAAAAAACAGCTATAGAAAACATCTTTGTCGGGGCAGCCTGGTGGCATGGTGGTTGAGCTCACACACTCCCCTTTGGCAGCCCAGGTTTCACAGGTTTGGATCCAGGGCACGGACCTGCACACCGCTCATCAAGCTGTGAGGTAGCGGCCCACATACAAAATAGAGGAAGATTGGCACAGATGTTGGCTCAGTGACAATCTTCCTCAATCAAAAAGAGGAGGATTGGCAGCAGATGTTAGCTCAGGGACAATCATCTTCATACACACAAAAAAAGAAGAAAGCGTCTTTGTGGCAACTGAAGACATCTGAATATAGTCTGAATAGTAAATAGGATTAAGAGGTCATTATTAATTTTCTAAGTGAAAATGGTATTGTGGTTACATAGGAGAACGTCCTTATTTTTAGGGGATTCCTGCTAAAACATAAAGGCGTGAAGTATTGTAATATTTGCAACTTTCGTCTGCAAAAATGCACACATACTCGTACATACGCACAAGCGCAAACAGATGAGGCAAATATGACTTTTAAAAAAGAAACAATAGTTGAATCAACGTGGGGACTACAAAGATAATCATTGTACTATTCATTGAAGTCTTCTGTATATTTGAAAATTTTTATGAATGAAAAAAGGCAGTTTATAAAAGACCATGAATCTTATAATCACATTTCCATGTAAATTTGCATATATTTATTAAAAAATCTACAAGAATATACATGCCAAAGTGCTAAAATTGATTATATCTCAGTAACGGAATCACGTAATTGTTAGTTTCTTTTTATTATTTCTTTGCATGGTCTGAATATTTTACAGGGAACATGCATTATCTTCATACATTTGGGAAAAAACAAAAACTCTTTTTTAGAGAGCTTCGTACGGAAAACTAAGGGTAAACTGTTCATGTTTGGAACACGGCATGAGTCATCATATTTGCTGCTCTTTGAAAAGAGATACTGTGGTATACTGATCCTAAAGACCAGAAAGAACGTGTTTTCAAAAGTGAGCTATTTATATTTTATCTTACAAGATTTATTAAATTTACACACACTTACTATAACAAGGTATCATTTTTAGATGATACATTTATAAGTAATTTCATAATAATTTTTACAGAGCTACTGAAAAGGTAAAGATCCTTTAAAATACCATTTCTTCCCAATCACAGAGTTGCTTATACGTTAAGGATCTTTCTTTCAATGTTCTTTCCTTCACTTAGAATAACACATCCAAAAAAGCAGAAGCAAAAAGCAAACATTGACACTAACTTTCAATCCCCTTTTCAGAGGTGGAACCACCAAATAACGATTATCTTGTATGTCTTCAAATAAGTCCTCTTCATAGCAATCTGATGTTTCAGTCTAAAAATTAAAAAAAATACACTAAAACTGAAACTTTAAAATAAACTGAAAATTCATAAGACTAACAAAATACAATTAAAGTTTCTCCAGTCAAAGGGCAGTTTCCCATGTTACACACTATTATGTAAAAGACAAAATATATATTTGCCCCATCTTCTTGTAACTAGAAAAAATTACTATTATTACCACTATTACCACCCACCTAACATTTGTATACTGCTTCGAAAAGTATCAGCTTACTAGATTTTTATAAAATCTCATTAAATAAAGAAAATAAGAATTATCCTTATTTTACTAATGAAAAAAAACCAAGGCTCAGACCTATTTATATAGATCTGAAACTTTAGTATTATTTCCCTTATGCCCAAGATCTTAAGATATTATGAAGTGTTCTTTTAATATAGCAGTTTCACTTCATTTTATTCCTCAATCCAAAATTATCATGTTTATTGATATAAAATGTGATTTTCAGAAGCAAAAGGTTAATTTACAGTATTATTGTCACTAGAGTGACTACAATATATTCCAAATTTATATCAAAAGTATAGTCGATTTGTATAACATTTGTTGAAAGGAGATTCAATGTATATATTTAAAAGGTTTAATCTATGTATTTTCAAAGTTCAAAAAGTTTACTTTAAGCATGAAATCAAATATTTAAATAGTGGATCAAAAGCTTTAGGGGCCGGCCCAGTGGCATAGTGGTTAAGTTCGTGCACTCTGCTTTAGTGGCCCAGGGTTTGCAGGTTCAGATCCTGGGCGTGGATCTAGCACTGCTCGTCAAGCCATGCTGTGGTGGCATCCCACATAAAATAGAGGAAGATTGGCATAGATGTTAGCTGAGGGCCAATCTTCCTCACACACACACAAAAGCTTTAAAGCATTCAAATTTTCTAAAATGGTTCTTAAAGTAATGCATAAAAAGTAAATAGTACTTACTGAATAGTTTATGCTGCGAAGATTTGTTATTTTAAATGAACTCAGACTATCTGAATTCAAGGAGTCCTTAAAAAGTAGCAGTACTTGTTCAGTTCCAATTCCAATAAAGTCATCTATGAGTACCAAGCTAACTTTTTGCCATTTAGCAGCAACCTGAGAGAAAGAGGATGATAGAGGAGAAACAGAGAAGGAAAAAAAATCAGATGTGAAATAAACTAAATCCTTTTGTTTCATGTAGTTGTAATTTGTTATCTTCAATCTTACAAACAAGTAATGAAAATGGGAGTGTAAACACTAAAAACTAAACTAAAGATACTGGGAGGTTAGAAAACATAAGGAGTTATAACAACTTTATAAATAGCAAGGTACTTAAATTTTAATATTTTATCAACATCTATCATGGGACTGTCACATTCCTGATTTCTATATTAAATTTTATTATAATTTATAAACTCTAACACTTCTCACGACTAAATGTTTTGGAAATTCTAACATTTCTCATGAGTAACTCTAGTGAAGATTCTTTCTCTAACATGATTAACTTAAGGATGACCCTCACTCTCAAAAGCCTTAGTGGATATGTATTTACGATAAGACTAATTACACAAGGAATTCAGTTGCATTAGGGCAACTGGAAGATACTAATAGATACTTTAAGAGCTCTCAAAGCAGAATAACCTTTAAGAGTCAAGATGAGCTTAATACCCTAAACCCTGGTAGGGGAGAACATAGCCATTATCAGGGTCACAGAAGGGGAGGGATCCTAATAATCGGGCACCTAGAACCATGCCAGCCTAATGAAATGATTTGATCAGTTTATACCACAATGTGAAACCTCAAGTTTAAAATAGAAGACAACTTCTTAAAGGTCCATAAAGCTGAAAGCCTCCAGATTGGCCCCCTGGAAAACCAACACCATGGGAATCAGATACTCCTTCTCCCTCAGGCAGAAAAGCTTACACTCCCACTCAGAATCCGAGGAGCACAGATACATCATCTGGATGATTGAAGGTGGCTTGCATTAGAGCAAGAATATAAGACTCTTCAGTCTATATAACCAAATATCAATCTTTCCCCTATAAGGCTAATATCCAAAGCAGTGATTTTTCATATATCTAGGAATGAAGCTTATTTGTAAATCCACATCCTCCTTTTCTCCCACCACCCCCATGAGCATCGTGCAGTATAATTAACTATGTGAAGAGATATTAGTGATAAGAATGTGTTCAGCATGTAAACACCATAGAGCTGTGCACTCATGCATGCACCCACACATTTGCAATCTATAGCTCTAGAACAGCGCTGTACAAAAGAAATATAGGTGAGCCACAAATGCAAGGCACATATATAATTTTAGATTTTCCAGTAGCCAATAAAAGAAAATTCTCTAGCAGTGAAAAGAAAAAGGTGAAATTAATTTTATTATATTTTATTTAATCCAATATATCCAAAATATTATTTTACTTCAATATAATCAACAAAAATTAACATGATACTTTACTTTCATTTTTTACTAAGTCTTGAAATCCGGTGTGTACTTAACATTTATAGCACATTCTAATTCAGAATAGCCACATTTCAAATGGTGAATAACCACATGTGGCTACTGACTACCATATTAGACAGCACACCTCTAGAACATATTAACCTCTTTCTATCTACAACACACCAATGTTTCAGGTATACTTGAAAATGATCTCAATTCTCAAATGCCTGCCACGTAGATTCTTGTCAAAACTTGCAGAGACAATTTCTACTGAAGAAAGCCTGAGAAAAGCTAATCATTATTTCTCTAGACTCAGCTGTTTCAAGTCCTATCACTGGATTAAACATTATACCTGGGACTTTTATGAAGGGCTGATCTGAGAACATACTAACCTTGATTTTCATTTCTTATTCTAATTTATGCTTGTTTGTATTTTACCTATCTTTGCAAGCTGCCTTAATTCCTTTATGGAATGAGGTAGTGAAAGGATGGATGGATGGATGAATCCATAGCCAACACAAAAGAAGACTGCTTCTGTTGTTTTCTCCCATTTTGGGGCAAAACTGCTATTAAAGGCACCATTTTATTATTCAATAATGTATTCATTTTATTATTCAAAATCTCTTACATAATACTACAAACAGTAAATTCCTCTTGGAACTCAATATTAGGAATTTTTTTCCCTTGATAGTGTGTTTCATTCAATTGCAAAACTTGCTGTATTTACCGTTTTTGTCTTAACTGCTAAACTAAGTATAATTGCTCAAATGCAATTACTTCCCTTAACCCAGGTTTTCTGCATGCTTACCTCCCCTCCCCATTTATTTTCAGATTCTCAACCTTTATTCTCTTTTTTTAAAGTAATTGAATATTTTACCCTAAGCTATATCCAATTTTTCTTTAAGTAAGGGAGTATAAATATAACATCAAGAAAGAGGCAGGAGCTGTAAAACTCCAAGAGTGGCAAGGCGACTGAGGCAATTTAGAAGCACTTAACTTGTAGATATCAGGGTCTAACTCCAGAGCTTTCAGTATAGGGCATTTGAGGACAGTTTAGAAGTACAGCATCCCTGAAGAGGTAGCTTAAGGAGTAGGTCAGCAGGGACTCAGGAAAGTAACTTGTGGAAGAGACGGTGGTTCACCATAGAGAAATAATCCTAGAACGCAATTTCAAGGCAGGGAGGCCAACAGCTACAGGCCCACTTACAGGGAGTGATCTAGTCTGCTGCTTTGGGTAACATCTTAGTGGCAGAGCTCTACAGTGTCCAAGCAAGAGACCCACTTCAAGTGAATAATGACCATATTTTACTGAATTAATGAAGCATAAGGGAGTTGTCTTTCCTTATCCAGGTGAGTAAGGGACCTTGGGTAGGTACAAGTCACTGATGACAGCCCTAGCCTTTGTCTAACATAATAGCAGTTACCACTTACTGAGCTTTTCCTATGTGCAAGACACTTTACAATATCATTTTATTAATTCTCCCCTCTCAGAGGCAGGATGATTCCACAATTTCATAAAGACAGAAAGCGGGTTCACAAAAATTAAATATATTCCTTAAGGTAACACCAGTAAGGGGCTCAGGGGGTTCAAACCCAGGTTAAGTGTGTTATTTCCATTACGCTGACCCCAATAAGGGTTACAGGCTATACCAGATGTTTCCCCCTAGCATTTCATGAAAGTAAAAGAGAGTAGAAAAAGACAAAATGTTACCTTCCAAATGACCTTCAAACAAAACTACAATGTACTTTTAAAAGACTGCTTTCAATAAAATAGGACAGCTTTCAAATCATTTTCCTTTTGAGAATTTAAGTCCTCTATGTGTTACAGAGGTTGAATATGATTACATAATCCCTGGTAACATAAAGGTAACTTACAAGGCAAAGCATGATAAAACACAATTTCAAACTGACATTTCCACACACACTAACACACACACAAGGTAACGATTCACAGAAAAGATGTCTTTTGAACTTTTCAAAACATTTATCAATATTCCATATCAAGGTGGTAATATAGTGATGGAAATTTTAGTTGACGGGGCTGGCCCGGTGGCGCAGCAGTTAAGTGCGCATGTTCCGCTTCAGCGGCCCGGGGTTCGCTGGTTCGAATCTGGGTGTGGACACGGCACTGCATAGCACGCCATGCTGTGGTAGGCGTCCCACATATAAAGTAGAGGAAGATGGGCATGGATGTTAGCTTAGGGCCAGTCTTCCTCAGAAAAAAGAGGAGGATTAGCAGCAGTTAGCTCAGGGCTAATCTTCCTCAAAAAAAAAAAAGAAATTTTAGTTGAGCTTCTAATTAAACAAATAGGGCACACAAAGTAAAGCAGTATCTGCTTTTTTCCAAAGTAACACAAGAACTTAAAAAGTTACACAATGTACTAAAAAACTACTTTTGGAAGAGACATTTCTAACTAGTAATAATTATTTATCTTTAATTATAAACACTTCACATCACATAATTGAATAAGCTGATATATCTTAAGGCAGGAGGATGCAATGTTACCAAAAACTCAGTTAGATAAATACTATTGGTGGGACACCCAGTTACAAACCTCTAATTTGCTATTCATTTTCTGCGCCTTTTTACCTGTTTTTGAACACTTAATATCAGTGAATATTTTAAAGCAATTTCCAAACCTTACATTAAAAGATATGACTAGATCAAAGGACAAGTCTGAGTTTCAAAATATAACATAATGAAATTCTCTAAGCAACAGTTTTCAGAAAATTAACACATCACTTGTCTCTGGAGAGCAATTATTTGCCTCTAAAGGGACAAATATGATACATTTCAAGGAATTCCTCTAATTTCATTTTAAGTTTAAATAGACAATTACCAATTGTTAAAAAGTTAAACTGATTGGTGTTTTCTAGGAAGGCTTATGAAGTCAAATTACTAATAATCTTATTCTAAGTAAACTACACACCTAATTATTACATTAATAAAAATTAGAAATTGTTATACTAAAAGAAAAATAAATTTATAACTGCAGTTTTTTTCCAAACAACTCAAAGGTTTTATGACTCAAAATGGCAAGGCAAAATCTTTATCAGGTAGTATTTAGACAACGTTAAGAAAAAAGAATGATGTAATATATATGATTTTAAGTGCGGCACTCACAATTGATTTGGATAATACGACTTCAGCATAAACTCTATGAAGTGTAAGAATGCTTCATAGGTCTAAGACCACACCAATTGAATGATATGAGAATAAGTACCGTACCTGAAAGTTCTTTTCCCAAACAGCACAAGCATCATTGGACCTAAAGGATACAACAAAAAGGAGGTCTCCTCCAGTGGAATCCATCAGTTGAACTGCACAAGGATCTCCAAATGGAAGTTGGCACACACTTTTAGGAGTTCCATTTTGGAATGAAATCAGCTGATTCTTCTGAGTAAGGACAATCAGAGACATTCTTAACTGGTTGTTGACCATCTCAGCTGCATACACATGCACACACGTTACCACACTGCTATAAGCAGGAGGGATGATATATGTATCACTTATTACTTCCTCATTTTCAAGAGAGTATACACAAAATTTGGTATTCTGAAATGCATAATCCGATTTTGAAGGCTTTCGGTTTGAACATCTCCTTGGTCCTAATAAAACCATACCTAGATTTGCAATCTCCCCTGCCCACTCAATAGAGGAAAAGTTAACAGACAGAGTAATAACTTTGTGAGTTTCGGGAGAGATACAGAAGAATGTTTTGTCATATCTCCATAAAACTAAAGGGCCATTAAGGACCCTTACGCCATCCAGCAATTCATGGCCTAGTTTAAAACTCAAACGCTTTTCAAATTTATTGGTACTGTGAAGAAACAGTAGAAGATATTTGAAAACGTTATTCTTTTTATTGCATTGCATCACAATATAAGGGAGGTTAATTCCATTTCTGAAATCTGACACACAGCTGCAACACATAATTTTTAAATGCGAGTTTTCTTCCTTTATGCTAAAGAATCCAGTGGACTTCTGAACAAATGCTCTTGTCCCTCTGTCAAATACCATTCTTCTGACATGTAATACGGGTATTTCTGCAGGTCCTTCATCAGCAAAATTTCCTTTAGACAATCGAAAAACAAGGACTTCCCCATTATAACACAAGAGCCTTTCTTGTTCATTAGATGACATTGCTTGTTTGCTAGTCATTCCACAATATGAAGTCTTTGTGTTGGTCCAATTTTCGACTGCAAATTGATTCTGGTTGACGCTTTTAAACCTAAAAATGAAATGAGAAAAACTGCCATCAAGTAGGCAGCGTTGAAAAGAAAACATACATTTCTATTAGAGAACTATCACATAGGTAATCATAAATGCTATTAAGTTCACATTTTCCAGCTTTTTATGCTATCTTAACAACGTTACGCTTATCAAAAAACATATCCCAAATGTTATTTCTGTACAGCCCTTAAAAAACAGTTTGCAAAGAATGCAAAGAACCATATCAAACAGATAACTAAATGTGTTAGCAGCATCTATTAAAAGCTGCAGTGCTCTATTCAAAGTGACTGCAGACATTCCTTTTGGCTCAGGGAATTTCTTAAGGGTTCCACTTCAAATCTACCAAACTAATCTTGGTTTCCCAATTTTCTAACCTGTTGCCTCAAACCAGGTTTCTCCATCTCAACCTCAGCCCCTTTACCATGACATGATTCAGTCAGTCAATGATTCAAATTAGACTGCTCCCACAGCCCAGGCACTTGGGCTCCTGCTTCCCTGAGACAGGAGTTCGTACAGACTCTATAGCTAAAATGAAAGGCCCAGAAAGAAAAATAGGAGATGCTATAACATGGCTTAAAAATCTCCATATGAGTAATAGAAATAAATCTTAAATCTTACTTTGCAAAAACAATGCAGTTTTACGACCTAAAAAAGTCACTATTCTCAAAGTTGAAAAAAATAGAGGATTAGTAATACTATAATGAACGCAAGAATTAAATAGCTGTCAATTATTCATGCTTATTATATGCCAAGTGCAATACATGCGTTATTTCATTTAATGCTTACAACTGTTCTTTTAAAGTAAGTCTTTGAAACCGGCAGAGTTAGCCATTGATGATTAAGTAGCTAGGAACTAACGTTTTTTTTTCCTTTTTGCAATTACTGATTATAGCTTTTAGCTGTTTAATCCACCCATTGTTAACTGTGCTATTTAGGCAATATGCTATCTGACTCCCACTAGGCTCCTATAGATAACATCTCCCTGGAGCCTGGGTCACCATGGTAATGGCTGTGTGAGCTGTTTTTCAGGAATTAGAACTCCTTGTCTACTTCGGGCCTGTTGAGACCACCAACTCATCAACTGGGCCCATGGAGATGTCTGATAGGTGACCTTTTGACGTCAAGAGGCCAAAAACTCCACCCTCAGATCATGCTAAGGTGGCCATTTTGTGAGCATGGGTCCTATGCAGAGGCGTGGAGTCTGACTACGCCTGCGCAGATCATCAATTACCTCACCTCTCCTCACCTCCCATCACCTCTCTCCACATTTCAGACCACCTTGCCCCCATCCCATAAATATCCCTGAGTCCCTATTTTCGGGGAAGCAGATTTGAGACACACGCTCTCACTTCCTCACATAGCTGCCTTGTGAGTAAACTCTCTCTCTGCTGCAATCTCATCGGCTCAGTGTTTGGCTTTCCGAGTGGCAGTCAAAAGTGAACCTGGTTCGGTAACACCTTCTTGTTATCCCATCTTTTAAACAAGAAACCTTATTTTAACGAAGGTCAGAAAATTCTGCAAGGTTACAACACTAACAGGCAATGGCAGTAAATTGGGAAGAGGGGCCCTCTGATTCCTGAGCCTACACTTTTAACCACCACACTGTCCTGGTATGCTTTCCCTTACTCTGAACACTGGTTATAAGAAAGGCAACTTTAGAAAATTAGTAAAGTAAAACAAAGAACGAAGGAACAAACCCTACATTGAACAAACATATAAGAAAAAGATTTTGATCTCTCTTTATTCAGTGGCCATATATGCTGAGTCACTCCTTTAACAGTTATTGAATGCTTAGCACATGCTAGGCAGAGCTGCTATGGTTAGAGATCCATGTGAACGCTGGGCCTGCCTTTTACTAGATGTATGACTCGGGCAAGTTACTTAACCCCTTTATGCCTCACATCTACATGTATACAAGGGGGCGGGGAGAATACAGTATCTACCTTACAAGGTATTGGAATTAATTAAAACCCACTTGAAATAAAACCTGGTACATAGAAATTGCTCAATAAAGGTGAGCTACCATCATCATTATCATCATCTCATGGTCAGCTCTGGTTTACATAGTACCTACCCTTAGAAAGGTTAGAAGAATAGTTGTATACTTAATGGTCCGTGAATGCTGAAAGGTCACTCTCCACTATAAATAACTCTAACTCATACCTTCTCTTTTCTCCTACTTGTGGATCATTTACACTAGGAAATTCAACTATTTCAGTAATAAATGAAAACTAGGTCATTTACAAGTAAGTAATATTGTTTTTCCTCCGTTGAATGAGAAGTAAACTCCAAAGGCTTAAGTTTTGTTCTTTTACTATAAAGTCTACCAATAGTCCAATCAGAAAAAAGAATCACTGAACCATAATCTACAAATTTAACTTAATGTAGCCTGCATTTTATAGAAATGATTTTGATTTAGAGGCAATTCTACTTAAAAGCAAACTAGATCAATTGGCATCTACTTTCAAATTGGAGATGGCACACCTTATTGTCTAATTTCCAAATGTATCACTTGTTGTGGTTTTAAAATATGTTCACAAATTCTTTGAAATTCCTTTCATCAAGAAGCGGCACTTAATTCTCCTCTCCTTGAGTGAAGGCTGGTCATTATGACTTGCTTCTACCAACAGAATATGGCAGAAGTGACAGTGTGTGACTTCCAAGACTGGGTCATAGAGCACTGTGGCTTCCTCATTGACCTCTTCTTTGGATCACTTGCACTGGAGAAAGCCACCTGCCATATCAGTAAGACACTGAGGCAGCCCCATGAAGATGTACACACGACCAGGAACTATGGGTTCCTACCAAGCGCCAGCAAGGGACTGAGGATTTTTACCCACAGCCATGTGAGTGAGCCTTCTTGGGATCAGATCCTCCAGCTCCAGTTAAGCCTTTGCATGACTCAGCCCCTTGGAGAGATCCTGAGCCAGAACCACCCAGCTAAGCTGCTCCCAAATTCCTGATCCTCAGAAATTTTGAGAAAATAAATATTTGTTGTTTTAAGCTGCTAAGTTTGGGAGTAATTTATTATACAGCAACAGATAAATACACTCTTCTGTGGCAATTTTTTAAAAATTAAATTGATGAGGGGGCTGGCCCCGTGGCCGAGTGGTTAAGTTCGCGCGCTCCGCTGCAGGCAGCCCAGTGTTTCGTTACTTTGAATCCTGGGCGCGGACATGGCACTGCTCATCAAACCACGCTGAGGCAGCGTCCCACATGCCACAACTAGAAGAACCCACAACGAAGAATACACAACTATGTACCGGGGGGCTTTGGGGAGAAAAAGGAAAAAATTTTTAAAAAATCTTTAAAATAAAAAAAAAATTAAATTGATGATACTGTTTTTAGAATTTCATGAAGCCTATTACCTGAAGCAACTGGAGATACTGTATCATAATACAAACTAGCAGAAGTTACTGGCTTACTGGTTTGTTGTTAGGAAATCAATGTCATGCAAAGATCTGAGACAACAGGTATTACAGAGTAGTTTCGGCTTCATTAGTAAAGAAGATAGGCAAATCAAAGGTGTGGCTTTTACTTATGAAACTATCTTTTACTTTAAAGGAAACATATTAGCTGTATTACATCAAAATGTATGAACAATAATTTATTTCAAGTTTCTCACAGACATGTCAGGTCTCTTAGAAGACTTGTAAAAAAGGAAAAGCATTAAAATGATATATTCTGAGGCAAAGATCTAAGAACTCATTGTCTTTTACTACAGGCTTACTTAAAATGTTTTTCAGATTTCTTAATAATACTAAAAACAACCAAAAATAATTTCTGTATGGAAAAGGATTTTAATATTAAATATCACAACTGTTTAATCAACACAAAGCTCTGGTTCACCAATATGCAAGTATGACAGGAGCAAGGAGAATCTGATTGCTAAAAGGTCAGTAGAATCTCCCCCTTGACTAAACTTTAGAGTATGTATTGTTGCACCTTGACAGAGTTATGACTTAGGAACATCAGGCCCCTTACATTCTGGTCTTTTAATGCTACCACCAAGTTCCTTAACTTAGAAACCTCTACCTTCCAACTCTGTTCCAACTGCCACTATCATAGTTCAGGCTTTCATCTCTCACTTAGGCTGAGATAAAAGCTCCTTAATTGGTCTTCCTTGCTTTAGTCTCTCTCCCCTCTAATATATCAATTTATTTATGCTACCTCAGTTATTATTCTAAAACACAAACTTGATCAAGTAACTGTCTCCTAATTCAAGAACGTTGCATGCATGCCCTCCTCTAACACACACATCTTCTCAATATATCTGTGATCCCTGAATTACTACCTGGAAAGAGAGATGTCAAACACCATGTACTGAACATATGAATGATGTAGAGACAAAAGGTTGCAAAGCATTGCTATAAAGCTTAGCAGAGCATTCAAAACCCTGTTATAATCCTAATCCAATATGCTTTTAGCATGAGCTCTAGGCAAAAAGTAAATTTATTCTCAGGGACTCAGGCTCAAATAGATTTAAAAACATAAATGTTCTTTCAAAGGTCATTATTTTTTATTTTTAAATCCTACAGCAAAAACACGCACATTTTCAATATTAAGTTATTTTATTTTAAATGGATCACCTTTGGAGTTAAAAATTAGAAGCTAGAGGGGCCAGCCCGGTGGTACAGTGGTTAAGTGCGCACATTCCGCTTCGGCGGCCCGGGGTTCGCCAGTTCTGATCTTGGGTGCGGACATGGCACTGCTTGGCTAAGCCATGCTGAGGTAGGCATCCCACCTATAAAGTAGAGGAAGATGGACATGGATGTTAGCTCAGGGCCAGTCTTCCTCAGCGAAAAGAGGAGGATTGGCAGCAGTTAGCTCAGGGCTGATCTTCCTCAAAAGAAAAAAAAAGGAGTCAAAAAAAATTAGAAGCTATTAATATATTTATTTATGAAGATAAATTTTTTCCTCAAACTTCCTATAATCTCAAAGCTTACTGAATTCACACATCTGTGTATATGTGTTTTATTTTATACTGATGCAACATATCTTTTAACAGTAAAAGTTCTTAGCATATATTCATAAAGCAAACCTTTAAGCCTATGGAATAAGTGGTAATTTTCTTTTTTTAGATAGAAATAATCTGAAACAAGTGAAACTAAGGTTCAATTTAGGGGTTCTTAAACCAATATAAACAAGCCCTAATTAATCAAACTCTGATTATCAGGGCACCAGGCTTACTATTCCAACCTATTCGTCATTTGACTTTTTACTTCGTACCCTTACATCAGTGGCTGCAGAAAACAATAAGTAACTCAAACCAGTTAAGTATCACCTCCTATTGCAGCTATGCGGGTGGAGGGGTGGGGGAATTAGGAAGCAGATTATTTATAAAATACTACATAATTAATTTGAGCTTTTCCTGATCTGTAATACCATACACCAAAGTTGACTGTATATATTTTATACATAAAATGAAAACAAATATGTAAGTATACTAGAAAAACAGTAATATATGCTAACATAAATATAGCAGGTTGGCAATAAATTATCACCCTCATCCACTCTTCTCTGCCAGCCTCTGACCAAATAAACAATGTTCCCTTTAAATGCTAATAAATTCACTGTGCACTATAAATTTCAGAACTTTATTTAATTTCAGAATTTCAGAAATTTATTTAAAACTACCAATCTGGTTCAGGAAGATCCTAAAAGAGCACTATATTATCTGCAGATGAAATCTAAAAAAGTCTCTAAGAAACCATATCAATTGCGCCCAATAGAAAGCATCTTGGAAAAACGGCAGAACTAAGACACCCAACTAAAAATTTCACCTAATAATATGAAACATAATCTTATGACCATAATACTGATAGATGTCCTTCTTTCAACATACAGGACATTGTTTGCCCAAGTAAATTAACTTGGCTACAGAATTGGTCTGCTTTTGTAAAACTTTTTTCTACCTATATAGCTAGAAGTCATTTGTTGGAGGCTACCCACAATCAATCTCCCCTTTCCCTTTCCCAATAATACGGTGTACCTGAAATGGAGGTGAACGTGGGGAAACGGAGACCCACTAAGAGGATCAGGAAAGATTAAGTTAAAGAAGGTTTTCTATGTTATACTAAGGACTTCTAACTTCAAAAATAGAAATCACAGGATTTCTTCTGAATTATAAAGATCCTGGTGACAGTGTTGAAGATGGGGGTGAGGTGAGATTGGAGGCAGAGCCATCAATTAAGAGATAATTATGAGCAATTAAAGGGAGAGGTGAGATGGAAGGCAATTGGCAGTAAACAGAAATGCATATATCCAGCAATTTCACTTGTAGATATAAACCCAGAGAAATAATCTTACATAACACACAAAGACACTGCTGTAGAATGTTCACTGTGCTGTTATTTGTAATATAAAAGCAAAACTGGTAAAAACTTCAATGACCACCAAGAGGGGAATGAATAAATACTGATGGACTATCATACTATAGTTAAAAGGATAGATCTATGTATATCATCATGGCTAGATCTCAAAAACGAAAAAAATTAAGTTGCAGAAAAATGTTTACTGGAGTACATTATGTATCTAAATCAAAACACATAAAATAGCATTATACATTTTGTGTCTACCTACAATGGCTACATTTGAGTGCTTTCTCTGTGCCAGGTACTTTTCTACACACTTTGGACTAACTCATTTATTCCTCATGACATCCTTATGCCATAGGCACTATTATCCCATTCTACAGATGAGGAAACTGAGGCATGGAGTGTAAGGATCTTCTCAAAGGCCTACAGATAGGAAGGAACAGAGTAAGGATTCAAACCCAGGCAGCCTGGTCCAAATAAAAAAAGCAAAGCTGTAAAGATTCATGCCAAATCTCAAATAACTGTTTACTCTAGAGAAGGGGACAGATATCAGGGTAGGGGAGTGGAGCCAGAGGGAGACTAGCTACATCTGAAATGTTTTTTAAGGATGTATCCAAATAATTTTTAAACAATGTGTCCATTTTTTCCCCATAAAAGTGTAAACATAAAGAAATGTCTGGAGCAAAAGATGTTCAAGTGTCAATCGTGGTTGAGTATGGATGGTGGAAATACGGGAACTGTCCTTACAATTTCCTTGTAGTTTTCAGTATCTTTCAATTTTTAAAAAAGCCAGTATTATTGAATGCAAAACCATTTCCTTTCAATTTTTAAACCGACAACCATAAAACTTTTTCCAGTACGTTATAAATCTAAATCTTTCTCAACTTCGGCACTTATTGACCTCTTGCACTGGAGAACTGTTCTGGGCGCTGTCCTGTGCTTTATAGGATATTTAGCAGTATCCTTGGCTTCTACCCACCCCATGCCAGTAGCAGGCCCCCTCCAAGTTGTGACAACCAAAAATGTCTCCCGTCATTGCCAAATGTCCCCTGGGAGGCAAAACTTCCCCCTCCCACTGGAGAACTACTTGAATTAAACTGCAAGATGCTTTACACCTCTTAATTTTATATAACTTTTAAAGATTTCAAAGACATATGCCTTGTTAAGCATCTCACACTCCAAGTGGGAAAGAGGCTGCAGGAGTGAGGAAAGTTTCTAGGGAAATCTAGAAAATCTAGTTAGCATTCCATAGAATGATGGACACAGGCCCCAGGGACGCCTGCTTCCTCCTCGCTGTCCCACAAGGAGGGGACAAGGGGAGCAAACCCAGTCCCGCCGCCCCCTCCGCGAAGGCCCTACCTCGGCACGCGGAGGCCCTCCGTCCAGCACCCGCTAGACTCCCGAGGCCCCACGCAGCCGCAGCGTCTCGGGTCTCCAAACCTCCCGCCCGCGCGCTGCAT
The DNA here is from genome assembly GCF_037783145.1 of Equus przewalskii. Classification (NCBI taxonomy): domain Eukaryota; kingdom Metazoa; phylum Chordata; class Mammalia; order Perissodactyla; family Equidae; genus Equus; species Equus przewalskii. Next base: position 11,025,646 of record NC_091863.1, read on the forward strand.
CCTGGGAGGGCGGGGCCGGAGGCTGCAACGAGCGCAGAGGAGGCGGAGCCCACCGAGCCTGCCAGGAGACGGTTGCCAAGGGAGGTTGAGAAGGCGGGGCCACAGGGAACGTTGTGAAAGCGAACCGCAGGCTGAGCTCTCTCAGACGCAGGCTATCCCACGGCGGGCGGGGACGGGGGCGGTGGCGGGGGCGGTGGCGGGGGCGGTGGCCGGTCTGCAGCGCAAGGGACGTCAGGGGGCGGGGCCCAAACGAGAAGCGAATGGAAAGCCAGGCTGAGGGCCTGGTCCCGCCTCCAGGCCCAGGCGGCCGCATCGGATTGGACGGCGTGTCTACGCTTCCGCCCGCTTTCCTGTGTCACGCGACCGCCTCCACCTCCTGCTCTTCCCTCTCTACCTTGGGGCCGGCCCAGCCGGTCGTGAGTGAGGTATTCGGACGGCAGCTCTGGAAGTGACAACGGTGACCATGGCCGAGGTAAGGAGCCGACAGCACCGCTGCCGGCACTACCCCCCCGCCCCGAACCTGGAAGCCGCCTCAGGCCTGGGAGCCGCGCGCCCAGGTGCAGGTGGGCTGTGCTGAGAGGAAGCGGGCTGGTGCGCTTGGTATCTAAGTGTCCCTTGGTGTCTCCTTTCCAGCATCATGCCCAGAATAAAGCCAGGCTCATCTCTGAGACCCGACGGAGGTTCGAAGCTGAGTATGTGACAGGTGGGTACCGCGTTCTCCGTGTTGAGGCGGGTGTGCGGTGAGCATCCCCAACTTTGCTGGGATGTTTGTGGGTGTGTCTGTGGGAGGCGTTAGGGACCATTTCGACCCTTACAGGGACGGTGCCCTGCACATTTCCGAGATTTTCCTCTCGGTAACATGTCCTGCCCTCTGCTCCAATTGGGCGGGCGTTGCGGCCACTGCTTCCTTTAAAGGGGTAATGTAAGTTGGAAATCGGCGAGTTTCTAGCATCTCGCGTTTATGGAACTTCTGAGCACTCCTTAGGCCCACGGCACAGGTGACACTGTCCGGTCCACGGTTTCTCTACTGACCTCTCACCAGCAACAATGGAGAAAATGAACCTAGAAACTCCTGTAATACTATTCTCGTGTACTTAATTGGGGATCCAAATTCCTTGGATATTTTACCTAATTACTCTTCATGCTACCCAGCATGCTACCCACGGAGTAAGGCCTGCGGCGCTGGAACAAGTTTTTGTCTTTTCAGCACACACCGTACCTAGCAAAGTACCTGTGAGTCCAGAATCGATTTATTGGTTGAATAGTCTAAGTCCAGATGTCACAGATACTTGAGTTGTCCAGCAATTAACTGATGATTTAATGCTTGTACAGTAATCTTTTAAACATGCAGTTTAATTTACCATAAATATGGAATAAATATTCTTATCCTGACCTTGCCACTTAATACCTTACTTGTCTTTTCTGAGGCCCCTCTTTCCATATGTGTGAAATGCCATTATGAGGAGGATTAAATGAAAAAGCATATATCAAACTGTCTAGCGTGGGGTTAGCATATACTAGGTTCTCAATGAAGATTTTGCCTTAATAGTCATTTTGCTTACTGTGAAAGGAGTTAAGCTTCCACATCTTGACTTTAGTGCTAACCAGAGGTTCCCTGCAACTCTAGACTGCCCTAGATTATATGTCAGTTGATGACCTAGAACAAATAAGGAAGTCTGTTCCAAATAACCTGGTCAGTAAATCTTTTCATCCCTCCCTGTCAGTTTTCTTCACATCCTAACTTTGCACCAGAGAGTTGCAAAAGCACTTAATTCATTTTTAGCCCAGAGATCTCATTTCTAGTAATATAGCTGGTTTCAGTAAAGAGATAATTCTAAAATTACCTTCTATAGAAATGTAGCTCTTGGAGCTAGCTGGTTTATATTTTAAGAAGTAACCCAGAACTTGACCTAATGAGCTAATGTCTCCCCAATAGTCATTTACTTATGCCCAAGGGAGGAAGCAGAATATAGTCATAGAAATTTAGCAATAGACAAGATATTAAAGGTCATCTTGGTCCAGCTTTCTCATTTTTAAAATGAAGAAAGTAAGGTCTAGAGAGATTGAGTGGTTTGCTGAAAATCTCTGGTGTTAGTGGCTAGGCCAGGGCTGGTGCTCAGCTCTTCTGAATTTCACTGTAGTTAGTAATCTTTTGGCAAAACCACCTTCTCGAATTAGATCATGTCACTCCCTAGCTTGAAATCCTTCACTACCTTCCCACTGTGTTTAGAATAAAAATCCCAATTCTTTACGGTAGCCTACAATGCAAGGCTGTGCATACTCTAGCTCTTGCCCATCCCTCCATCCTCATCTCTTATTACTTTCCTTGCTTAGTACAGATTTCACCACTGCCCACAGTAAGAAATGTGTCATACGTTGCAATCTAGTACACACTCACACACACACACACACAGTTCATTAAAGAATACTTATTCTGAAAACCTATGACTCCCTGATGCAATGACCCACAAAGTTGGCATCACAGCCTACAAATATGACCCACAGTTTGAAAAACATAACCAGCTACACTGCCTCTTTTATCTTCTTCAGACTGTTTCCATCTTGTGACCTTTCCACTTCTCTCTGCCTGGAATGCTCTTGCCCAGGTAGTGTGCATGGCTAGGTCCTTCTTCTCTTTTCCATCTTGGTTTAAATGTATCTGAGAAGCCTTGGTTGATTGTTAAATAGCCTCCCTGTCTTGTCTCCTTTACAGCTCTTACCGTAACCTGTAATTATCTCGTTCGTTTGCATACTTGCTTATTGTTCATTTCCTTCAGTAGAATATTTCTGGGTCTGGGGCAACTTGTAGACACTGAGGGCAGGGTCTGACTTGCCTCTGTACACCTAGCACAGTTCTCAGTACATACTCGTGGAATGAATATAGCAATGCTTAAGTGTATACCTAGGGATATTGGTCCAAGTCTGTAGTAAGAGCTGCCCTAACAGGCTCCTCTCCCCCACCAAAATCTGGCAAAGAACAGCCCTCAAACTGTGTTTCATCAAGACAAGCGTTATTTCAAAGTAAAGCACTGTATGTCAATAATTACAGGGAGGTTTTTGTCCTTAAATATATACACTTGGCTATGTGTGAGCCCACATGGGTGGGTTATCTGCACAGCCGTTGTAAATATTAATTAATTTAAAGCCTTGCATGCGAAAGGAAAATAAAAACCTTTAAAGACTTTCTCCCCTTAAAGTTTCAGTTGTTTCCTGAAATATAGCATCAGGTAAAGGTAAAGTAGGAAAGTGGTAAAAAGGGCTTTTTGATTTGCTTGTGTACTCCCTTTCGAGTTTACTTTTTAGAAACTAACTCAGGTGTTTTGAACGTCCACTTCTGTCATTTTACTCTTTCTATTGTCGTTAACAATATTTTGTTTCAGAAGAGGCTTAAGGCAGACTTAAGCAAACATGATTTTTTTTAAAAGCAAAATACTATTTTTTATCTGCAAGTTTATCACTTTAATCACTGGCTGTACTCCAAAAACTGTTTTGGAGGTAGGTTCTTGGGAATTCCACGCATATTTTTGTTTCCAGAGAAATTAAGATACCAATTATAGATAGATTCGTAGCTGGCAAAAAGAATAAAATACAAGTCCATAATTGGTTTATGCATTACTAACGGTCTTTTTCTTCCCCTCATTGTTTCTGTGAGAAATTCCGTGCTGAGTCTCAAATGAGAAACATTTCCCATTCTCTCTTCCTCCTCCTTGTGGCCAAGGCAAGAGATTAATCCCTTGTGACAGTAATTTATTCAGTTCCTCAAATACTCATTATGTGGTTAATTCTGGGAAGCAGTGTGTCACTTTTAGAGAAAGAGCTGAAGAAGGATAGAGCCCCTTCCTGAACTACTAGAATCTAGAGAGACCTTAAAACAGAGTTAACTATTAAAGTTGAGGGAAGTTGCATCAAGAGTAGTAAGAGTGTTAAATCACTTCCGTAGGGGTCAAAGACAAGGAAAAATCACATCTGGTTGGGGTGACTGGGTTAGCACAGAGTTAGAAAAAACTTCATAGAAAAGGTGGTGTTTCTCATGAGCTTTGGAATATGGTGGAACTCATCCAGGTAGAGAATGTGATCCAGATGGATCAAATAATCTGAGCTAAGGCACTGAAGTGAGAAGGTATGGGGCATGTTCAGGAAACCATAGGAAGTCGCCTTTGATGAGCCTTACGGAGAGTAAGCACACTTGACTAAAAACAGTGGGAAAATAGCGTAGAGAGCCTTCGACACCAAAATGATGCATTTGTAGTTTAGCGAGGTGAGACAGCTGTTGGGAGGTTTGTGGGTTTTGTTATTTTAGGTTTGTTTTCTGACTTTACAATTATATGAATTCATTTAAATGAATTTGGATGATAGGCAAAAAGTCGGAAGAATCCCCCATATTCTCACCATCCAGAGATAGCTCTGCTAACAGTGGGTGCATTTTTCCTGGTCTTTTTTTCTATATAGTTTAAAAAACATAGTTAAAAGACAATTCTGTATATAATTTTGTGTTACATTTTTTATTGGCATGATCTTATTTCATATTTATGAAGTAAGCAACGTTTTACATTACCATTTAATATTCAATTCTATAAATAAAAGATAATTTTCTTTGATCTTAAATAGTCCCTTTTTGTACATTTAGCTTCTTTCCAGTTTTTTGTTAATACATTTTTTTGTGCAATAGTTCAGATTATTTCCTTAAGATTCGTATCTGGAAATAGAATTATTGGTTTTTAAGAGTGAATATCTTTGAGACGCTTCACATGCGTGCTAAACTTTCCTCTATAGAAGTTGCACCAAGATTCATTCCCACCAGCTAGTGTGAAAGTGTTAGTCTCACCATACCCTTACCCATATTTAGTGTCATCATTTCTTAACTGATGGTTCTTTCTTTTAGTTTGCATTTGATTACTAGTGAGAGTAAACTTGTTTTCATATGTTTGTATCCATTTGTAGTTAAAAAATTTTTTTTCATTAGTATGGCTTTTAAAATTGGTTTGGGCTTTTCTTGTTTATGTCATTTTCACTGTTTTCATTTTTTGAATATATTCAGAATTACCCATTCTTTTGTGGTTTCTTCCACTGCTGTTAAGTTAAATTATTTTTCTCTTACCCAATAATTTTTTCTAGTCTTTTAATTTTTGTTTTGTCTTTATTATTTTTCTAATTTTGAAATATATTTTATATACAAAATATATAAAATGAATAAAATAAACAACCAGGTACTCACCACTCAGCCAAAGAAATAGAACTTCCTATGTACCCCCATTCCTGCCATTCAGGGGGCAGCTGCTTGTCCTGCATTTGGTTTTACTCATTCTCTTGTTTTTCATTAGTTTTACCACCTACGATGTATTCCTCACCAGTACTTTATCAAGTTTACCTCTTTTTGAACTTTAAATATAGAAGCTGAATATATTTTCCCATGACTTGCTTCTGTTGCTCAAGAGTCATTCATATTGTCAAATATAACTGTAATTGATTCCTTTTTATAGCTGTGTAGTAGTTAAGGGAATGAAAATACCAATTGATGGATTTGGGGTTGTTTTTAGGTTTTGCTATTGTGTACAATGCTGCTATAAACATTCTTATACATATCTGGTGCCTAGACTTTCTCTAGGGCAGTGGCTCTCAAAGTTGGTCCAGGAACTGTAGTTCCTTGGGACCATTTCAAGGAGCTTGAAAGGTCAAAACCGTTTTCCTTATAACACTAAAACATCATTTTTCTTTTCACTATCATTCTTTCACAAGCATAAAGTGGCGTTTTCTAGAGGTTACATGGTGAGTGATGATGTCATTGCTCTGATGGCTGATAGAAGGTGTGCTTGTGTGTTCTCATGTTTAAAATTTTTCTTAGTTTCAATACCTAACACAGTAACTATTGATAAATACAACCCATATAAATAATAAAAGCTCTTTAGAGGCCTCAGTTATTTTTACGAGTATAGAAGGGGTCCTGAGACCACGTTTGAGAACTGCTGCTCTAGGGTTTGTACCTAACAGTGAAATGGGTGGTCATAGAATAGGCATGTGTTCAACTTTGCTAGGTAATGCCAAACTATTTCCCAAAGTGATTGTACCAGTTTTCATTTTAACCAGCAGTTTTTGAGTGTCCTTGTTTCTCTACACCCTAAAATTTGGCAGTGTTAGTTTTTTTCTTAATTTTTGCCCATCTCATGAGGGTGTTGGGGTATCTCATTGTGGTTTTAATTTACATTTCTTTGAGTACCAGTGAGGATAAGTGTTTCTTCCTATCTTTATGGGCCATTTGGTTTTCAATTCTTTGAAAATCTCTTCTTCAGGCTCTTCTTGGGCCTTTGTTCCTCCATATAAATTATAGGATGAGCTTATCATGTTTCTGCAAAAAAAAAAAACAGAAAACAACCTTTGTTGCAATTTTGAATGGAATTGTGTTAAATCAGAGGATCAATTTTGGGAGACTGACATCGTCATGGTTGGGTCTTAATATCCAAGAACCTGGTATATCTATCTGCTAAACTCTTCCTTATTGAAAGATTTATAATTGTCTCCATGAAGGTAGACCCACTTTTGTTAAATTTATTCTCAGATGCTTTACATGTTTTATTTTTGTGGTTTAAATGCTATCTGTTAAGAATTTTTCTAAATGTTGTCTCTGGTTTATAGAAAGTACATTTGACTTTTTTACATTAATATTGAACTCAGAAACCGTACTAACTCTTACTAGTTTTAGCAATTTATCTCTAAATTAGTCTGGGATTTCTGTGTAGATGATAATATTACCTTGAAGTAGACTGTCTTCTTTCTAATTTTCCACTTCTTACAACTTTAAATGCTTTTGCCTTTACTCTGGCTGGAACCTTTAGAACACTGTTGAATCAAAGCAGTGATAAAAGCCTGCTTCTCTTATTCCTGATCTTAGAAAGATAGCCCCGAACATGTCATCATTAAATATGGTCTCTGTTAGGTACCCTTTATCCAAATGAAGAAGTTTCCTTCTATTCCTGGTTTTCTAGTTTGGTTTTTGTTTGTTGTTTTGTTTTGTTCCCATCACAGTTGATGGTTGAATTTTGCTAAATGCATTTTCTTCTTCTATTGAACACGTTAATCGTATCTGATGAGATGTTCACTTGGTTTTTCTCTATTAATCTGTTAATATGGTAGATTATATTAATCAGGTTTTTAAAATATATTACTGTATTCAGTTAGCTGATATTTTGTTTAGGAGTTTTGAATCTGTATTCGTGAATTTGGCCTGTAATTTTCCTTTCCTGTACTTTTTTTGTTTGTTTTTGACATCAAGATTATGCAAGCTTCATAAAATGAGTTAGGAGTGTTTCCTCTTTTCTACTCCCTGAAAGATATGGTCATTGCGTAGTTCTAACTTGGTTCCCCATATTCACCCCTTCCCCAACTTATTGTTGTTTTAGATACTAATATTTACTTACCATATATTTACTAATGTCTTTATTTACCATTCCTTCTTAGGTTACAGCTCTTGTATCTGGGATCATCATCATTTTGTCTTAAGTGTAACGTTTAGATTTTCCCTTGGTGGAGTCTTGATGGTAAACTCTTAGTTTTGAAAATGTCTTTATTTTGTCTTCTTTTTTAAAAAAAAATTAAGTCATTAACCTTGAGGAATGCCTTTATTTTATTAGACTGAAGGAGACAAAGTGGTTAGAGAAGTAGAAGAACAAGGAAACTTGAGTATCTTAGATGATCTCAGGAGAATTTCAAGGACAAGATGATCAGCAGTGAATGGAAGGAATCTCTGTAGGTAGAGGGTGCATAAAACAGGGGTTGTCCTTATTAACTTCCCTCTCTGGAAATGAAGGGTGGAAGGAAAATGACATTTAAAGTGTAACTACACTGTTGCATATTTTATATAAGCTCTCTAGGTTATGAAACACCCAAGGGATCAGCTCAGGCTTTATTCGTCTTTGTTTCTGCAATACCTAGCTCTCTTTTGAGCTAGGATGTGGTGGGTGATCATAAATTAGTCCTCATAACTAATATGAGTTATGTGTTATCCCCAAGAAAAGATAGGTAGGTAGGTAGACACTTGCATTTTCTTAAATTCTGTCTATCTTGAACATTCTCAAGGTCAACCTTTTAAAGTTGTCATGATCAGAATAAGAGGAAAAAAATCTTAAGAGTTTATCAATATTTGTCTATATTACATATCTAAAAATATCAAGCCTTTGCTGTAGAGAATATATGATTATAACTTTACATGGAGACTCAAGTGGTAAATTTGTGATGGGATGTAGAATTGGTAGACCTACTTAGTTTTGAATCTTTATTCTCAGTAATGACTTTTATCAGTACCTGGCAAATATTTTTTTGACTTATCTCTTTAAGTTGTTGATACCTGTTCTTCATATATGCTCATCCTGAATGTTTAGTGAGATATGCAACTTTAAAGAGTCTGTTACTAGAAAACTGTCACTTCTAGGATGTCAGTTTGTTTAGTCAATTGTCATTTGAAAAGTTCACATGAGAAGAGTGATCTGTTTACCAAATCTGAGTCCTCTTGATAGTAGAGAACATGAATGATTTTTCATTACTGAAAATTTAATCTCTAACAAGAATTTTGGTTTGATTAGATCTCTAGGAGATGGAGTAGAATTCACAGAAATTACTAAATGTTTTTCATTCCCCGCAGCCATTTTGTAAGGAATGGGAGGACAAAAAAATTGCTACATTTCAATACAAACTATTTTTAGCTGAATTTGTGTTGGCTGTGGAGATTTGGCATATATGCATAGAACTTTTTGATGTTAGTTACTTTATGTTTACTGGTTGGGCTGTGATTTGCAGAAGTTATCTTTTCCCATTATACTGCCATGTATTTATAACTGACATAGGACATTAATAGACAATTTTTAAGTTTTTATACAGGCACTTACTCCATACCCAGATCATTGGAAGAAAAAAACGTAAAATTATGTAAGAGAAAATAAAAGACATGAGAAACCCTATATACATTTAATAGGACTTCCAGAAGGAAAAAATAGAGACAACGCTGTTTGAAGATATAATAGTTGACAGTTTTTCAGAATTTATAAAAGACATCAAATCCTTAAAGAAGCATAACAAGATCTGAGCATCATAAAAGAAAAGAAATTAATCTCTAGGCATATCATATTGAAACTGAAAACACCAAGGATAAAGAGAAAAATCTAACAACCAGAGAAAAATGACAGATTATCTACAAAGAAACAAAAATCAGACTGATACTTGATTTCTCATCAGCAACAGTTGATGCCAGGAAACAGTGAATTAATTTCTAAATGTGCTAAGGAAAATAACTGCCCATTTAGAATATTTAGTCAAAAGTTAAAGTAAAATTTTTTCGGGCATGTAAAGATTGATAGTCCATTGCTAATAAAAAACTACTAGACTACTTCACTAATAAATAAATGAAACCCAGAAAGAAGCAGAGGGATCAAGAAACAATGAAAAGCAAAGAAAGGGTAGGCAAATTAGTAAAGAGAAAATCTAAATTAATGTTGAGAGTAAGAAAAAAAATTAACAGGGCCAGCCCCGTGGCCAAGTGGTGAAGTTCGCCTGCTCCGCTGCAGCGGCCCAGGGTTTCACCGGTTTGAATCCTGGGCGTGGACATGGCACCGTTCATCGGACCACGCTGAGGAGGCGTCCCACATGCCACAACTAGAAGGACCCACAACCAAAAATACACAACTGTGTACTGGGGGGCTTTGGGAGAAAAGGGAAAAATAAAAAATCTTTAAAGAAAAAGAAATTAACGGTAATAATAGGAGTAAGGGAGATTGGAGGTAAAACGTTGCAAGGGCTTGTATTGTTCAGAAGGAGGATAGAGATATTAACTGCAGATTTTGGCAATTGTGACTATTTAAAATAAGGGTAACCACTGAGAGACAGAAATAAAATATATGATTTCTAAACCAGTGGAGGAATGAAAAGGAGAATGAAGAAAATATCATCTCTCCAGCAGGAAGCAGGAAAAGAGAAAAAAAGCAGCATAGTAACTAAAAAACACAGAGTAAGACAGCAGAAATAATCCCAGCTTTATAAATAGTTACCACAAATATTAATAGATTTATACTTAGCAGAGTAGACTTTAAAAATCTTAATTGCCTACTGCCTACAAGAGACTAGCCTAAAATAAATTAATGTAGAAAGGTTGAAAATAAAGAGATGGAAAAAGGTATACAAAACAAATACTAACCAAAAGTAATCCTATGATGGCTACACTTTTGTTAGACAAAATGTTATTTAGGGTGAAAAACATTAATACATTTAAAAAGTGATATTACTAGTGATAAAAGGAACCCTAAAAAAGAATAACAGTTAGGAACTAACAACATAAAAAGTATCTAACAGTATAGCCTTAAAATTCATAAAGCAAAAGCTCCCAGAATTGGAAGGGAAACTCAAGAAATTCACAAACTTGTTGAATGATTTTAACAAACCTCTTTCAGAAATACACAGAACAAGGGGCTGGCCCTGTGGCCGAGTGGTTAAGTTCACACGCTCCACTGCAAGCGGCCCAGTGTTTCGTTGGTTCGAATCCTGGGCACGGACATGGCACTGTTCATCAAAGCACGCTGAGGCAGCGTCCCACATGCCACAACTAGAAGGACCCACAACGAAGAATATACAACTATGTACTGGGGGGCTTTGGGGAGAAAAAGGAAAAAATAAAAAAAATCTTTTAAAAAAAAAAGAAAGAAATACACAGAACAAGCAGGCAGGAAATCCTTAAGATTTTAGGTTTTAACACAATGGACAAAGTTGATCATAGATGTATATGTACGTGTGTGTACACATGAGTATGCGTATGAGTATATGCTCACGTATGAGTATATAGAATCTCCTACCCAACAAATAGAGAATATATACTTTAGAGAATATATATTTGTGCTCTTGGAGCTGTTGCAAACATTCACCACATATTAAGTCATGAAGGAAGTCTCAGAAATTCCAAAGTAGCTAGATCATACAGGCCATGTTATCACACCATTAAGCAACTAACTTAGAAGTCACATAAACAGGTATTAAAAACAAAACAAATGTTAGGAAAATAAAATGACACGCCTCTAAATAACCCACGAGTTCACAGCTTCCCAGCAACGTGTGCAGTTCTTAACTTCTGCTAAATAACCCTTGGGTTGAAGAGGCTATCACAGTGGAAATTACAAAATCCTTAAAGCTGAGCAACAAAATATCTATAGTCTTAATTCGTTCATGAGAAAACAAGGCCCAAATAAAAATCAGCTAAAGATTCAGTTCAAGGACCTACAAAATGAATACAAGTAAATACAGGCAAAGTAGAAGGAAGGAACTAAGAGCAGATATTCATGGTATAGGAAAAAAGATAGTAGGTATAATAAACATTAGCTGGTTTTTTGAAAGGACTGGTAAAATAGACAAACCTAGGATGAGTGATTAAGAAGAAAGGGAGAGGGGCCGGCCTGGTGGCACAGCAGTTAAGTTTGCACGTTCCGCTTCTCGGCGGCCCGGGGTTCACCAGTTCGGATCCCGGGTGCGGACGTGACACTGCTTGGCGCGCCATGCTGTGGTTGGCGTCCCACATATAAAGTAAAGGAAGATGGGCGCGATGTTAGCTCAGGGCCAGGCTTCCTCAGCAAAAAGAGGAGGACTGGCAGTAGTTAGCTCAGGGCTAATCTTCCTCAAAAAAAAAAAAAAAGAAAAAGAAAGGGAGAAGGCAAAGACATATACTAGGAACAAAAAGCAGATATAATTATAGATGTGGTAGAGATTTTAAAAATCATAAGAGAATACAATGATCAGCTTTATCACAGTAAGTTAGAAAACAGATTGAGTAGAAAACTTTGTGGAGAAAAGAAAAGTCATCCAAAATTGTCTCAATGAAAAGTGAAAAACCTAAATAAATCAGTAACTATTAAAGAAATTGAAATGGTAGTCACAGATTTCTACCACTCTCACTGCCCTGCCATCACAAGGACACACATGAACATATAAGGCCCAAGAGGTTTTGTTAGACTCAGGAATGCAAAGATGATTCATAATCGGAAAATGCAGCAGAGGAATTTACCACATTAACAAAATGCTCTCAATGAAATTTTTGAATAGGTACAGTAATTCAACAATCAAAACTATATAAAAAGGTAAACGTTGAGAAGTGTCTTTTGTCTTTTATGCGTCTTACTCCCTTCTCCTCTTCCCTTTTTAGATAACCATATTTGTTTTCTGTTTCTTTTTTCTATATTTGTTTAAGCAAATACAAATATGTATGCATTAACAAAGTTAAATGATGGGAAATGTTTATTTCAGTAAAGACAGAAACCATGCTGGCTATAATTCAACTTTATGAAAAGCAAACAAAACTTTTAGCAAACAAGGAAAACATTCTTAATTCTAAGTGTATCTTCTAAAAACCTACAGTAAATGTCGTGTCTAATTGTAAAACTTCAAAATAATTCCCATAAAGTCAGGAAAAAGACAATGATCTCTCCATTATTTTTTCTGTAATTATACAGTATATAAAATAACCTAGTTATCAATATGGCAAGGAAAATAAGAGGTATAAGGTTTCCCAATTCTGTCATCATTGGTTCATAATAGCAACATGGAAATCTCTAAACTGCCTAACAATCTAATAGAAGAAATGTATGACTTTTTTCCTTTTATGGAGAATATTATAAAATGTTATTAAAGAACATGGAGAGAAGACCTGAATAGATAAATGGAGAGAGATCTTATCCAAGATATTATATGTCTTACATATCCAATGTATGAATCCAGCTCTTGAAGGATAGGAGGTGAAGCAGAAAGCGCCTCCCCTCTCTACAACAGACCCGGGGTCAGCAAAGTCCTGTTTCTGTACAACCCTCTTTCCAAGAATGGTTTTCGTATTTTTAAAGGGTTGCTAAAAAACAAAATAAAAAAGAATCAGTAACAGAGGTCATATGTGACCTTCAAAGTCTAAGATTTAGATATTTACCATCTGGCCCTTTATAGAAAAAGTTTGCCAACCCCTATATTAGACCAGTGGTCCTCAAAGTCTGGTCCCTGGACCAGCAGCATCAGCATCTTGTGGGAACTTGTTACAAATGCAGATTCTCAGATCCCACCCATGAATTAGACACCCTAGGGGTGAGGCCTGATAATCCCTGTTTTAACAAGCCCTCCTGGTGATTCTGATAGGTGCTGAAGTTTGAGAATCATTGCTATAGGTCAGTGGCTTAATCTGTCATAAAAGATCACCTGCCTGTCAGTCTCTCACCAAATAGCTTCACAGGAAAGTGGAGATACAGCGTTGGTTGTGGCCAATTAGCAGAGGATGGCCTTAAGAGAATACTTCATTTCAGCCTGATCACTCCCGTTGTTGGCATTTACAGTCTAGCCAATAGAAGTGGTTCATCCAGTACAACTGCTCTTCCAGGGCCCTACCAGGACGTGAAGTGGATCAATGCTCAGAGTCCTGGAGATATAAGAGATCCTAAGAGGTTTTAAACTACTATAATGTTTGATGGTTATATGTTTGCTGCTTTTGAACATTATAACACCCAGTTAATAACTATTCTCTGGTTTTCGTTATCAGAATACTTTTGTACTTTTTCAACCTTTATCTGAATTTTGGGCACATTTATAATAACTACAATATACTTGCAAGATTTTCTCAACTGATTATTGGTCAATTAGAATTTAGTCTTCTGGGCCGGCCTGGTGGCGCAGCAGTTAAGTTCGCACGTTCCGCTTCTCAGCAGCCCAGGGTTCGCTGGTTTGGATCCCGGGTGCAGACATGGCACCACTTGGCAAAAGCCATGCTGTGGTAGGCACCCCACATATAAAGTAGAGGAAGATGGGCATGGATGTTAGCTCAGGGTCAGTCTTCCTCAGCAAAAAGAGGAGGATTGGCAGTAGTTAGCTCAGGGCTAATCTTCCTCGAAAAAGAAAAAAAAACTAAAGAGTTTAGCCTTCTGTTTGTGGGTAGCATTCTACCTTATGTTAATAAAAACTCATTTGTATAATGTTTAAAATTTTCAGTGTCCTTGATCTTTGTAAGACTGTGGGTAGGTAGACCTTATCTTCATTTTACAGAGAAGAAAATCAGGCCCAGAGCGACTTGCTCAGTCTCCCTATACATAGTAGCGTGAGTCTTCTGATTCCATCACTCTGCCCTGTATTCTGAATTTAGCTGGAAATTTTTTCATACTTGTTAACTGTAAAATACAGTTTCTGACCTGTTGGTAATTTCACCAGCCGACAAGAGAGAAAAAGAAAAGTTAATGGATTTCGCTGGTTTATGGGTAAGAACTATATTCTCTTTATCTTGAAACAACAATTTTTAAAAAGTGTATGTGAGAGACAGTGTGAAGGGGTTGTGTGTATGCACACACTTGTACGCATTGAAGAGAGAGAAGGAAAGTTGAAAAGCTGAGAAAGAGAAGTCATCTTTACCCTGGAACATTTAGTACTGTCTGTTCCAGAGGTGAATCACTATGGCCATTTATCTTTAGTTCTTTCTCTGCCAAATTATAAACTTTACAATTTGTTTGGTGGCAATACATCTGTAAATACAAGACCAATTTACAGAGCAAAATTCATATAAGAAGAAATAAGTAGTAGAAAGAGACAATGAACTATAGGTGTACTGGTAGTTCATTGTTTCTTAACAAAGGAGTGGCAAAGGAGCTTTGAGCTATTTTGTAGAAATGCAAGGATGACGCTTAAAAATCCACTACTTGAGATTAATGTTGGTCTGTGATGAAGTTTTCACTGATCCACAGCAAGATGAGTGTAATAAGGACAAGGTACTATGAGAGTATATACATATGCATACATATCTGTGTATAAAACTAATCTCTTGGGGGCCAGCCCAGTGGCGCAGCAGTTAAGTGCGCACGTTCTGCTTAGGTGGCCCGGGGTTCCCCAGTTCGGATCCCGGTTGCGGACATGGTACTGCATGTCAAGCCATGCTGTGGCAGGCGTCCCACATATAAAGTAGAGGAAGAACATCAGGGCCGGTCTTCCTCAGAAAAAAGAGGAGGATTGGCAGATGTCAGCTCAGGGCTTATCTTCCAAAAAAAAAAAAAAAAAACCCATGAAAACGAATCTCTTATCTCTATGCTTTAATCATTGAGAGGTAAAGTTTTTCAAAACAATGTTCTGACATGGTGGGGGGTGCATGCACACATTCCTGTTTTGCTATCCTCAGATACCTTTTGAGTGTACATCTTTAGCTTCTTCCTTTAACGTCTGGACTTACCAAAGTACTGGTTTTCTGAAACTCCCTAACACTTGAAGGTTCAGTTTTCTGGCGGCTGTGTTTGAAAGCAGCATATTGTGTTGTCATAAGCACAGTTATTATTGCACTTGGCCTTGTGGTCTCAAGCCAAGTTTTCCTTAGCTTGAACGCTCAGTTGAGTTTCTGTTTCTTTCTCGGTCTCGTTCTTTCCCACCCCCTCTACACTCTTCAGCCCTCTTTGTCCTCTTCTGCTCTCACTTTTCTCCTGCCTCTGTCCCTCCTCGCCTACATGACCCCCTGGCCAATCCTCTCCTTCTCTGTCTTTTCCACCCTCTCTGTTTTCATTTCTGTCTAGGGGTAAATGTTTAACAACAGGTGTTTCATATGTAAGTACATTCATATGTAAGTACATGTTTTATTAGTAACAATAATTATTCATTTTAATATAAATGGAAATTTCTGATTTCAAAGATCTGCATCCCTAAAAGCTATCCAAGACCAGTTGGCTTTAAATTTCTTAGTAATGGGCACTGTCTCGTTTATGGTATTCCTAGTGGTAATACCAGCAGTGGTAGTAATAATGATAATAACAATGTTTTATTCTTACTATGGCTAATACTGAGTTTTTACCACTTGCCACATATTGTTCTAAGTAAGTGGTTCTCAGAGTTTAGTCTGCGGACCCTTGAGGATGCACAGGACTCTTTTCAGGAGCCTGTGAGGTCAAAACTATTTTCATAATAATACTAAGAAGCCATTTGCTTTTTTGAGTGTGCTGATGTTTGCACTGATTACACAGAAGCAATGGTGGGTGGAACTGCTGGCTCCTCAGCCCTAATCAAGGCTAGTGGTCATTGTAGTCTTCGCTGTTGGTGCTCGCAGTAAAAACAACAAAAATACAACCCACAAGCCAATTTTATTTTAGAAAGCCCCTGATGAAGCAGTAAATTTTATTAAATCTTGACCCTTTAGTACATGTCCTTTTAATGTTTTGTGTGACAAAATTGGAAAATACGCCTTAAATACTTCTGCATGTTTGAGTTGCCCGCTGAATGTCACATTTTTCATGGACCACCATTTTTATTTGAATGAACAACTGGCAAGTAAACTATGGTTATTCAGACTTGGGTATTTGGCACAAATTGTTCTGAAAATGAAGAAGTCAGCCTGTGATTTCAAGGAAAACACCATACTGGTCCAGTGGAGAGGACTGTCCAGTGGCCAAACTGGATGGTGCTTCTTCAGGGGACAGGGGCTCCGAGGGGCCCTCTGGATGCTAAATAGTGTAAACTCTTTTATATCCAACTCATGTTTATAAATTATAATCAAAGAAGAATTGTGCTTTCACTACTAATGAATTTTCAAATAGCAGAGCTAAAAAACATTTGCCAAGGTTTATCTACTACAGAAAACCACTCATTATATAAATGAGAAGAATAGAGCCCAGATATTGATAAGCAGTATCCAAGGTAACACTCTACAAATGCATGATTGATGGCCAATGTTATATTTGATAGTGCTTTAAACTTCCAAGTAGTTTCATATGTACATTTTTGTCTGATCCTCACACAACCCTGTGAGTATCTAAAGCAGCTTAAAGATAAGGAAATTGAGACTCAAAGAAGATCATTCTCTGAATGCACTTTATATTTTCCTGCCCTTTCTGCTATTATCTCTGAGCCTGAAATAAAGCAGATCAAATGGAGAGGAGATAGAATCTATAAAATTTGGCAACTAACTAGATGCAAAAAAAATGGAGATGAAGGAGCAAGGGAATTTCCTGAAGTTTTTTGTGTGGGCCCCTGAGAGGGTGGAGAGTACCATTAACCGAGAAAATAAAAATAGAGAAAGAATAGATTCAGTCAGCAAAGGTTTCCCGAAGGCCTTTTCATTGGCACTACTGTAATCTGCTTTGGGGGATAGACTGTGCTGTTACAGTCTCTATACGCGAAGATATGGCATGCATGCCAGTTACTTTGATTCAAGGGAAAAGTGCTAAGTGCCTTAAGAAAGGCTTAGTTTAAGTCCTGTAGTTGTTCACAGGAGGGGAGGAATTACTTCTGGGCTCAGGGAAAATTTTATGGAAGAGGAAGCATTTGAAAGGAGTCTTGCAGAATGGTAGAATTTGGATGTGCAGCGGTAGTTGTTGAGGAGACAAGGAAAGTTCAGTTACGAAAAATAGAGCAAGGCATGGAAGAAGGAATATCAGATATAGAGGTTGGTAAAAACATAGCATGTATAGGTGGATAATGAGAAATTATTATTGGGAACAATTATTCTAATAAATTATGGGAAATGTTGACTGCTGCATACATGGTCAGTTTTCCATTTTGTATTGAGTTTATTTTTTTAAATATTTGCCAAACAAATGTCTTTTTAAGTACAATTTCTTTCTTTCTTTACATATAAAATTTCAATTTTCATTGACTAGAGTAAGGATTTCAAGTTCAGATAACATAATTGACCTTCCCAGGTACTGGTTTATAGTTTTAGAGAGGGTCATGCAAAATATTTTACTATAGTCTTATTTTTTAAATCTGTGGTGGCTTATTTAAAGTAAACCTTCTATCTTTAGATAACTTTATTCTCCTCACACTTAGAAATTCCATCAATCCTTTAAATTGCACATTGATCTGAACTGTATCCCTATGTCTGTCTTTAAATGTCTTAGCTTTGTCTTCCAGGTCTTTCTTCTCTTTTGGCATTAGTGTTTGTTATTATTCACTACAGAATTTGTCTGACTTGGATATTTATTACTGTTTTTGCCCTAGATAAATCAGATAAATATGATCCACGTGATGTTGAAAGGCTACAGCAAGATGATAACTGGATTGAAAGTTACTTATATTGGAGACATAACGTTATAGATGAAACCCTGAAGATGCTTGATGAGAGTTTTCAGTGGAGGAAAGAAATGACTGTCAATGGTAAGCTTTTCAATTTAACCTTGACAGTATACTATCTCTGCATAAATGTTACTGTTTTACATTTATCTAGTAGTATGTTTGCAAATATTCTTGGCAATCTTCATAAACACCAGAATATAATGTTGTACAGAGACCCAGTAACACTTTGAAAGGAGCATCTTATGAATAAGTCTTAAAAGTGGTATCACTCATGGGGAAATCAGATCACCAGGGAGCAGAATCACACTCAGATTCTTCACTCACAGCAGAGTCTCTTAATCTGTGCTTGTTTAGTTTGGTACCATTAAACAATAGCAAGATAACATTTTCACTACTAGGCCTAGATGCTATTTGCCTGTTTTTCTCAGTTGGTACCTTATGTCTTTCTCTATCCCCAGAGTTTCTTGTGCTAATAAGTGCTCCATATAGAATTACTAAATGAATGGGGATCCCTTAAAAAAACAGACTTATCCCCAAGGATGCCTATGACAGTCTTCTCTTAACTTCTTGATTTCAAGGCCCAACTCTAAATTGAAATTTTCCCCCAAAATGGAAGTTTTAAAACTTAGAGGGGTTTTTATAATAGTCTTCAAGTATATGAAGAACTCTTCACAGGAAAGGTTACCCATTATGTCTCTCCTCCTAAAAATTTAACAGGAAAAACTGTCATAACTGCTGGTTTAGATGAAGTAGAAAGAAGGGTTTCCTGACCTTCAGGATTATAAACTCTGGTATGACTGAGTCTGGAGACTTTTTACAAAATAGTCAACAAATAAATCAAGAGCAGATACTCTCTCCTAGTCTTCAGAGTTGTAGAAGGAATCCATTAGAAGGAGAGTATTTAAAAATAATTTGATTGAAAATATAAAATCTGTGGGTAATTTCAACAGTGAAGCATTTATTAATCAAGCAAAGAAATACAATCTGATATTTATAGATCATTAAAGTGGAGAATAAACTTTTAAATTCAACAATAGTTTTTTCTTACATACAATTGCTAGTTTATAGTGGCATCCAAGCAGAGGTATGATAAAAGGTGGGTGGGGAAGGATAAATCTTTGAAAGTTCTCAGGGAACCATGTGAATGAAACAAAAGCTTTGGCATTTCCTGCCTTGCTCTGTTGATTCTCGGCCTCACTAGAGACTGGACAGGCCCTTTTTTGTTCCTCCTGCTAAAGGATCTAGCATTTATCTTGAAATATTTTCCAGCTTCCCCAAGATTATAAAATGTATTAGACTACTGAATATCAAACTTAGTAGAAAAATTGTACTTTACTAGACAAATCATAGTGATTTCTTTCATCAATTCTGAGGCTGTAATATAGATATTTACTGGCATGGTCTCTTGAAATTGTCCAATAATGATAATATTTGTTTGCAAGTCATTACTTGAAACACAACCAGAATATGAGAATGTATCCACAAAGTAATGGCTGACGTGTAAAGGGAAATGAGTTTTTTCCATTTCTCTCATCCATGTCTTTATGTAGTTTGTTTACTTAGTAAGAAACACCATTTTTATTGCCAGAGGTTCAAATATGCTTTATCTGTTTTTATATCAGAAACACTATATAATATTAACTTTTACATTGTAAATTTTCTTTTTAAAAGGCCCCTAAGTTACAATTACTAATCAAAGTTTATCACTTTTTAGACTTGACTGAATCATCCATTCCCAGATGGTTATTGGAAATTGGTGGTATTTATCTCCATGGTTATGACAAAGAAGGCAACAAGTTGTGTAAGTATATTTAACTTATGTACTTGCTTTTCAAGATTTTGAGATGTAGTTATCTATCTCAGCTGAATTAATGATAGGCAGAACTTTCTCCATGTGGACCACATGTCAAGTTTCTGACAATTGGGAATGGTTAGGGCCATCTTGACCAGCATCAGATACTTAGTTGTACATACTTTTTGCATTGTAATAAAGTAGGCAGTAAAAGCAAATGCCACATCCTGTAACACTGCCGAAATAATGTAATTCAGAGTCATCATCTTCTTTCTAATTTAATGATATTAAAATTCAACCCAGTATTTTTATGGAAAATCTTTTGACAGTTGCTAATGGTTGCTAAATGGACTTTTTTCCTTTCAAGTTTCCCATTTCTTCCTTAATCTGTGTGATAGCAGGAGGAACAGTCATAATCATTCCTGCTGTCCCAGTGACGCCCTTGTTACTCCTCTCTCCCCTTTGCCAAAAATCCAGTTTGGTTTGTACCAAGGCTGGGACTTGACAGGAGTGTCAGAGCCCGGTCTCGAGCAGACATCCTGCCAAGGCAGTTTCCTACACGGTCAGTGCCTGCCTTGCTTGCCCTCTGTTGTGGCCTGTGGTCCGTTCCTGTCCCAAGACTACTCTGTCAGCATTTTCCTCTTATTGTCAGCTCCTCCTTCTCAATAATCTTTTCTCCTTTCTCTTGTTCTATATGTCCTTTTCATGGGCTTCCCAGGCTTCATTCCTTTCTTGGCCTCTTGCTTTCCACCTGATACTGTCTCTGTGGGTGATCTCAAGTACATTGCTACCTTCAGCTGCCTCCCCTGAAACAGTGGAGACCCCACATCATCCCCAGGCTGTATGCACATACATACCCAGCTACCCACTGACTGGCCCCGCAGGATTGATTGTCAGCCGCATTGAACACAACACACAGCTAAACTGTGTCCCACCACCTGCCCTCCTTCTGTAGTGCCCAGCTCAGGCCCACAACCATTGGCTCATTCATCTGACATAGCTTCAATTTTAGCCTCTTCTCTGTTCTCACCAGCACTTCCTCAGTTCGGTGCCTAACTACCCCTGTGCCTTCCCAGGCCATAGCCTGTCGGGTTTCCTTCTCTGCCTCTTCAGTCTCCCCTCTGTGCTGCTGCCAAGAGATGTTGTAAATAGGAAAATCAAAACACCTTAGCATTTTATTCAGTCCTTCAAGCCCAGCCTTGTCTATTTAGCTTCTCCTCTCACCACTTGTCTCATTTTGTCTTTGCTGCCACCACTCTCAACAGGTTGCTATGCTTCACCTACGTGCACGACACCCACTCAGGCCTCCGTCATGCCTCTGTCCAGGCTTTTCCTCTGGATGGAACATTTTTTCTAGTGCTTGACAGACCAATGGCTTTCATTTTTGTTAAGCACACTCAAGAGTACTTTTTAGGTTATTGCCGAATGTTGTCTATTCACCCGTATTTTCTTTTCCCCCTTATTTACTAGTGAAGTTTGTTTATGTCCTAAGGGGAAAAAATAGTTTACCTTTCTGCTACTCTTTAAGGTTCACAAGTGCACACTATTTCTCGTTTCAAAGAAGGAAGAGATGTTTTTAATCTGAGAAACAAAGTGAATTATAAATGAAGAAAAATGTCAAGAGAAAGGAATGATATGTGTATAAAATAATATTATAATGCTATAAATATTTTTCTTATTTTTGGATAAGTCTGGATCAGGGTGAAGTATCATGTAAAAGACCATAAAACCATGTTGGACAAAAAGAAGCTTATCGCATTCTGGTTGGAACGTTATGCTAGAAGAGAAAATGGGAAACCTGTAACAGTGATGTTTGACCTGTCAGAAACTGGAATAAATAGCATAGTAAGCATTTTTCTTTGTATCATTGTTTATCATGTTGTTCTTCCTCTCTTCTGTCCTGCCTGTCACCCCTCCCTCCTACAACCAAATACTGCTATAAAATTGAGCTAACCAAGTTATGTTTGGGATTTATGTTTGTCCCCCTGCATTGTGAGTGAAGCCAAACATGGAGTGGGATTTGCAAAGAAATAAAGTTGTTGTAGTATTTGACATTGAATCTATAGATTCCCTAGAAATGTTCCTTGTCTAATACACAGTATGTAGAGGTAGGAAGTCAAGGCTGGCAGGGTAAGGTAGAGTGGTAACAGTAAACTTTTCTGTTAAAACTAATATCCTACAGCACTTAACCCTGTGCCTAGCACACAGTAATACACTAAATCAATATGGAGTAAAGTAATGTATGCTCTCTATTGTACCATTAGATTCGTACCATGTTTTGCAGTTGCGAGATGTTCACTTGAGTTTTGCTCTCAACAGCACTTTGTGATCTTGTTGGGTTGTTTTTTGTTCTTTTTTTGTGCTTTTTTGTTTGATTTGGTTAGTTTTGGAAACTAGTTTCCTTTAGGTGATTTTTGCCAAGCTTAAAATGTAAGTAAAACCTACCAGTCTCTAATTTGGGCCCTTGTGACCTTAGTGGTAACTACAAACCCTTCAGTAGCATGGGGCTCTGTGGGCACATTTATTAGAGCTATTGTCTCTACATTCAAACCTTGGCTAATTCTGGCAGCAGTGAAATGACATTCACACACCTGGCTGGGACAGTGTTGAAACCTTTTTGAAAATCCACTTGGCAGAGCATGTTAAGAACCTTAAAATGTTCATATTCTTACTCTTTGCTTGCTAACTCACTTCTGGAAATCCATTCTAAAAAAATGATTCTGTGTCAGAAAAAGCACTGTGCACCAAAATGTTTTTTAGTGTCATTTAAAATAGTGAAAAATTAGAAAAAAATGTAAATGTCAACACAGGGAAATTGTAAATTATGGTATGTGTAATTGATAGAGTATGTGTGCTATGTAAAATGGTGTTTATAAAGAATTGGTAGTAATATTAGAGAATACCTTTTTTTTAATGAATAATGAAAAAGGCGACAGGATTACATCATAGTGATACCTAGCCCAAAAGAAAGGAAACCTTACACATTAAAAAAAAAAAAAAACAGGCTAGAGAGAGCTGCTGGAGAGAACAAGAGTGTTTTTGGATGGTAGAACCACAGATTTCTTTTTTTCATCTATCTCTATTTATATTTTAAGAGTCCATTGCCCTGGATTTTTTCAATCTGGTTTCCATGTCAGTGAGTTTCAGATTACAAAGTAAATCCTTTTATACCCAAAATCTAAATCAAAATGCCTAGATAAATATCCCATAAGAATAAATCATGGTTATCCTTTGTGTATGATAGTTTTCTAATTATTAATCCAGAATCATGAAAAATAAATGTTAATGTTTTCTATTGCCAAATATAGAGGCAAGGAATTGAGCTGATTGTTTTCAAGCTACTTATGTCCTATCTCATTATCTTTTACTTATAAATAAGGTTTATTTGCGTTACTGAGTATTTAAATCATTGTTTTAAAATACCTGAATCTTAGTTATTTTTATATATGATTCACACAGGATTTAAGTTGGCTTATAAAGATGTATACAGAATTGCAAGGCAAAAATTTTTTTTTAATTATTTGTTAGAGTTGAGCCACTAATTTGACTCTAAGCGTTCAGCTGCCTGCCTGAAAGAAATGGAATCATTTAAAATTATTCATGGGCCATACTTTAAAACCAGTATCTTAGGAGAAATATATCCATTCCTGATACTTGAACTGGAGAGAAAAGTCTTTCATAGGTCCTCAAAGGGAGGACATTTTACAAGATAATGAATAGCACCCTTGAAAACATCCTCACAAAATGTAGAGCAATAAGTTTCATGGAGCTTTTTTATGTAGTACCCACAATATGCATACACACTGGCATCCTGTCAGATCCACTTGAATTAGCAGTAACTTGGGATTTTACAAGCAAGGCTATTCAATTAAATAAAAGATGAAAACAAGAATATTGGACAAAGCCTTTTTAGACAAAGTCTCTGGGGGCCACAGATTATATACTAAGGTAACCAAATTTTTATCCAACTAGTTATTTTGAGATATTTCTTTGACTTTTACGTAACTGCAAATTGTTAAACTCTATGCAGAGTGGATATGGTGATTAGTTATAAAGGTATTATTATATACTAGGATTTATCCCATAATAAATACTTAAGATAGTTAAGGATGCCTACTTTCAGTTTACTGGAGTTAAAGATGCTGCAACTCACATGCTAGGAATGACTTTATAAGATGCCTGATCAAGATTAGTAAGTCAGCCATGGAATGACATGGAATGAAATGACCCGTGTCAATGGTAACCCTAATAACCTAATTTCATGTTACTGTGTTCAAGGCAGTAGAACCAACAGACAGCTATGTTTATAAAGGCTCCCAGAAATTAGAGTCAATGAATAACACTGGAACATAAATTTTAAAATTCTAATTCTACTTCTAGCTCCCTAAATAAGAGGAGAGAAGCTAGAAGTGAAGTAGATACAGCAGGCCAATATGATCAGATTAACTGTTGTGTAAAAAGATTAATAAAATATATTTTATTGAGGCTATTATGAGGTATAGAAATTAGATTTAAAAAGCAAATATACCAGAATTTATATACATGTGTATTATCATTCCAAGTAGTCAGATTGTAAACTGTATACTTGTTTCAGTAATTCTTTAAATTTTCAGCAGATTTTTAGAATTTCTCAGCAGGGATTGCTTTTAGATCCATTTTATAATGCCATGTTACCTTTGCAGCCTCAAGCATCTAACTAGTTTGAGGTAACATGAATCATGTTGTTTTTTTTTTTAAAGATTTTACTTTTTCTTTTTCTCCCCAAAGCCCCCTGGTATATAGCTGTGCACTTTTAGTTGTGGGTCCTTCTAGTTGTGGCATGTGGGATGCCGCCTCAGCATGTCTCAATGAGCAGTGCCATGACCGCGCCCAGGACTCGAACTGGCGAAACCCTGGGCTGCCGCAGCGGAGCACACGAACTTAACCACTCAACCACGGGGCCGGCCCCAACCTGAATCATGTTTAAGCATCTGATTTCTTTAACTCAATTTTAGGACTGATTATTATAAGTAGCTTAATTACTTAAAACCTTAGTTCCTGGGAATATAGATATTTATATATGAGCTTATTTTTTGAAGAATTTAATAATTTTCTCATTTGTATTTAATAATTTATCACCTTTAGAAATGTACAATTTAACAAAAATTTAAATGTATAATCTTTATTTTAGGACATGGAGTTTGTACGCTTTATCATCAACTGCTTTAAGGTTTATTACCCTAAATACCTCTGTAAGTAACTTACTTCTTTATAAAAATATAATATATAGAAACTGTAGACAATGTCTGAGAATTGTGGAGCTTTATATTATTATAGACTCTAATACCTGAAACATTGTTTTATGATGAAGAGCTTAAATGTGTTCATAGAAATTTAAGTGCTTGTCCTAGTAGGTACAGGGGAAATTTTTCATAAATAATCATTGTCCTTTACAGTTAGTTTTTAGAGTTTAAGTTCTAAACTATATACATGGCATCCTGTAACACACAGGGACATAAAAACACCCATTTATTTCCAAGATTATCCCATTTTTACTCATCTTTAAACTGAGAAATTCATTTACAATAATATTTATTATGTGGAACTGCTTACATGCAAGAAACATATTGATGAAGTATACTATATGTTAAGCAATATCATACATAAAGTACACTGTGTTACTAATTGCTATTTAAAAATTGTCGTTAAGAAAACACTTGACTAGAGCGCACTACATTTGAATTTGTCATTTGGAGTTTATTTTTAATTGTGATTCTTCCAGGAATTACCTGAATGAAGAATTCCTAAATTTTACGTATTCATTTTTGACTTATTGGATTTATATGATAGTTTCCCCCTGGGGAAATCAAGATGCCATCCCACATAAATATTTTTAACTTCAGTGAGTTGAAAGTGAAAAGACAGACAAGAGGCAACAGGGACATCAGAAAGTGGAAACTCACAGATATGCCTGGGCACACCCCAGCAAATACCACAATGAGGGTCTTTGGGTCTCGTGACTCAGATGACACTAAACCATAAAATCCGCAAATCATCTTACTTTGGCATGCTTTCACATTTTTATTAATGTGAAGTGAGGAACAGACAAAAAGCATGGCAGATATTGAGGATCATCAGTTTTACCCCTAGTCGTATGCTCTGATGTCTTCAGAAAGAGTATTCATGAACGTTTTTAAGCGTAGAGAATGTCTAATTTGGGGAACCTGTAGGATCTGCCCTTCCTTCTGAATTCTTCTTGGAGCTAGCATGTACCCTGATTCATTAAGGCTTGCTGAGCAGTGCCAGTCAGTGGTCAGTAGGGAATCACTACTACGTGTTATTAGCTTATTTCTCTTATGTTCAAAATGCACATAAACTATCCACTTGTTTATTGAAATATCTAAAAGAGTTTGTGAAGAGCCATTTATAAATAGTATAAATATCATTATTACCTTATAGAACACATCCAAGATTCTTTTGAGGAAACTATTAATAAACTCATGGGTCTATATAAAGATGAATTGGGACACTTCATTCCAATTAACTAGAGATAATGAGAGATAATGTATATAGTCTACCTATATAATGTAGTTTCGCAGACAGTGAGTTTTGTAGAATCTTAAATTATGCTTCGAAATCTGTCATAAAATGTAACTATTAATTTCTTAAAATATTGAGTCCAAATCCTTTCAGGCATATCCTAGATAAAGAGTGAGGTGTTAAGCACCAGGGTACTTCTTTGCAGATACCTTGTTCTTTACATGTACTTTACTTGTCCTACATTGACATAATTATTTTAGGAGGTTCTCTGCTCAGAGAAGAATGAAATTGCATTTTGATTCATGTGGAATAGAAGAATGGATTGGATATCAAAAATTCCCTTTGTTGTTTCTGTTTCTTTCTCATGATTGTTAATAGGGCTGTTTAATATCTTCATCTAAGTATGCAAATAATACTTCTGTATACTTTGGAATTATTGGCTTCCTCGGGCTCATAATATTAAAAGTAGAAATAATTTTTGTTTTTTTAAACATAATTAAAAATGGGGGGGGCAACTGTGAGAATGGTTTAACATGTAATCTCTAGAAAATTATAATTCAAACTATAAATTAGATGTTGAAATTGTTTTAAAGTTCAGTGGACTTCAGTGCTAAGTTGTAAACGCTATGACGTGCCATATCCGAAGACTCTACTAACCCACTTAACTATTTTCTTTTGTGCCTTTTTGCAAACAACAAAAGCAATAAATGAATAAAAGAACAGGCTATTTGCCTAAGGACAGTGATGGTGCATTATTCATTTCCCACAAGCCATCCTCCTGGGTGGGCCCCTCACAATTATGAGAAGTTAGTTTGGTTCTGGCACCACTCACCCTTCATTCAATTAGAACTGAGTCAACCAGCTGAGTTTAGAGTTACATTTAGATTACCAGATTTTCTAGGCCAGGTATAAATGATATTACTATAGTGGTACTAAGTCACATTCAATGAATTTTTTTTCATCTTTCAGCAAAAATGGTGATCTTTGATATGCCTTGGATAATGAATGGTGAGTATATTACTTATACTTTCCTAAAACAAAGTGCCTGATTTCCTTTTTGCCAGTTTAGCCATATTTCTATGGTTGTTTAAAAAAATGTTTATATTGTGCTTGATATGTACTCTTAAGAGGCTGGAGCTAGAACACTCGAAGTCTATTCCTAAGCAAACTGGGCTAACATTCTACCCCCAGGCTCTGGGGACACCCATTAGTCATCTCTAAAAACAGCCTCAAGATGTTCAACCATTCAGGTAAGCTATAGCCAGAAGCCTCAGTTTGTCACCCCTATATGGGGTATGTCACAGAACACAGGCCTTGGTAGACTTTCTCATGAGCTTCAGGTGTTGAGGAAGAAGGTGGGATGAATATGAAATTTACTCTAAATTTCTGTAGTCACATAACTCTTAGAACAGTCGTTATATATTTTTGGTAAAAAAATTTTTCGAAAACATTGAAACACACTCTTTTTCAACTTTAATGTGATTGTAAATTTAGTAGTATTTTCGGAATGTTCATTTTCATTTGTTTGCCAAAGTCAGTCGTTACATAGAAAGCAATACAGAAAACCAACAAAACCAAAACTTGGTTCTTTGAGAAGTTCATTAAAATTGCAAACTTTACCTAATCTGATGAAGAAAAAAAGAAAGATTCAAATTATTAAGATCAAGAATGAAAGAAGAGACTTCACTATTGACCTTACAGTAATGAAAAGGATTATAAGGGAATACTGTGAACAATTGTATGCCAGGAAATTAGATAACCTAGATGAAATGGACAAATTCCTAGAAAGACACACACTACTGAAATGGACTCAAGAAGAATCTGAATAGAAGTATAACAAGAGAAATTGAATTAGTAATCAAAAAATTTCTCACAAAGGAAAGCCCAGGCCCAAATAGTTTCACTGGTAAATTCTACCAATCATATAAAGAAGAATCAACACCAGTCCTTTGCAAACTCTTCCACAAAACAGAAGAGGGAGCACTTCCCAACTCATTTTATGAGGCAAGTATATCCCTAATAACAAACATCACAGGAAAAGAAAACTACAGACTGGTATCCCTTATGACTATAGATAGAGCAGCTCTCAATAAAGTACTAACAAACCAAATCTAGCAGCATATAAAAAGGATCCAAGTAGGATTTATTTCAGGAATGCAAAGTTGGTTCAACATATGAAAATCAGTCAGTGTTATCCAACGTATTAGTAGTCTAAAGAAAAAAATTACATGGTCATCTCAGTAGACACAGGAAAAGCATTTGATAAAATTCTCTACTCTCATGATAAAAGCACTCAAGAAACTAGGAATAGAAGGTGCAAAGAGTTGGAACAACTGCAAAGTTAGGGGACCACCGTAATCCATATAGGACTACCCTCACTTTTCACACTAACTGTAAGTTCAAGAAGTTCCCAAAACCACCCTCAGGTTCACTAGAATGACTCAAAGAACTCGCTGAAAGCTATATATCACTGTTACTGTTCATTACAGGAAAGGATTCAAATTAAAATCAGCCAAGGGAAGAAGAACATAGGGTAGAATTCAGGGAAGTACCAAATGTGGAGCACAGTACTTTTCCAGCCTCAATTGGTGGCAGTACCCCTAGAGTATTGCCAACCAGGCAAGCTCACCCAAATCTCAGAGTTCAGAGCCAGCCCTGATGGCCTACTGGTCAAAGTTCAGCATGCTCTGCGTCAGTGGCTTGGGTTCAGTTGCCAGGAGCAAAACCACACCACTCATCTGTCAGTAGCCATCCTGTGGTGGCGGCTCACGTAGAAGAACTAGAAGGACATACAACTAGAATGTACAACTATGTACTGGGACTTTGGGGAGGGAAAAACAAGGAGGAAGATTGACAAGAGATATTAGCTCAGGGTGAATCTTTCCCAGCAAAAAAAAAAAGGATTAAAAAAACATCTCAGTGTTCAGAGTTTCTACCGGGGCTTTGGTACATAGGCCTGACTGATTGATCACATGGTTGATATCAGTCTCCAGTCTCTCCAGAGGTCTGCTGATACTGTGTGACCCAAAGCCCTCACCGTAAATGATATTGTTCCAGTGTGTCCCGAGGTCCCCAGGCAAACAAAGACTCTCCTATTAGGCATGAAGATTACCTCCTAGAAGCTGAGGGCAAAGTCTAGACCTTTCTTTGAATAAGGTTAATTCTTCACAGAAGAGAACTTCCTCAGCCTGATAAAGGGAATCTATGTAAAACCTGCATCTATGGAAACCCACAACTAATATCATACTTAGCGCTGAAAGAATGAATGCTTTCCCCCTAAAATGAGGAAGAAGACAAAGTTGTATACTCTCACCACCTATATTGCCAGGGCACTTAGGCAAGAAAAAGAAATAAAAGGCATCCAGATTGGAAAAGAAGTAGTAGTATCTATATTTGTAGGTGACATAATCTCCTATATGGAAAATTTTAAGGAATACACACAGAAAAAAACCTATTAGAACTAATAAATGAGTTCAGCAAGGTGACAGGATACAAAGTCAATACACAAAATCAATTATATTTCTATACACTGGTAATGAATACTCCAAAAAATGAAATTAAGAAAACCTCCATTTATAATAGCATCACAAAGAATAAAATACTTAGAAATAAAATTAGTAAAAAAAAGGTCAAGACTTATACACTGGAAACTATAAAACACCATTGAAGGAAATTCAAGACCTAAGTAAATAGACATCTCTCGTTCATGGAGTGGAAGACCTAATGTTGAGATCTTGATACTTCCTGAATTGATGTACAGATTCAATACAGTCCTTGTCAAAATCCCAGCTGCCTTTTTACAGAAATTGACAAGCTTATCCTTAAATTCATATGGAAATGCAGAAGACCCAGAGTAGTTAAAATAGTCTTGAACAACAAAATTGGAGAACTCACACTTCTTGATTTCAAAACTCACTACAAAGCTATAGTAATTAAGACATGGTACAGACATAAGGATGGGCATATAGATCAACAAAAAGAATTGAAAGTCTAGAAATAAATCCTAACATTTATGGTTAATTAATTTTTTGGTAGTGGTGCTAAGACAATTCAGTGGAGAAAGAATAGTCTTTTTAATAAATGGTACTGGGACAACTGAATATCCACATTCAAAAGAATGAAGTTGGACCTCTACCTCCCATGATATACAAAAAATGAACTCAAAATGGATCAGAGACCTAAATGTAAAAGTTAAAACTATAAAACACTTAAAAGAAACCTTAGGTGTAAATCTTTGTGACCTTGGATTAGGCACTGATTTCTTAGATATAACACCAAAACAGCACAAACAACAAAAGAAAAAAATAGAAACATTGGATTTCATTAAAATTTAAGACTTTTGGAGGAGAAGATCCAAGATGGCGCCGTGAGTAGTCCTCTTTGTCTCTCCCCCTTCGAGTCTACAATTATTTGGACACTTATCGCTTGACAAAGGATATCCAGACAGCATCTCAGGACGTCTGAGAGACCCACGCGACTATACATCGGAAGGCGGATGGACTTTCCTCCGGGAGGATGTGGAAATAGGTGAAAACTCTCCGACCCTGACGAGCAGCCTAGTACCCGCAAGCGGCTTTCTTCCAACGGACGCCCCCAGAGGATCTACACACATCTAGGGCAGGAGCGAGCACACAACAGAGGAGCGACGGTGGAAACAGGTGACCAGAACCCTACCTAAACCCCCCGCAATTACTCCTAAACACAGAAGGAAACTTTGGAGTGGCACACCTGAGCCCGCAGGAAGAGTCTCTCCCCGCCATTGGCAGGGAGTCCCCGCCGGGTGTTCGCGGCGCCCGGAGGGTCCCAGAGAGAGTCGCTGAGGGTACGGAGGTCTCCCAGCTGCCGTGGAACTAGGGATTGCCGGAGATCTCGGAGAGGACCGGGGCTGGGGGAAGTTTCAAAGGCCGGCTCTGCAACCCGGACGGGAAGCGCCGGAGTTCCGCCCGGGCAGCAGACAAAACTCTCTGTCTGCCATTAGCAGAGGGGCCACGCCGAGCATTCACGGCTCCGGGAGAGGCCCGGAGAGAATCCCAGAGGGCGGGGCGACCCCCAGCTGCCGTTGCCCGCCCCGTGGGACTAGGGATTGCCAGAGATCTCGGAGAGGACCGGGGCTGGGGGAAGTTTCAAAGGCCGGCTCTGCGACCCGGACGGGAAGCGCTGGAGTTCCACCCAGGCAGCAGACAAAACTCTCTGTCTGCCATTAGCAGAGGGGCCACGCCGAGCATTCACGGCTCCGGGAGAGGCCTGGAGAGAATCCCAGAGGGCGGGGCGACCCCCAGCTGCTGTTGCCCGCCCCGTGGGTCTAGGGATAGCCGGAGATCTCGGAGAGGACTGGGGCTGGGGGGAGTTCCAGAGACCCAGCTTCGTAGCCTAGGGGGAAACCCTACAGGCTCACAGCAGCCTTAGGGAAAGCCTCTGCACAGCACCAGTAGAAGGCACCCAGCCACCAGCCACAAGGCTGGAAGACCCCAGGGCAAAAGCAGCATATAGCTAGGTGAACTAACCACAGACTGTAGAAGATGCCAATAGCTCTCCTACGACCCATAGAGGACAAGTGAGATTTTTGTGGGTGCCGACAGCAACGGAGCGACAAATATAAGTGATCCCACCCCTGGCCGCTGGAAAAGCCCATAACACCGTTGCAGACCCCAAGGAGAGAGCACATCTAGGTGGGCTGCAACAGTAGGCACCAGCAGCCTGAAGCCCCCCTGTGACGGCCCCCACAGCAGAGGAGGGAATCCAAAGGGCCACTGTGGCTACAAGGAGGGGCCCAGGCCCAGTTAGCAACTGC
This sequence comes from Equus przewalskii, assembly GCF_037783145.1. Taxonomy (NCBI): domain Eukaryota; kingdom Metazoa; phylum Chordata; class Mammalia; order Perissodactyla; family Equidae; genus Equus; species Equus przewalskii. Next base: position 11,057,778 of record NC_091863.1, read on the forward strand.
GGACAGGGTTCCTGGTTGGTGCATTATAAACAGCTGCTCCCCCACTGCAGCAGCTGAAACAAGTGAAAGGAGCAACTAAACTCTATCTCCATGCGGAGGCACAAATCAACAACAAGCAATATGAAAAAATACATTAAATCTCCAGAACAGAAAGAAAGTAACAAATACACAGAAAACAATCCCAAAGAAAATGAGATATATAACCTAAATGATGATGACTTCAAAACAGCCATCATTAAAATTCTGAATGAGTTAAGAGAGAGTTCTGACCGTCAACTCAACGAGTTCAGGAGCTATGTCACAAAAGAGTTTGATACGATAAAGAAGAACCAAACAGAAATATTGGAAATGAAGAACACAATAGAGGAGATTAAGAAAAATCTAGATGCTCTGAACAGTAGGGCCGATAATATGGAGGAAAGAATTAGCAATTTGGAAGATGGCAATATAGAATTGCTGCAGGCAGAGGAGGAGAGAGAAGCAAGACTAAAAAGAAATGAAGAAACTCTCCGAGAATTATCAGACACAATTAGGAGATGCAACGTAAGGATTATAGGTATACCAGAGGGAGAAGAGAAGGAGAAAGGGGCAGAAAGCCTATTCAAAGAAATAATGGCTGAGAACTTCCCAAATCTGGTGAGGGAGATGGATCTTCAGGTGACAGAAGCCAATAGATCTCCAAACTTTATCAATGCAAGAAGACCAACTCCACGCCATATAGTAGTGAAGCTAGCAAAAGTCAACGACAAGGAGAAAATACTAAGGACAGCCAGGCAAAAGAAACTAACCTACAAACGAACCCCCATCAGGCTATCAGCAGAGTTCTCAGCAGAAACTTTACAGGCTAGAAGAGAGTGGAATGATATATTCAAAAATCTGAAGGACAAAAATCTACAGCCGAGAATTCTCTACCCAGCGAAAATATCCTTCAAATACGATGGAGAAATAAAAACTTTCGCAGATAGACAAAAATTAAGGGAGTTCATTGCCACAAAACCTCCTCTTCAGGAAATCCTCAGGAAAACCCTCATTCCTGAAAAATCCAAAAAAGGAAAGGGGCTACAAAACCAAGAGCAGAGGAGATAAGTAGAAGGACAACAACAGAGAGTAGCAGCTCTACATCAGAACAGATTAAACCATGGGACGAGAAACAAAGGAAACTGAAGAAAAGTGGAAAACAAGACACAAAATGGTAGTGGTAGGCCCCCACATCTCAATAATCACTCTAAATGTAAATGGATTGAACTCCCCAATCAAAAGACACAGAGTGGCAGGATGGATCAAAGAACAAGATCCAACAATATGCTGCCTCCAGGAAACACACCTCAGCCCCAAAGACAAACACAGACTCAGAGTGAAGGGATGGAGAACAATACTCCAAGCTAATAATGAACAAAAGAAAGCAGGTGTCGCTATACTAATATCAGACAAGGTAGATTTCAAAGCAAAACAGATAAAGAAAGATAAAGAGGGACAGTATATAATGATAAAAGGGACTCTCCACCAAGAAGACATAACACTTATAAATATATACGCACCCAACACAGGAGCACCAAAATTTGTAAAGCAACTCTTAATAGAACTAAAAGAAGACATCAACAACAATACAATAATAGTACGGGACCTCAACACACCATTAACACCAATGGACAGAACATCCAGACAGAAAATCAACAAGGAAATAATAGAATTAAATGAAAAATTAGACCAGATGGACTTAATAGATATATATAGAACACTTCATCCAAAAACAGCAGATTATACATTCTTCTGAAGTGCACATGGAACATTCTCAAGGATTGACCATATTTTGGGAACCAAAGCAAACATCAATAAATACAAGAGAGTTGAAATAATATCAAGCATCTTTTCTGATCATAATGCTATTAAACTAGAAATCAACTACAAGAAAAAAGCAGAGAAAGGTGCAAAAATGTGGAGACTAAACAACACGCTTCTCAACAAACAATGGATCATTGAAGAAATTAAAGAAGAAATCAAATTTTATCTGGAGACTAATGAAAATGAGAACACGACATACCAAAACATTTGGGATGCAGCAAAAGCAGTCCTGAGAGGGAAATTCATCACAATACAGGCCGACCTCACTAAACAAGAAAAAGCTCACATAAGCAACCTCAAACGACACCTAACAGAACTAGAAAAAGAAGAACAAACAAAGCCCAGAGTCAGTAGAAGGAGGGAAATAATAAAAATAAGAGCAGAAATAAACGATATTGAAACAAAAAAGACAATAGAAAGGATCAATGAAACAAAGAGTTGGTTCTTCGAAAGAATTAACAAAATTGACAAACCCCTAGCCAGACTCACCAAGAAAAGAAGAGAGAAATCGCAAATTAATAAAATTAGGAATGACAGAGGAGAAATCACAACAGATAGCAATGAAATACAAGAGATCATAAGAGAATACTATGAAAAACTATATGCCAACAAATTGAACAACCTGGAAGAAATGGACAAATTCCTAGACTCCTACAATCTCCCCAAACTGAATCAGGAAGAAATGGAGAATCTGAATAGGCCAATCACAAGTAAGGAAATAGAAACGGTAATCAAAAACCTCCCCAAAAATAAGAGTCCAGGACCAGACGGCTTCTCTGGAGAATTCTACCAAACATTCAAAGAAGACTTAATACCTATTCTCCTCAAACTGTTCCAGAAAATTGAGAAAGATGGAGAACTCCCTAACACATTCTATGAAGCCAACATCACCCTGATCCCCAAACCTGACAAGGACAACACAAAGAAGGAGAACTACAGGCCGATATCACTGATGAACATAGATGCAAAAATCCTCAACAAAATTTTGGCAAACCGATTACAGCAATACATCAAAAAGATTATACACCATGATCAAGTGGGATTTATACCAGGGACACAGGGATGGTTCAACATCCGCAAGTCAATCAACGTGATACACTACATCAACAAAATGAAAAACAAAAACCACATGATCATCTCAATAGATGCAGAGAAAGCATTCGACAAGATCCAACACCCATTTATGATAAAAACCCTCAGTAAAGTGGGTATAGAAGGAAAGTACCTCAACATAATAAAGGCCATATATGATAGACCCACAACCAACATCATACTCAATGGACAAAAACTGAAAGCCATCCCTCTGAGGACAGGAACAAGACAAGGGTGCCCACTTTCACCACTCCTATTCAACATAGTACTGGAGGTGCTGGCCAGAGCAATTCGGCAGGAAAAAGAAATAAAAGGAATCCAAATATGTAACGAAGAAGTAAAACTCTCGTTGTTTGCAGACGACATGATCTTATATATAGAAAACCCCAAAGAATCCACAGAAAAACTATTAGAAATAATCAACAACTACAGCAAAGTAGCAGGGTATAAAATTAACGTGCATAAATCAGTAGCATTTCTATACACTAACAATGAACTAACAGAAAAAGAACTCTCAAGAACTCAATCCCATTCACAGTCACAACGAAAAGAATAAAATACCTTGGGATAAACTTAACCAAGGAAGTGAAGGATCTATACAATGAAAACTACAAGACTTTCTTGAAAGAAATTGACGATGACATAAAGAGATGGAAAGACATTCCTTGCACATGGATTGGAAGAATAAACGTAGTTAAAATGTCCATACTACCTAAAGCAATCTACAGATTCAATGCTATCCCAATCAGAATCCCAAGAACATTCTTCACAGATATTGAACAAACAATCCTAAAATTCATATGGGGGAACAAAAGACCGCGAATTGCTAAAGCAATCCTGAGCAAGAAAAACAAAGCCGGCGGAATCACAATCCCCGATTTCAAAACATACTACAAAGCTACAGTGATCAAAACAGCATGGTACTGGTACAAAAACAGGTCCACAGATCAATGGAACAGAATTGAAAGCCCAGAGATAAAACCACACATCTATGGACAGCTAATCTTCGATAAAGGAGCAGAGGGCCTACAATGGAGAAAAGAAAGTCTCTTCAACAAATGGTGCTGGGAAAACTGGACAGCCACATGCAAAAGATTGAAAATTGACCAGTCTTTTTCACCACACACCAAAATAAACTCAAAATGGATCAAAGACCTAAAGATTAGGCCTGAGACAATAAGTCTTTTGGAAGAGAATATAGGCAGTACACTCTTTGACATCAGTTTCAAAAGAATCTTTTCGGACACTGTAACTCCTCAGTTGAGGGAAACAATAGAAAGAATAAACAAATGGGACTTCATCAGACTAAAGAGCTTCTTCAAGGCAAGGGAAAACAGGATTGAAACAAAAAAACAGCCCACTAATTGGGAAAAAATATTCACAAGCCACTTATCCGACAAAGGGTTAATCTCCATAATATACAAAGAACTCACACTGCTTAACAACAAAAAAACAAACAACCCGATCAAAAAATGGGCAGAGGACATGAACAGACATTTCTCAAAAGAAGATATGAATATGGCCAATAGACACATGAAAAGATGTTCATCATCGCTAATCATCAGGGAAATGCAAATCAAAACTACACTAAGATATCACCTTACACCCGTTAGATTGGCAAAAACATCCAAAACCAAGAGTGACAAATGTTGGAGAGGTTGTGGAGAAAAAGGAACCCTCATACACTGTTGGTGGGAATGCAAACTGGTACAACCACTATGGAAAACAGTATGGAGATTTCTCAAAAAGTTAAAAATAGAAATACCCTATGACCCAGCCATCCCATTACTGGGTATCTATCCTAAGAACCTGATATCAGAAATCTCAAGAGTCCGTTGCACCCCTATGTTCATTGCAGCATTATTTACAATAGCCAAGACGTGGAACCAGCCTACATGCCCAGAAACTGATGATTGGATAAAGAAGATGTGGTATATATACACAATGGAATACTACTCAGCCATAAAAAAAAGACAAAATTGGCCCATTCACAACAACGTGGATGGACCTCGAGGGTATTATGTTAAGCGAAATAAGCCAGTCAGAGAAAGACGAACTCTATATGACTCCACTCATAGGTGGAATTTAGTATATTGATATGGAGATCTGATCGGTGGTTACCAGGGCAAAGGGGGGGGTGGGGGGAGGGCACAGAGGGGGAAGTGGTGTACCCACAACATGACTAACAAAAATGTACGACTGAAATCTCACAAGGTTGTAATCTACCATAACATTAATAAAAAAAAAAAAATTTAAGACTTTTGTACTTCAAAGGAACTGGTCAAGGTGGAAAGACAACTCTCAGAATGGAAGAAAATATTTACAAATCATACATCTGATAAGGGACTTATGTCTAGAATATATAAATAACTGTTACAATGCAACAGTAAATAGACAAATGGCCCAATTAAAAAGGGCAAAAGATCTGAATAGACATTTCTCCAAAAAGGATAGGCAAACAGACAATAAACACATAAAAAGATGCTCACCATCATTAGTCATTAGAGAAATGCAAGTCAAAATCAAATGAGATACTACTTCACATCCACTAGGATGGTGATAATCAAAAAGACAGTAAAAAGTATTGTCAAGGATGTGGAGAAATTGGAACCATCATACATTGCTGGTGAGAATGTAAAATGGTACAACCACTGTAGAAAAGTTTGGCAGTTCCTCACAAAGTTAATCATAGAAGTACCATATGACCCAGCAATTCCACACCTACGTATATCCTTAACAGAATTGAAAGCCTTATGTCTACACAAACATCTGTACACAAATGTTGATCAACTGGTGAATGGATAATAAAATGTTGTATATCCATAAAGTGGAAAATTACTCAGCAATAAAAAGGAATACTGATACATGCTACATCATAGATGAACCTTGAAAACATGCTGAGTGAACAAAGCCAGTAGAAGAAAACCACATATTGTATAATTCCATTATGTGAAATGTCCAAAATAGGCAAATGCATAAAGGCAGAAAATGGATTAATGGTTTGCAGGGAATGGGAGAAGGGAAGATAAGGAGAGATTGCTAATGGGTGAGGGTTTCTTTTTGGTGGGATGAAAATGTTCTAAAATTAGATAGTGGTAATGGTTGCACAACTCTGTGAATATACTAAAAACCATTGATGTGTATACTCTAAAAGGGTGAATTTTATGGTATGTAAATTATCTCAATAAAGGTGTTACAAAACATCAGATTTAGCACTTTAGTTAATTCATGTATCGTAGCTTCAAACACTTCAACTCACAGACTTTTTAAATTGAAATTAATGAAAATGTAAATGTTATGTAAAAAAATTTTAAGCATAATTAGCCAAAGTAAAAATGCAGTTTTCTGAAGTAATATTTAATGTTTATCGTGCTGTTTTATTTCTTGATTTTTTTCATTGATGCTTTGCAAGTTCAATGCAGGAATCCTCTTTTAATTTCTTTAAAACCATGCTTAGAATGTCACGATAGAAATGGGGTTTAAAAAATTAAGCATAGTTTTGGTATAAATCAGAATAGCATGACAGAACAAGATTGCAATTACTGAGTAGCTGTGTTTAACAGTTTATTCTTGCAGATTCCGTAAATTCCTCACAATTACTTAAGCTGCAGGGCCTGGGAGAAAGGCAGAGTAGTTTAGGGTTAGGATGGAAGTCTGGGTCCGGCTCACACTCATGATGAGGAGGGCTACCTCCTCTTCCTGACTTCCCATTTGAGAAGGTTTTTCAGATTGGGGGTTTATCAGAATTGTAAGGCAAATGACCCTATTGTGTAATTATCCCCTGAATCACTATGCTATTTGATTCAGTGTCTGACTATCTTAGTAGTTGAGATTATTGATGGATTTGTGCAGAGGCTAAAACTCTGAGTTTATTAATGAATATCAGGGTAATTTAATCTTCCTGAATCTTCATGGGACATTTGAAACCCATAAGGGACAGTCACAATGTAAATGCCTACAGGAATTAGAGAATGTTAATGAAGTATCATGACATGGAAAGGTACGTATTAATAGACTTTAGCACAGACTAATTTCAGAAGACCTGGGTTGGCACATAGCAAATTAATTGAAAAAGAGAATGAAAAGAATTTAATGAAGTGACTGTTTTTTCTTCAGCTGCTTTCAAAATTGTGAAAACATGGCTTGGTCCAGAAGCAGTGAGTTTGTTGAAGTTTGCAAGTAAAAGTGACATCCAAGACTATGTCAGTGTAGAATACCTGCCTCCCCACATGGGTGGAACTGTAAGTATAGTACTCGAAACTTGTTTCTGAAATAACGCTGGATCACAGTACATTAGGCTGTATTCTTTCCTCAAGGAAAAAGGAAAATCAAAATCTTAACATCCAAAGAAAGATCATAGATACCCCCAAAATAGAAAGCAGCATTACGTTTTGTATTTGTTTTCAAGTTGTTAAATTTTTATTTTTGAATAGGTTATATATTTACACAGTTCTAAACTGCTGCTATCCCAACCACCCTGTTCCCCTCCCCAGTTCCATTTCTTATATTTCCAGGAATCTGTATTGCCTATAAAAGCACCTAGAATATTATATGTAATATATATAAGCAAATATAGTATATCTGTCATTCTTTCTCCCTCCCATCTCTTCTGAACAAGTAGTATATTTATATACTATTGTGCATCCTGCTTTTTTCTTCACAACATGTCTTAGAGATCATTCCAAATCAGTATGTGACAAGCTGTCTTACTCTTGTTTATGGCTACATAGTATTCTAGTGTCTAGAGATGAACTATAAATTATTTAGTTAATAACCATAAGTTACTTAATTTCCTTTTGATGTCTTTAGTTTGTTTCCAGTTGTTTACTGTTGAATAGTCTCTTTAAAGATAATATATACTATCAAGATATTTTTTGAAATGATTTTACTACTTATAAATAAGAGACCAGAAGTAGATATGTGTTAAATTTTTAATACTACATAACAATGAAATATATTGTGGTAATCACTTTTTTAATAAACTGTGAAACCTATGGATTTGGTATGCTTTAGGTTAACTTGATTGATAATATTTTCAATTATTTGATTTTTATAATCTACTTTGTATACTGCCTACTTGGCAAAATTGTATTCAACCAGAACCAAGGGGCTAGCAAGATGAAAAGTTTTATGTCCTTTTGCTTTTTTATTAGAAAAAACTTGAACCAATATTTTTAATTTGAAGTTTGCTGCTTTCCTATTCTGAGGCTTTGTATTTCACATTTTAACCTAGAAAAACAGAGTGTGGTTCATTTCAAGTACTACCCTCAGTTAAAATAGCAATTTGATTGATTCATCATTTGTAATAATTTGCCCATAGAATTATTGTATCTTAAAATTAATAGCATTTAGTAAAACTTATTTTTAGGGGTAGAAAAGGTTATTTCCCTTCTCTGTTGGTAGTGGTGTATTTCTTCAAGATTGTAGTCAAAATTGTAGTAGGATTACTATTCTTTAACATAAGTTTTTTTTTCCCAAATGTAATACGTACACATGATTTATTATTTTGAAAGCAAACAAGACCAAAGACTGGAAAGTACAACAGTACAGTGAAAAGTACATCTCCCTCCCCAGGTCACTGCCCACTGCCACTCCCTAAAGGCACTTACTGCTTCCAAGTTTTATTCTATCCCTTATATTTTTTTTACATGATGGTCACATACCATATATATTGTTCTGTTGTGGTTCTTTTTGGACATCATTTATTTTTAGGTTATACCATATTGATTGGTAGAGGTCTACCTGATTTTTTAAACTGTTGTAGAATATTCCATTGTATGGATATAGCATAATGTGTATTTTAATCAGTTCTCTTTTGAAGGACCATTAGTTTTCTAATCTTTTGCCATTACTAATAGTGCTGCAGTGAATATTCTTGTAAATAACTCTTAGTGTACGGGTGCAGCAATATATGTAGAAGATAAACTCCTAGAATTAAAATCATTAGGTCAAGGGATATATTTAGTTTAAATTTTGATAGGAGTTATCAATTTCCCTCTAAAGAGATTGTGCCCATTTATGAATAATGTGTGAGAATGCTTGCACCACATCCTTGCCAACACCATATATTCTCATTTTTATCATCTTTGCCAGTCTCAGGTAAAAAATATTTTATTGTAGTTTTAATTTGCATTTCTTTTATTGTAAGGCATGTTGAGCATATTTTTTATGATTTAAAAGACAGTCTGTTCTTTTTCTATGAACTCTGTATTATTCCTTTATTCCTTGTTCTGTTGGGTTATTACTCTTTTCTTCTTAATTTGTATATATTAACAATAGCTGTCTCGTTCCTAATATGTGTGGTGCATGTCTTTCCAGTTGTGACCTTTAAAAAAAAATTTTTGTTTTTTAAGATTTTATTTTTCGAGGATGGTGGTGGTTGATTCGTTGGGTTTTGTTTGTTTTTTGTCATTCAGAAATGTTTCGTTTTAGTGGGCTCAATTTTTATCAATATTTTCATGCCTTCTAGGGTTTTGCTATGCTTAGAAAGGCCTTCCCTACTTAGGTTTTGTGTTTTTTTTTTTTATCTTCCTATGTGTTGTTCTGGAGCTTATATGGTTTTCAAAAAATACTCTCACCACATATACACACACACGTTTAAAGCTTTTATTCATCTGAAATTTTTTTTGGTATAAGGAGTGAACTAAAGATCTGACTTAGTTCTTTTACAGATGACTGACCAGTTGTCTCACACTGCTTACTGCTCTTTCCCTTTTTGGTTTGAAATGTTTTCTTTGTTATAAATTTCACTATTCTCTTGGCCTGTTTTCTTGGCCAGAGGAATGGATTTTAACTTTACTAAAAGAATTATTTCTCTACCCATCTCTTAGCAGACCGATACAAAATTCTTTTCTTTCAGGATCCTTTCAAATATAGCTATCCACCACTAGTAGATGATGACTTCCAGACACCATTGTGTGAAAATGGGCCTATTGCCAGCGAGGATGAAGCCTCAAGTAAAGAAGATATAGAAAGTGATGGCAAAGAAATCTTGGAAGCAATTTCTAATGAAGAACAAACGGCTCTTCTAAAAAAGGTAATTTTAACAAAAAAAATGAAATCAAGTCAAAAGCTATGGCCTAGCCCCAATTCTACCAGCAGCTGGCTATGTGATTTCAAGTGATTCACTTAACTTGCTGTCCTTCCACATCTTTGTATTAAAATGAGGAAGGATGGGCTGGCCCCGTGGCCGAGTGGTTAAGTTCGCGCGCTCCGCTGCAGGCGGCCCAGTGTTTCGTTGGTTCGAATCCTGAGCGCGGACATGGCACTGCTCACCAAGCCACGCTGAGGCAGCGTCCCACATGCCACGGCTGGGGGGACCCACAATGAAGAATATACAACTATGTACCGGGGGGGCGGGGCTTTGGGGAGAAAAAGGAAAAAATAAAATCTTTAAAAATAAATAAATAAATAAAATGAGGAAGGATGGCACTCGCTGACCATTAGGGCCGATATAGTGTATAAATGGCTGATTCCATGCTTTTGTATAAAAATTGGCAAAATGCACCCAGAGGGAATTGTTTTATCTAAAATATTTTTTATTTATCTGAAATAAAAGTAATTAATTTAAAACTTTATCTTGATCTGCTTCCTCTATTTCATTTTTTAAAAAGCACTTAGTTGTTATCTTTTTATGAATCTTCAGGGGCTTAATGGAGGGATAAATACATTATAATTTAGAACAAACTTAAAAGACTCTTAAGGGAAGGACCACATTATATTTTCTATGGTGACCTATTTGTAGTAGGCACTTAAATAATATGTTAATAGTCTTATTAATGTAGGTTAAATATATTTAAATATAGTAAACCTATGTTAAAGATTATAATTTGGATTGAATCACTATAATGTTTACTTTAGGGCCTAATGAACTGCCCAACTGTCAGTGTAAAACTAAATTTCTTTATCTGTTCTTTCTTCATTTGTTTTGTCTTTAGATTAACCTAACTGAACCTACTTCCAAAGCAGAAGAACATGAAAAAGATTCCAAAATGAAAGCTTTCAAGAAACCCTTGAGTGTGTTTAAAGGGCCCTTATTACACATCAGGTAATAGTTGAGGATTTTATTAGCTATGCTTTTATAATATATCTTGATCATCTTAAGGGAACTGCAAAATTAAGAAAACTTCCGTACTGTTTTGAAACTGTGGAAATACAAAATTAAAAGTTATCTGAAGACTCACCTTGGTTTCCAGACATAGTGGATATATTTAGCTGCCTTTGTGTTATTTATTCCATTGAGTGTGTTTAAAGGGCCCTGATCCCACATCAGGTAATAAAAGTGAATATTCATATATTAATTAATGATAAATCTGAATGATGTATATTTTCCTCCTTTTACTGATGCTGTTTGACTTGCACAAGTTTGAGGATGCCAGAGATGGCATTGAAGTAGGCATTTGTTGATTTGACCTTCCAAAAGCTAAAGCTGAACCAGAAAAGTGGGTTTTTTACCAAAGCCAAATTTCAGTACATCTGTATTTTTGATTTTAGATTATTTAATCCAAAAGATTCAGGATTGTTTCTTTATCATTTTGTAAAGACCTCTTTCTCACTAGTGATGCTTTTAGTTGGTAAATCTATATAGCATTATGTTGATATTGCTATACCAATTTGATTTAGTGATGACCTAATATATCATTTTCTATCCCTTTACTTGAAAACTCTCTATGTAACTGTTTTAGGTATGACTCTTGTGAACAATCACCCAGAGTTTTAAAAAATCTAATCTGAGAGTCTCTATTAATTGACAAGATTGATTTGTTTATGTATATTTTGATTATTATTTTTGGATTTATCTTCACCATCTGTATGTGTGCGCACGCATGCGTGTGTGTGTGAGAGAGTGTGCATGTTGGGGGAGGGAGGGAACCGCATGCATGTTGTTTTCCATGGTTTTTCTTAACCATTTTCCCCCTTTGGAGTTTTGTTTGTTTGTTTCCCATTCTACCCTCTGGTGGTTTGGAAGTTACACATTGTTTTTTCACTGGAGGCCTGTCAAAACCATAGGTCCTAGCTTATAAATGTCAAGGTATGGCTGGAAGAGCTGGCTAGGGAGAAAGCCATAGTGGGGCAGGGCAGCTTCTAGGCCTGCACTTTTGGGCTCTATACCCCACCCCACCCCCAGCCCCCAGGAGAGTCACAGTCCTTTTCCTGCCAGCACACAGGGACCCATCCAACATCTGTCTCCCCAAGGCTTCTCACAGTTTTTATACTGGCTCCTGAGAGCAGTTCTAAGATCGATAACCTTCCTGTCTTTTCTGTGACACATTTCAGATTGGGTTCTAAACGGACGCCAGCAACCATGCCAAAGCTGAGCAGAGTCCTCTTAGGAGAGTGCTTCCTTAAAGATGTGTGTTCTTTAGATGAATAAATATCTCTGATATGCAGACATTCCTGATATAAAATGAATATATTTAAAGATGTAGCTCAAAGTCAAGAGCTATCTGAAGAATTCATCTTTTTATCTAGAACACAAACACTGTCCTTCCTATTGTTTGGAGGCACCTGATACAATTTGGCTAATATAATTACACAAACTGTGCTTGAGTCTTTTAGTTTTTATTTTAGGTCGTGGGTATTACAGTGGCCGATAATAGTAAAATTTCTATTTTGAAGCTCACTGATTTTACTGTTTGACAAATTCTTCCTGCAGTTCCCACCCCAAATTTTATTTCTGTGTTTATTTTTATCCTCCCATATTACTTAGGAAAAGCCTTTATAGTAAGGAATTACTTTGTTACTTAAATACATCCCTAATGATTTTTCAAGTTTTGCTTTTCTCTATTGGTATGTAAAAATATGCCCCATTCTAATGTGTTTGTAATTAGGTTAAGTTGAAGCAGCAATTCCTTCTTTGTTTTGATTATTATCTATAACTTTCCAAAGAGTTTAAATAAACTCACCTTAAGATGATGCTGATTGCTATAGGACTATTGAGAATCTTCCTAATTCTCTCTTCTGTTCTTTCCTATTTTATTTTGATCTTGGGGAAAACCATAGGACTTTTTTAATAGCATGCATTGAATCAGTAAGATTAAACTGCAAAATATATTAGGTTATTGTTTTATAATCTTTTCTTTTTTGATGAAATCTCTATATACAAACGAGCATAAAATATTAACCAAATATTTTTCTTCAAGCTAATGATTAGATTATTTATTCTGAGAATTACAAATGCCTTATGCTTTTGTCACCACCTAGCCCAGCAGAAGAACTCTATTTTGGAAATACAGAATCTGGAGAGAAGAAAACTTTAATAGTGTTGACAAATGTAACTAAAAACATAGTGGCATTTAAGGTAAATATCTTGAAAGATATAATAAATTATGTCTCAAAATTTGACATGGAAAGTGATTTTAGATGTATTTTAATTGAAAGATTGATAGTTTTGAACTTACACAATGTTTTTTATTTATGGTATTTTTAGGCATGTTATACTGCCTTCTAGTTCTAACCGCATCGCATAGCTTATCTAAAATTTTTCCTGGGATCTGTATCTCAATCTTTAATGTGCATTAATAGGCTAATGTCCAAATTTATCCCAGGGTTTAATGTCTGTTAGTAAATAAAAATCCAAGGAAAATCACTCTTCATTATATGAATGCTTTAATTCCTAAGAGTGAAAAATAAAACTATAAAATCGAAAGTGCATTTTCCCCCAAGTGTGGTACATTCTGAAGTATGGTTTATACTGGATACTAACCAGATATTGAGCTTTAAGTGTAGCAAGATGGAGTCCACCGTCACCCCATATTGTAGGTATTACTTCATTAAATTGTCTATTTAAATTTAACCACTAGGGGGAGTGGCCTGGTGGCATAGTGGTTAAGTTCACGTGCTCTGCTTCCGCAGCCCGGGGTTTGCAGGTTCAGATCCTGGGTGTGGACCTATACACCACTCATCAAGCCATGCTGTGGCAGCATCCCACGTACAAAAAATAGAGGAAGATTGGCATGGATGTTAGCTCAGGGACAATCTTCCTTAAGCAAAAAGAGGAAGATTTGCAACAGATGTTAGCTCAGGGGCCAATCTTCCTCACCAAAATAAAATTTTAATCACTAGGATGTTCTGGTTGTCCTTTGATTATCTACTGTTTTTTAATTTCTGAATGCTAGTGTAATGTGTTCTAATGTGCACTCAGTTTTTTGAATTTGTATTAAATTCAGGTGATTACCAGACAGAATACGTATTTAACAGATGGATTATTTTTTTTTTATTTAAGAGGAAGGCTAAGTGACAATTGGACTTACAAGTGAATATACTTTTTTTAAATCAGTTGAGGTGAGGTGCTTTTTTCATTATTGATGAGGAAAGGTACAATCTATGCGTTAACCACCAAGGTTGTTTTATAGACTTTGTCTGTTGATTATTAATTTTTTTAAAGTCATTTGTAAGCTATTTCCCCCCCAAAAGCATAAAGGTTATTATGTGATTACTGTGTTTTATAAACAGGTGAGAACAACTGCTCCAGAAAAATACAGAGTCAAGCCAAGCAACAGCAGTTGTGACCCTGGTGCATCAGTTGATATAGTTGTGTCTCCCCACGGAGGTGAGTTGTCACCTGATAGACACAGTGGGGGACCTGGGGCTGGGTGATGAATCAGCAGAGGTAGGACTAGAATCTAGAAATAAGCAGTGTCAGCAATCACCTCACCATACTCTAGGCATCTGTTTTCTCACGTGTAAAATGAGAGGGGCAAATGGGCCTCATTGACATTGCCCTTTCCACATTAAAATTCTTTTTTTTTCAATTTTTGTTTTGGATGTACATCATATTTTGAATTCTGTATACATTACATCATGTTCACCACCTGAACACTAATTATAGTCCATCCCCTCACATGTGAGCCTAATCACCCCTTTTGCCCTCCCCCCTCCCCCCTTCCCCAAAGGTAACCACCAGTCCAATCTCCAATGCTATGTGTTTTTTGTTGTTGTTGTTTTTATCTTCTACTTATGAGTGAGATCATATGGTATTTGACTTTCTCCCTCTGACTTATTACCCTCAAGGTCCATCCATGTTGTCACAAATGGTCGGATTTCGTCATTTCTTATGGCTGAGTAGTAGTCCATTGTGTATAAATACCACATCTTCTTTATCCATTCGTCCCTTGATGGGCACCTAGGTTGCTTCCACGTCTTGGCTATTGTGTATAATGCCACAATGAACATAGGGGTGCAAGTATCTTTATGCCTTTGTGTTTTCAAGTTCTTTGGATAAATACCCAGCAGTGGAATAGCTAGATCATATGGTAGATCTATCCTTAATTTTCTGAGGATACTCCATACTGCTTTCCTTAGTGGCTGCACCAGTTTGCACTGCCACCAGCAGTGAACAAGGGTTCCCTTCTCTCCACACCCTTTCCAACATTTGTTGTTTCCTGTCTTGTTAATTATAGCCATTCTGACCGGAGTGAGATGATACCTCATTGTAGTTTTGATTTGCATTTCCCTGATAGCTAATGATGTTGAGCATCTTTTCATATGCCTGTTGGCCATCCATATATCTTCTTTGGAGAAATCTCTGTTCAGATGTTTTGCCCATTTTCTAATTGGATTGTTGGTTTTTTTGTTGTTGAGCTGTATGAGTTCTTTGTATATTTTGGATATTAACCCCTTATCTGATATGTGGTTTGCAAATATCTTCTCCCACTTGTTAGGTTGTCTTTTCGTTTTGTTGATGGTTTCCTTTGTTGTGCAGAAACTTTTTAGTTTGATGTAGTCCCATTTGTTCATTTTTTCTTGTGTTTCCCTTGCCTGGTCAGACATGGGACTTGAAAATATGCTGCTCAGACCAATGTCATAGAGCGTACTGCCTATGTTTTCAAGTCCACATTAAAAATTTTTAATTGTTTTTTAACAAGTAAAATGAATTTCGAAAAGAAGTCCTCATTTTTAGAATAACGTTTTCCTTTTTAAAAGTAGTTCTGTATTATTCTTTTTCCTTAATGTTGTTTTCTAGAATGATGCCTTAAACCACATATCCAACCCTTTGTAAAGGTTCCTGTTTATATAATGTTACCCTTTTGGAATGCAGGTTTAACAGTCTCTGCCCAAGACCGTTTTCTGATAATGGCTGCAGAAATGGAACAGTCATCCGGCACAGGCCCAGCAGAATTGACTCAGTTCTGGAAAGAAGTTCCCAGAAATAAAGTGATGGAGCATAGGTATGCTTTTTACTCATAGAAGCTCAAATGTGATGGGAAGAATCAGAGAAATGTGCCTACGTGGGCTAGGCAGGCATACCTTCCTATTTGCATTTGGCAGACATTTAGGCTTCTAGTGTGGCCCTCAAGCTCTGCAAGGCTCTGGGGTGCCCAGGTGAATAAGACCTGGAGTTTCTCGAGGAGGTTGCTAATAGCAGAGACTTGCTTGCAGGCTAATGCAAGAATCTGGATGTGTGAAAATTACAAACACGCTTTCTCTGTCACAGCAGTTCCCTTTGTAGGAATGCTCACCTTGTGTACTAGCATGTGTTTTTGCAGCATCATTTGTACTAGTGAAAAATGGAAAAGAAAGAACCTAAATGGTCACCAGTAAAGCAATAGTGAAATGCAATTGAGTATATCCACACTAAGGGATACTCTGCAGCCATTCAAAAGAGTCAGGCAAGTCTGTTTGTTCTGATATGGAAACACATCTATGATATATTGTTAGGGGGAAAAAAAACCCTACTCACAGAAAAATATGTATGACATTGTCCTATTTAAGAGGGGAAAAGCCTGTGACATGAAAGGAGAATAGAGAAGGCGGCTGTGTTGTGGTTTTATTTTGAAGTGTGCCCAGTTTTGCTCCCCAGGGGACACTTGTCAATGTCTGGAGACATTTTTGGTTGTCACAACTGGGCAATAGGGTGTGCTGTGGGCATCTAGCGGGTAGAGGCCAGGGATGCTGCCAAACATCCCACGATGGACAGGACAGCCTCCTGTGACAAAGAATGATCTAGCCCAAAATGTCAGTAGTGCCAAGATTGAGAAGTCTCAATTGAGAGTAGTTAAGGATGGCTACTCTGATGACATTTCAGTAGGACTTGAGGGAAATGAGAGAGAAAGCCACATAGATAACTGGAAAAAGAGCTTTCCAAGTAGAGGAAACCACAAATGAAAAAAGGAGTGTACTTGGCCTTTGTGAGGATCAGCAAAGAAGTCAGTGTAGCTTGAATCTGGTAAGGAGGGACATTGTGGGAGATTGTCAAAGAGACAGTAGGGAGCCAAATCATTGCCATGGTGAGGACTCGTGATTTTGAGAGGAGAAACCGGTAGTTGGTGCTGAGCAGAGCCATGAGGTGATCTGGCTTATTTTTTAAGGATTATTCTGGGGACTGTGTGGAAAATAGACTATGGGCAGACACATGTAAAAGAGTGATATTAAGTTAACACTTAAATAGAGCTTGCTGTGTGGCAGCACGGTTCTAAGTGCTTTTACTCTTATTTATTCATTTAGTCATTGAAGCAGCCCTAGGAGGTAGGTCTTTTTTTTACTTTATAGATGAGAAGCTGGGAAACCTAATAATGGTCACAGCTGAATTAAATCTTCAGAAAAGTAGTTGAAAGAATACAGATGTGACTGGAACACAGAGTGTGAGAGGATCCATGGTAAGAAAAAGTTGGAGAGGCAGACAGGGCCCAGAGGAGGAGCTTGATCACCATCATAAAACCAGTGGGAGAGCATTGACCTGATCTGTTTTGCCTTTGACAAGATCACCATTTATGGGGTGGTTCATGGTGGAGAGGAGAACAAGAGTGGGCCTGGGGAGACAAGCTTTATTTCATCCCAGCAAGAGAGTAAAAGTTAGACCTAGCCTACAGGAAAATTGAATGGCCAAACAGAGGAGGACAATTCAGCATGGAGTCAGAAGGGAAATCACTACGTGAGCTGTGTTATGGAAGCCCAGGGAAGTGCATCTTTCACAAAGGAGGAGATGACCAGAGGTACCAAGTACTGCCATGCCAGTCAAGAAGGGTGAGGTGTGAGCAGTGGCCATTGCTGCTGACATGGAAGTCATCAATCGATGACCTCATGGGGAGCACTTTCAGGTGACAGGAGCCACATGTGAGAGACGAGCCAGATCCCAAAGAAATGAAGGTGGTAAAACTGTTCTGGAGGTTTGGCTTGTTGGGGAGGGACGAGGAGTCATGTTTGGAAGGAAGAATGTGGTGGCGATGAAAGGATTGTTTGGGTTTTTTAATGGGAGAGATGTGAGCATTATTTAAAACCATAGCAGGGGCCATCTGAAAAGGAGAAGACTGACCATACAAAATAAATCATTGACACTGAAATTCCTCAGAAAGCTGGAAGGGACAGGATCTAAAGCCAAGGTAGGGATCAGTCTTAGGAGGGAGGAAGAAACACAGATATAGCTAAGGTTCATGATGGGTTTGGCTTGTTTTTAGATGGAGTAGTTAGATATTTAAATTTTCAAGTTATATTACAGGAGGTCCTACTTTTTGTCAAAGGCATGGCTATGGAAACATATTGTTATGTATAAGCTGCTTTGTTCTTTTCTTTTTTTTAACTGTCAAGAGGGAATCACTTATCTCACAGAAAGACGGAGCCTTGGTGGTTTGGTACTGAAGGCCCAAATAAAGCACTGCCACCTATCTAGAAAGGGTGGTTTCCTTCAAATCAGATCAGATGAATTCTACTGAATACCATATAAAAAACTTTCCATAGGCTACTGAGCAGTATCTGCAATTTCTTGTGTTATTTGTACATGCATTAAGAAGCTGGAAGATGTAGGAAAGGAAAAAAATAATTTTACCTCTACACTTCTAGGTTCTTGACTGAGACCCCCATCCCCCTGGTAATCAAAGACAGATTAACAGGAGAAGAACAAACTTAAGTTCAAACATATATACTTCCTGTATACCTTGGAGATATCCAGGAAAACGGAGTAAAACTCTCTAAAATGGCCCAAGCCTCCACCTTAAATACCATCTCCAGCTAAAGACAAAAGAAAGATGGTGAGGGGAGCCAGTTATAGGAGGCCATCAGGGAAAGTACAGTAAACAAGGGTAAGGTTATTACATAGATTTAGGTGAATTCCTCTCTTCTTGAGGTCCCCAGAATATCCTGAGCCTGCCAGGAAGTGACCTTCATTATTCACCTGGTAAGGCTATTCAGAACTCTATAAGCAAGGTACCAGGTCAGTTTTTTCCAAGGGGCTTTATTAGCTACATAAAGTCAACCTTAGTTCCTTAAAGTTGTCTGGTCATATCTGAGTTTATGCCTATCATTTTCTCAATATGACATTCCAGTCAAAGCCTTGGTAATATATCCATGTTTCGTATTGTGTCCTGTTACAAGGAGAACAGATTCTTATTGAACTTATGCAAATAACTATATTGCCATGAAAATAAGAATGCTAAGAGTTCTCAAATTCTGGAGGTATCAGGTAGGGAGAAAAATTGTTTCAATTCTTCTTACTAAGGTATAATTTACCAAATTGCTATAAATCCTAGATAGCTTAAGAGAAAAGAGACAAAGGGTTCCTTAAATCATGAAAAACAAAACATTAAAGAACTAGCAATCTTTCAAACAAAAAGTAAAATCAGTTCATTCTATCTCATGTTATTAATTCTTATTCTGCTTGAATCCAGTTTTTCCATTAGTTCTGGAAATTCTTACCCAATTCAGTTTTATGATCTTTAAGTTATCAGAAACCTGTATTCTGGAGTACTTGTTAGAGTCCTTTCCATATTTGCAAAAGCATGAGTAAAACAATAACTTCTATAAATGACAAAAAGATTTAAAAAGGGCCACAGGTAAAGATATGATAAGAGTTCATTATAATGCTATTGACAAGGAAATTTGGTTATTTCTGTGACATACAACTGTTAAGATAATAACTGGAATTACAAGTGATAACATTATACCAGGACATATCAGATTTCTAGGAATTTTATACAATTTCTGGAATGCTTATATTAGTAACATATCCATACAAATATAATCTAAAGGAGGTTTAGTATTATTATTTGACAATACTTCCCATGTAATTTAGCATATCCAGTAAGCCTAATTAGCTTAATATCTCTCTTTTTATAAGGAGAGAGAACAAATCTTTTGAGATGTCCCAGGGACCCTCTGGAAAGTCCTAAGGTTAGTTTGAGGTCAAAAAGACTTCATTTAGAATTTGATTTTGGCAAGTTTGTCAAAAATATCAAAAGGTTTTGGACACTTGACTAAATAGGATCATAGATCATTATTAAACAATACTTAATTATGTATTAAACCAAAGTGACAATAAAAGGTTTCAAAGGCAAATACAAAAGGTTACATAGTTATGAGCAAAACTTAACCTTTTTAATCTTTAGAAGACTGTGTTCTTAAGTAATCAAAGATCTGATGATAAAGATAACGTGAAGCACAGGAAATTGTTTTGATCAATCATAAAATCTTTACTTTCTAGGCAGATTACTTAACAGGTAAAAACCTTTCACAATCTCTTATCAGGAGCAGACCAATAGTGCAATAAGTCTTTGTCCTTGTAGCAGGTAAAAGAAAACTATGTCTTAGTTTTACGTAAGTACACTATTGATATTAAAGCCTTTATCTTTCTTTTTTTTTTTATGAGGAAGATTGGCCCTGAGCTAACATCTGTTGCTAATCTTCCTCTTTTTGCTTGAGGAAGATTGGCCCTGAGCTAACATCCATGCCAATCTTCCTCTATTTTGTATGTGGGATCTCATCACAGCATGGCTTGATGATCAGTGTGTAGGTCCATGCCCAGGATCCGAACCTGTGAAACATGAGCCGCTGAAGCGGAGCACACAAACTTAACCACTACGCCACTGGGCCAGCCCCTTAAAGTTTATTTTTAAGACCCTTAAAACAAATTCATTCAATTTTAGCCAGCTTGACTACACAAGGTAAAATTTTCTCTTTCCAACTTCCTATATCCATTTAGTTGGTCCTTTATTCTCTTCTTAAAATAAGCAGCTTTACTTTAGGACAAAATTACTTGTATTTCCCGTAACAAAAATGCATCCCCATAGCTCATGTGTTTTCTTGGCCAAAAAGACATCCTGCATTCCTTGCATATGGAGTCATTTCCCTTATTATTTCTAGTAGTTTTACTTACATATATTAATTAGAATTCTTAACCCTTTGTTGTTAGTGCCGAGTCAATTCTGACACCTAGTGACCCTCTGTGCAGCAGAGCAGAACCCTGCCTGGTTTTTTTGCACCATCCTCTCACCTCTGACACCATATCAGGCAATGCTCTGCTGCTATTCACAGGGTTTTCATGGCCAGTTTTTTCAGAAGTGGGTGGCCAGGTCCTTCTTCCTAGTCTGACTTGGTCTTGATGCTGTGTTCAAACCTGTCCACCATGGGTGACCCTGCTGGTATCTGAAATACCAGTGGCATAGCTTTCAGCATCATAGCCACGTGCAGCTGCCACCATATGACAATTGACAGGTGGTGTGGTTCCCTGACCAGGAAATTAACCTGGAGCCGCAGTGGTGAGAGCACTGAATCCTAACCACTAGACCACCCGGGCTGGCTTCTTGGCCCTTAGAAACTTTAATTTCTAGTGAAAAGTAAGAAGTAAGCCATTGTGGTCTGTTACATCACATCCTTTAGATTGGCAAATTTATGAATACATTTCATAATTGAAAGTATATGCTTCCTCATATTACAGTTTTTCAGTGTGGCACAAGGTATGTTTACTAACAGACCCAAATATCTTTAGTTCCTCTGTAATAAGAAACCAAAAGTAGATAAACTTATATTCAGTAATTAATGTTTTAGTATTTTATCTTATTTGGAAATGACCTAGTTATTCAATGAATTTCTCATCATTTAACTTAGTAAAACTCTAGTTTCAAGTTACCAAAGAGATTTGGAAAACTATTTTTAAGTGGACATAGTATAAAACAAAATCATTGCTGAAAAGTTCACCTGAAAACTTATCCCACTTAAATCTATCTAAATCACCTGCTCCCAAAAATTATGTTTAGACTATTCACAAAAACTTGATGAGACATTAGATAAAGTCAGCCATCATCCCAATCTATTCTTCTTGCTGACACATTTTTTAAAAGAGATAACATGAACTTATTTGAATAGTAAACACAGGTAGAATAAAAGTTGCATGTCTGGATTATATCTAATGTTGGTAACTCTGGAGACATGCCTATTTTAATTAAACCAACAAACTTACCTTTTATTTACCAAAGATTATCCCAGATCACATGAACTTGAGAAACATTTGGGTTAGTTTCTATATTTGAGCATTTTAGTAATACTTAGTTTGGTAAGTGCTTATTTTTCTTTAAGCCAATTAAATAGAGGTTTCACAAATTAATTTTGGCAATACCATCTGGATGTAGAAAAACATCACACATCTGTAACATACATCTATAGACACACACAAACATACAGATAGACACAAACAGGGACCTTATAGCTCTAGTTCTAAAATTTTAGCCATGAATCAGGTACAATAATACAAAACCCACTAGTTTATTAAAGACCAGTTGGATCCAACTTGTGTTTCTGCCAGCTGGAATAAGTTTACCTGCTCAGGTGGCTAAAGCTTGTTTACTAACATTTGTACTTTTAATTTTTTTTTTATTTGCCCAATTTCCAAATAGCTCCTTGTTTTCCTTCTGATGAGAATCATTTCCCTGAAGTTTGCATTTCAAAGAGTTAGCTAGCAGGTCCTTGAGAAGATGGGGTATAAAATTTACATTTCAAAGGAACAGAGAAAGTATCCAAGTGTTTTTCTAGTAGTTTTAGGATATATTTGCCTATTATCAGAGATCTAGAGTAATTACTATTAAATTTTTCTTAAGTGCAGGACAGTTCTGTTTCTAATGTCCTGATTTTTTACAATACCTACAAGTATTTTGAGGTGAATAAGGGAGGTTTGGGGATTGGTAAGGATAGGTGGACTTTGAATTGCTTCTGGAGCTGCATTTCTGGTTTTGTAAAGATTTTCAGGACAAAAACAGTTGCTTTTAATTCCTCAGAAGAATTGGATTGCAGCCTGAATGATATCAAGGGACTGACTTGCCCATCCAACTATACTTTCTTCAATTTGCTTTATATCAGGAACAAGATTGCCAACTAAGATGGAAATCAAATGATTTCTATGTTCTGGAGCTTCAGGGTTTAATGCAGTATGCCTTTAACAAGTCCATATCAAGTGTTCAACAAAGGCCTTTGAATGCTCTCCTTTTTCTGAGTGCACAATTCAATCTTACACCAATTCACCTTAGGGGGAAAAAACCCCTACGATTGCTTCTTTGAGCCACTGAACATTGGCCTTCAGCTGATCCATTTCCTGATCAGTTGTAGGAGTGCCTAGGAGAAATTCTGGTCATGTTTCTTCTGTGATGAGGGTTTTCCCCAGGGGGCTGTCTGGCTTGCAATATAATCGTAGGTGGGAAGAACACCCCGTAGCAGCCAGTCAGCGTCCCTGTGAGTGGGGACTGAATGGCCACTGATCTTTTTAACTCTTCTCTAAATTTGGTAGATATATTCTGAAAGTGGAAGTAAAAAGAGCTTTGTAATTTCATCTTGCTAAGGAAGTCCTTAAGGCTAGCCGCCATACTCCTTCGTGGCCTCCTCTCAATTTGGTCTTTCCATAGATACCAGTAAGACAATTGTTTAGGATGAGAGCTCCCTAAAAATTTTTCAGACACAGAATTTTTTCCAATTCAAAGGATCCATCGTCTGGCCGTTGACAAGTAGGGTCTTATATTAATCTCAATAGCAACTCAAACCAATAAGCCTTTTTTATGGCTTAACCATGAATGCAAGGGGTGTCCCAAAAGAGGGTACAAAATATGCAGCCCTCACAAGATCTAGAAAGTTTACTCTGAGAGTTAGCCTAAGAAAGCAAAGACCTTCATTGTCACAGGCAGTAAGAATGGTGTAGTGAAGATGGTCTCCAGTTACCCACAAGAATGTGAGATGCCTCTAGTGAAAGACCTGCTAATCCAGTAGTGCCGGGCAGGCACTACTGGAATGAGACTTCTCCAGCACTAACAAGACAACAAAGGTTGAGATGACAAAGGCTTCTTATGGACCAGGGCCCTTATGACAAACTCCCATGAGAGCTGGCATGGTCGGACACAGAATGCTCCTTGTCACTTTGTGTCTGAGATCCCCAGCCTATTTGGCTGGCCACCAGATACATGCAGACATACATGCATCCTCCAGTTTTCAGAGACCAGGGAATATTCTCATTGGTCATAAAGCCAAGCTCTCAAAACGTAGAACAAGACAAAAGGGAAACCTCATCTGGCCTATGGTTCTCCTCATGACAAATGACACAAAAGAAATCAATGACCATCTCTGGGAAGAAAAAGGATCAATAGAAAACAAGGATACTCATAACAAAAATCGCTACTAAAGTCACTATACCCAAAGAATTACTTCACATAAATATTGTCTTCTGCTAATCTAGATTTGGAAAGGAAGGGACAAGGTGAAACTTCTACCTCCTTCTCTTGACCTGGCACTAGAGTAAGGTCCAGGAGAACTGACTTTGGTAAGAGTTCTTACCCTTCCCAGGCTTCTGCTAGTTTTCCAGGATTCCATTTGCAGATGCCCAAGCAAGTATGGTGTCTCAGCAGGTCCCATAGTAGGTTGCCAAACCGTAGGGTAGGAAAAATAATTTTTCCCTTTACCCTTCTCAGTTCATGGCTGAGGCCCCCACCTTCTGGTAATCAAAGACAGATTAACAAGAGAAAAACAAACAGAAGTTTAATAACATGTATACCTCCTGTATACATGGGAGAGACCCAGAAAAACTAAGTGACTGCCCGAAATGCCCTAAGTCACCACCTTAAATACCATCTCCAGCTAAAGACAAAAGAAGATGTTGGGGTGAGGGGAAGTTATGGGAGGTGACCAGGCAAAGCACAGTAAACAAGGGTAAGGTTGTTATGCAGATTTAAGCCCTGCCTTCTCCATTGATGAGAGTTTCTAGAGATTTAGAGTCATCCTCCTCTTCTCCTCTTCCTGCTACAGAGATGGAGACACCCTTAGAAATGGGGATTTCCCTTGCAAATGTGAATGTCTCTTACAAAAGGATAATGTCTGCTGTTTCCTAAAAATAATCACTCAAGATAATCCTTATGCCAAAGAGGCGTATTTTGGGGTGGTATATTCTGCTCCCCTTCAAAGATAAATATACACTGAGCTGCTACCTTATGTGTATCTAGGGGGAGGAATGAGTACTTTCACTTCTGTTAACATATACTTCTGTGTTTAACATTTTTCAGTTTATATTTTACTTTTATGAAAAAAAGTCATTAAAAATTTTAAGTTATGTTTCCTTTGGATTTTCATAGGTTAAGATGCCATATCGTTGAGAGCAGTAAACCAACCACTCTTACATTAAAAGACAACGCTTTTAACATATCAGATAAAACCAGTGCAGATATATATCTACAAGTAAGTGTTCTTTCTTCCTAACTAAAACAAAGTTGTTAATGCTAACCAACGTTAGAAATCCATTTTTTCCCACTGACTTAAGGAAGCCCTTTGGCCTAGACACAACAGAAATACTCTCTTCTTCGTTAAGGGAAGTGAAATCAGAAATGGTAAGCGGTGAGTTACTTTTGGAGATATACTGACTTTTTAGCAGCTCTGGCCATTTTAATTTGGACTAGGGACAATATAACAAAGCACATGATGGGTTGGGGAGTATCAAAGAATTCAATCTCATAGAAAAGATACCATGTAGGGTGTTTAAGTTTGAAACAGACTGAGGGGCTCTCTTTCTGAGTAGTGGGTTTTGGTACCTCCAGGAAGTGGTTGCTTTGCTCCTTTCTCAACTAGAAAATTAGACCTTTTTAAAATGAGAGAAGGAGATACATGTCTCTTCACCAAACAAATCTAATTCCTTGTTGCATTCCAGCTCTCTGCCTTTCAGAGTAGATGGACCCATCCCGTAAATGTTTGGATTTCTAATATTCCTGTTTGTGGGATTTCTAATATTCCTGTTTGTCATTTACATGATTAATACACTGTTTTATTGATACAAATCTTTCATCCTTTTTTCCCTCTTTAGCTCAATCGTTTACTAGAAAGTAATAGGAAGCTTGAAGACCAAGTTCAGCGTTGTATCTGGTTCCAGCAGCTGATGCTTTCCTTAACAGTTATCTTGCTTGCTTTTGTCGCCTCTTTCTTTTATTTGTTGTACAGTTAAAGAAGTGGTGCTCGGTAGGAAACATGGCTCTTTCATTCGTTAGTTGGAAAAAGTAAGACCCAGAACTTCTCCACCGTGCTACTAAGAGTGTCACACATCTCTGCTTCCTAAAAGGAAATGTGCAATGGAAGAGATACATGTCTTGAAAATAAACTGTTAGAATAAGGAAACACTGAAGAAATTGATTATAAGAGACTATGGCTAGTTAGTAAAGTAAGAAAAGGCATATTTGTTGTGTAAACTAATAGTTTGGATATAATTTATTTTTTCCTTTTGAATTGAATACCTTTAAAGCTTAAGTTTTATTGTGTATAAACATTAGCTGAACTGAAAAGTATAAGTAACTTGCTTTGTTGCAGCCAAAAAATGTAATCTGCTTTTTTTATAACAGAATTATTATAGCTGAGCCAACTTATTAGCTTTTCTATACTATGTATATAGAACATGTATATTGAAAAAAACATACAGAGTAATTTCTGTAATAATGACTTTGTATTTTGGAGAATTACTTCCAGATGCTAGTTAATATTCTCTTGGAATGTAAAACTATTTAATGCCAAACCACCTTTAGCCTTTGTTTCTTATCTTTCTTCCTTAACAGCCTGCCTTTTATTAATCTCGGACTTTTTTATGAACACACTCATTTAGATAGAATTTGGGAAACTAAGTTTGGTTGGATTTTCTTTGAATTGTTAGTGATATCTAGAAGGAAAATCTCTTCAGTCCCAGTGTCCAGTCTTTTTTATGCAGGTTCATGTTGCCACTATGGCTGGACACTGACCCTTTTGCATCATTTATTGTAAAGGCCTGATCTTCCATTGCACCATCTTCACTTTCTTTTCTAAGTGAAAGGAGATAAAATTTTTTGAAAAGTTACTTTTTGAAATGCATAGCAGAATATTTCGTTTGTATTTCCATTCCTTGTTAAAATCAGCCATGAGAAGGAAATTTGACAAAAGACTGGAGTGTCAGTAAGGGTGGAAAAAAAAAGAAAAATTGAAACTCGTGTAACTCGTGTCAGTTCTCCATTCAGGAGTGAAAAATATAACTCATGATCAACTGTAAAACCTTCAGACCAGGGCTAAGGGACTTGCTTGATACTCTGCCCTTGTCACAGTAACACTGAGGATGATTCCTAAATTGAAACACTTTGCAGGAGCAGAGGCTAATGAAATTAGTTTGTTTTCTTCATTAATATGACCAGTTTCAGTCTGTGTTTGTTCACATGTAAATCTACTTTATATGCAAGGAAAAACAGTATGCCTGTAAAATAAATTTTGAGTTTTGATTGAGCCATGTTTGGAGATTTTTTTTATTCTGAGGTTCATTGTTGGCGGCTTTCATCTTGGGAAGTTGATTCCAAAATTGAGTTGTGAACAATGATATAATAGAGTCCCTTCAAAACTGGCATAGGAAATAAAACCTTAAAAGGACACTGGTCTGATACGTTGTCTTAATTTGGGTTTTTCTGTTTCAGTTTGCCAACTCCAGCCGTGAAAGTGACTGCAGTCCACCCTAAGTACTGTCCATAGTACCTCCCTGTGTGTGTGCACAGTGGTTTCCCCTTCTGTGTTAGATTCCTGGCTTTAATATAATCTAATCCCAAAGCATTTGTGTATGTTTTTTGTTCCTCGGCAAATAAATGAGGAAATAATTAGTCAAAATTGGAAATGTATTGTCCTAACAGTGTCCCTTTAATGTTTCATATGAAAATTATGTTGACTCACTAAAATGTTCTTCCCTAATCTCTGGCCAGTTGAATTTACTAACATTTCTTCTTAACATTTGTTTGTCTGTTAAATGTGACTAAGTGAAATTATTGAAAATTAACTATAAAATCAAAGGCATCTAAACTTTTGTACTTGTCTTGCTTAGTCACATGTATTTACATTTGACTTTATTCTGTCTTCATTTGATTTTATTTAATCACGTTTGTATGGTTATTATTTTTGGTACTTTATATTAATAATTTTATTTTTAATCATATCATTACCTGTTCATGACCAAATTACCAAGGACCAACATTTAGATTTAGATTGTTTTCACTTGGGAATGGAAATTAGTAGATTTCCCATGAAAACATTAATGAAATATCATTAGCTTGATCTGCAGGTAGCCTAAAAATGAAATTACTGGAAACCTAGCCTCAAATTTCATAGTAATACCATAACTGTTTTTATATCTTGCCACTAAGTTTGACTGAATTTAATAGCACTTTATTGTACAATTGCAAAGATATATTCCTAGAATTGTTGCCAGTGTAATTTCTCTAATGTTCTGGTGCTTTTCATATATTTTCAGTATTTTTATTACTATATTGGTATTTTCTTTGTATAAATTGATCAAAAGAACATGTTTTCTATTTTAATATGTTTTAGAAAAGTAATTACATTTATGAAATAAATATCATCAGGAAAAACCTCTGGTCTCTAATTGATAAAGCATCTTAAAATCAATGTTCAGGCTCACTCTGACCTTTTAAAGATCACATGAATTTCTTTTGGACCTGCTTTGCATTTTTATAAGGACAGTGCCGCAAGCTTCCAAAGATGCAATTGTGTTATCAGGTGAACCTGACCTTAGTGTGTCCCATTTCTCCTTGACCACCATCAGGGTCTGGCTGCTCTTCAGTGGAGCTCTCGGTCTTCCCCAGACTTAGCAGTGGACTTGCTGTCACAACTGGGGGCTCCATCATGGAACCTAACGCTAGAGCTGCTCCGTGTGCCCACGAAACCTAATACCCACACAGCTTCCTGCCTGACGAGAACCAGCAGGAAGCAGGATGACGAGAAGTCCTACCTGGCTGCCAGGCATATGGAAGGTAGTCCATGCTAGGAGGCACGGGAGCACAGGGTGTGGGTGTGGTTGGGGAGGGGTTCTGGGGATTGTCGGTGTGGTCCCCTCGCTACTGGAAGACACAACTCCCAAATGGCAGCTACCACTTCATAAAAACATAATGAAAAGGACAAGTCCATCTTCTAAACTGAAAAAGAGGTGGAGACACAAAACCATCAGAAATTCAAAACATAACTACAAAGACAGAACAGGAACCTGCCAAGAAGCACCACACCCTACCCAGGACTGTGAGGGCGTGGTCTCCTTTCCTAAAAGACAATTAATTTTCTGGGAAACAGCAGAGCTCCTGTGGGGTAATCTCCAGCCAGGAAAAGATGGGTTACTTTACATCAATCTTCAGTTCTGGCTCCCTGAATTTTCACCAGCAACTCGACATTTCCTGATATCAGAGCAACGTGGGCCCCACAAGCATAGGGCTCCCCTTCTCTCCCTGGCCCAAGAGGACAGAATGGAAGTCCTCTTCCATTCCACACAGAAGTTTCTCTCTTCCAACTGAGGCGGTAGTGGTTAGGAGTGAGGGCTCTGACATAACACTGCCTGGGTTCGAGTGCCCTCTCTGCCAGTTTCTACCTGCGTGACTTGGGGATCATAATCGACTTCTTTCAACCTCAGTTTCCTCATCCCTAAGTGAGTCTGATAATCACAGTACTACTTCACAAGGTTAGTCTGAGAGTGAGGAAGTGATGCATTTCAAGCAGCCCGGAGAGGCCGGCCTTGTTTCGCTGATGTTGCCTCTGCCGCCTGCCATTCCAGCTTCCTGGAACTCTTCACACTTGAGTTGATCTTCCTGAATATCCCACCTCATTCAAAGCCAAAGGTCAGTTCTCCAAACTTTTCCCTGCTTTGTACCCCTAGCCTTGCCTTCTTGGCACCTCACTCTTAATTCTGGTGCTCAGATCGGTGGATGCACCTAGAAGGCCAGTGATGCTCGGCTGCCTTGAATCTTGTGAAGGAGTATCCCTGCCAATCTGAGGAAGACTTGGCCAGATATTTCCTTCCATCGTTGCCCGCACACTCCTTCAAAACACAATATGCACACACATACACAGAGAATTAATCTTGCAATATTCCACCCATAAAAGTTTCCCGTTAAATTTGTAACAATTTGATAAAAATATGACATAGGATCTTTCACATATTCATAATAATTTTGTCCTTACATTGCATAAAATTACCTCCCTGTGATGTCCAAAGATTCTCTTCCCTACCCCACTCATGTCCCCTGCCATGCTAAGTAGGACTAATCACTTGACATGTTAAAGTATTTGAGACAATTGGTTCAACTGCCAAGAACACAGAGGAACATCTCCCTGGCCCGTAGGGGCAAGATATGTGCACATTTTCACATCTTCCTAGAGGGAGAATTTGAGTAGTGAGTGGTCCTTGAAATTCTACCAATTTGTTCATGCTCCTTTGACCTAAATGGTCTGGGAATACATCATAAGATCTTGTGTTTTACAGATAAGGAAACCGAGGACCCAAGACGTAATTCTCTTTCCCAAGGTCACATGGCTAGTTGGTTTCAGAGCCAAGAGCTGAACTAGTCTCCCAAGTCCAATGCTTTGTTACAACTACCCAGAACTGCCACATCTGAGTAATAGGTTAAAATGTTGAAAGGACAAGTCTGAGAGCTTTGCCTTCACTAAACAGCAGGAGAGGAAGAGAAGATAGAGTACTTAAGGAGAAGCAGAGGTGACAAAACACAATAGCACTCAAGACCTTTGGCTGGAAAAGTAAGTTTCTTGATATTCTAACATACAGACAGACCATACTTTGAGAAAGGATCGAAACGTAAGGGTTAATGTAGTGTTTATTTGATGGAGGGTTTTTGTGTGCGGCATCACCCTTCTGAGAGGTTTATCCACCACTGTGTAGAAGGGCATCTAATAGGGTATGTTGCCACTAGTTGTCTCTGCCATAGTCTAGTGACCTCAAGGAGTCATATGTTTAATAAAATCAGAGCATTTAAGTTTTCTATTGCCATGTAACAAACTACTACAAACTTAGCATCTTAACACAAATTATCTCAGTTTGTGTGGGTTGAACCCGGCACAGCGTAGCTGGGTTCTCTGCTCAAGATCCCACAAGACTAAAATCAAGCTGTCAGCCAATTGCATCCTCCCTGGAGGCTCAACTGGATAAAGATCCACTTCCAAGTGACCTCAGGTTGTTGGCAGAATTCCTTTCCTTGTGGCTATAGGACTGAGGTCCTCAATTTCTTGCTGGCCATTAGCTCTCAGCTCCTAGAGGTCACTCCTAGGTCTTTGCTATGTGGTCCCCTCCATAAGCAGTTCACAACATAGCTGTTCCCACTTCAAATCTTTCCTTTCAGAAAGGGCCCAGTTCTATTTAAGGGCTCACCTGATTAGGTCAGGCCCACCCAGGACAATCTCCCTTCTGATGAACTCAAAAGTAACTGATTAGGAACCTTAATTACATCTGCAAAATCCCTTCTGCTCTATAAGCTAACCTAAATCATATGAGTGCTGTGCCATCACATTCACTAGACCTGGCCCCCACTCAAAGGGAGAGGGTTATGTAGGGTATGTGTTAGGTAGGACCTGCAAACTCATCCAATCTGGTCCCCCCATTTTACAGACCAGGAAATAGAGGGTAGGAAAGCTGAACCCAACCTTACCCAGTCTAATTGACTGCTTTGAATTCACAGATGTCTTGCACATAGGAAATAGACTAGAACTTCTATGTTAGGCACCAAATTACAGGCATGGGGACAGTATGTCTCTATTCCAGTTGGCTTTCTCCAATCTCATAGCTTCAGCACACTCAAGTATTCAAACCTTTATAAATAAACTGTTAAGGAAAAGTATGTGGGGCCAGCCTGGTGGCACAGCGGTTAAGTTCGCACATTCTACTTTGGCAGCCCGGGGTTCACTGGTTCAGATCTCGGGTGCAGATCTACGCACTGCTTGCTTATCAAGCCATGCTGTGGCAGGCGTCCCACATATAAAACAGAGGAATATGGGCACGGATGTTAGCTCAGGGCCAATCTTCCTCAGCAAAAAGAGGAGGATTGGCGGCGGATGTTAGCTGGGGCTAATCTTCCTCAAAAAAAAAAAAAGGTATGTCACCAGTATTTTAAACACCTATTCAAACATAAAAAACATTCTAGAAACATTCTCACCATGAGTTCATGTGCTTGGACAAAGGGGACTTCCAGTAATTGTGTGCTTTTGTAAACAAAGCTCTAGTGAAAAACAGTTTAACTTTCCCTTTTCTTTCAGAATAATCCATTCACTTCAGTTAACTTAGTTTAATTGGACATAAATATGTTCTGTGAAGGTTGTTACATGAAAAGGTTAAAACTGTAAGAAAAGAAAGACTCCTTTTCTTACAGAACCTTGCGTCATGATTCGCAGCATTTATACTGTCCAGTTCACTTTGGATCAAATTCCAGTGCCTTCATTTCTATTATTCCAGAAAGTCCCCTGCACATTTTCAGGTCATTCTAGAGTTCTGCATGTATATATGCATTGAAAAATCTCTCTAGTTTTGGGAAGTAACCTAAAACTGTCCTGCATGGACTTGCTATTGCCCCACAAATTCAGACACTATTTCACCTTCTCCCTATGTATTTACATATTCTCATTTCTGACTGCACGAAACTTCAAAACTCCTAATATTATGCCTGTCCCCTTTTCTAGGATCTGGGACTATAGCAAACTAAGAGGTGAATCATTCCAATACTCCTCTCTTTTACTGCTCCCAGCCTTCACTCTAACACTTTCATACAGATTCACTCAGCTAAACGTATTATTTGCAGTTCAACTCGCCCTGAACTGCCTTTGCCCACTAACGTGTAAATGTGCTTGAGCAACTTGAGTCAAATATCAAATCGCTGTTCTCAGTCATAAAGGAAATGTCAAAAATGTGCTTTTGGGTACTTTTCCAATATTCTAACCCTGTGACTCCAGCTACTTCCTTTTATGGGGGTGGAGAGGCAGGAGTTTATTATTACAAGCAATAACAATAGTATGACACAGTCTAGCAAAATTTGGTAATTTTTTTTTAATGTGGCTGCACTGATAAGTTGCTAAAAAGGAAAGGTAAAAAGAAACTGATGTCAAAAGCAAAGCTTCCTTGCAAATCCAGTATTTACTGCTCTGGGATGTCTTAAACCGATTAAGATCTTAGTCATTGAAGGTGGAGGTATGTCTTATAGAGGAGTTATATTCTAAAGTCAGTGCTTAGGGCAGAATTGAGTATAGTCAGAATTTCCCTAGAAAATTCATTAGGAAAGTCTTGCAATAGAGATGGACATAGTAACCCATATCTTGGTGAATCCAAACCTTCTTTTTAACACCAGATAAAGTGTTTGGTTTGCTTTTATTTATCTTGGGGGGGCGGTTCATAGGATACAATAAATACATGTATTGTGTCTTTAAAACTAGAATCACCATCAGCAAGATTCTCTTAAGAGGCACAAGGGAATTGAGAATGAATGAGAAAAAGAAAAAGTTACATTTACCATTCTATACATATTGAGTGGAATAGACCCTCTTTACTCTAAGAGTTGAAGGCCAGATATAAGTGAGGTTGCTCACATAGTTAAGGCCAAAATCAGAACTGAAATCTGATCTTCCTCTTAGATAAACCTCTTTAGGAAGGCTTCTTACCACACCTCCACTTGCATCTAGCTCCCTGTCGTCTCACTCCATTCTAGTGTCTATTCCCATCACTCTAGCAAAACAGTACTTGCTAAGGTCCAGTAATGATTTCCTTGTCACTTTATCCAGTGGACTTGCTTCTACCCGAATCTGAAGTAAGTTCTTGCAGCAGCATTTGGCTATTCCAACCACAAGGTTTCTGAGGCAACTCCTGCTTTTCTTCTCTCACTGACACTCTTTAGTGTCCTCTACTGGCTCATCTTCCTCCACCAAGTCTTTAAGATGTTAAAGTTAGAACTGGGCTCTCTCCTTTCTTTCCTTGGGGGATCTCCTCTACACCCAGGGCTGCAATTAGCATCAGTCAGCTATTAACCGTTGGTTATTCTAACCAGAATTCCCATTCTAAGTCTAGATGTATATATCCACCATGAACTCAACAGTTCCAAGTGTCCATCACAAAATGTCAAAAACAACTCATGATCTACCACCAGACCTGGTCTTCCAGTCCCCATCTCAATGGATAGCACCATTCTCCATCCATTTACACCAGCTAGAAACCTGACCTTCATCCACAGCACCTCCCCTCTCCACTTCTCTCCCTCTCCGCTGCCACCTCCCTTCTTCAATCCACAGCATCTCTCACCTGGACTTCTGCAATAATCTCAGGCAGTGTCTGGGCATCCCCTTTGACTCTCTGCAATCTTTTCTCTATATTGCATTCAGGAATATTTAAGAACCATTGAAAATGTGCAACCTATCATATAACTCACCAGATTAAAACCTTCAAGTGGCTTCCATGGCTCTTAGCCCAAGATTAAATTCCCATAGGCCTACCAGCCCCTGAATGATCTGGCCCTTGCCTACCTTCCTGGCCTTATTTTCCCCCTCTCTCCCTCTTTATGATCTGGTCCCATCTCTCTACCTGGAATTCTCCTCCATCCCACCCTTCCACCTTCACCTCTTCATGGTGGCTCTCAGCTCATCATTCACTCAGGAAAGCTACCTCTCTGCCCACTCTTACTACTTTTATTCAACACAGTATTGGAAGCCCTAGCCAGAGCAATTAGGCAAGAAAAAGAAACAAAAGGCATCCAAATTGGAAAGGAATAGATAAAACTGTCACTATTTGCAGATATGATATTATATATAGAAAACCCTAAGGACTCCACAGAAAAACCCGTTAGAACTAATAAATGAATTCAGTAAAGTTGCAGGATACAAAATCAATGTATAAAAATCTATTGCATTTCTATACACTAATAACAAACTATCAGAAATAGAAATTAAGAAAACAATCCCATTTACAATTGCATCAAAAAGAATAAAATATCTAGGAATAAACTTAACCAAGGAGGTGAAAGACTTGTACACTGAAAACTGTAAGACATTAATGAAAGAAATTGAAGACACAAATAAATGGAAAGATATTCCATGCTCATGGATTCAAGAATTAATATTATTATAATGTCAATACTACTCAAAGCAATCTGCAGATTCAATGCAATCCCTATCAAAATTCCAATGATATTTTTCACAGAAATAGAACAAACAATCTTAAAATTTATATGGAACCACAAGACTCTGAATAGCCAAAGTAATCTTGCGAAAGAAGAACAAAGCTGGGGGCATCACGCTCCCTGGTTTCAAACTATGTTACAAAGCTACAGTAATCAAAACAGTATGGTATTGGCATAAAAAGAAGTGCATAGATCAATGGAACAGAATAGAGAGCCCAGAAATAAACCCACACATATATGGTCAATTAATTTACAACAAAGGAGCCGAGACTATACAATGGGAAATGGACAGTCTCTTCCATTAACAGTATTGGGAAAACTGGACAGCCACATGTAAAAGAATGAAACTGGACCACTATCTTACACCATTGACAAAAATTAACTCAAAATGGATTAAAGACTTGAACGTAAGACCTGAAACCATAAAACTCCTAGAAGAAAACGTAGGCAGTAAGCTCCTTGACGTTGGTCTTGGTGATGATTTTTTGGATCTAATGCCAAAAGCAAAGGCAACAAAGTAAAAATAAACAAATGGGACTACATCAAAGGAAAAAGCTTCTGCACAGCAAAGGAAACCATCAACAAAATGAACAGGCATCTATGGAATTGGAGAAAACATTTGCAAATCATATATCTGATAAGAGGCTAATATTCAAAATGTATAAAGAACTCATACGAGTCAATAGCAAAAAAACAATCCAATTAAAAAATGGGCAGAAGACCTGAATGGACATTTTTCCAAAGAAGACAGATGGCCAACAGGTACATGAAAATGTGCTCGACATCACTAATCATCAGCGAAATGTAAATCAAAACCACACTATCACCTCACACCTGTTAGGATGGCTATTATCAAAAAGACAAAAAATAACAAGCATTGGTGTGAGGAAGTGGAGAAAAGGGAACCCTTGCGCACTGTTGGTGAGAATGTAAATTGGTGCAGCCACAATGGAAAATGGTATGGATATTTCTCAAAAAAATTAAAAAAAGAATTACCATGTGATCCAGCAATTCCACTTCTGGGTATTTATCCAAAGAAAACAAAAACACTAACTCAAAAACATGTGTGTACCTCTACATTCAGTGCAGCATTATTTGCAATAGCCAAGATATGGAAACAACCTAAGTGTCCATCAATGGATTAATGGATAAAGAAAATGTGATAGATATATATATATATATATATATATATATATATATACACACACACACACATCACACACACATATATACACACATACATAAACACACACAACTGAATATTATTTGGCCATGAAAAAGAATGAAATCTTGCCATTTGCAACAACATGGATGGACCTTCAGGGCATTATTCTAAGTGAAATAAGTCAGACAGACAAAGACAAACATCATATGATCTCACTTAGACATGGAATCTAAAACACAAAAAAACAAACGAAAATGAGCTCATAGATACAAAGAATAGATTAGTAGTTTCCAGAGGCAGAGGGTGGGAGATGGGCAAAATGGACGAAGAGGGTCAAAAGGTATGAACTTCCAGTTATAAAATAGATAAGTCATGGGAATGTAATGTACAGCATGGCGACTATAGTTAATAATACTGCCCTGCGTATGTGAAAGTTGCTAAGAGAGTAGATCTTAAAATTTCTCATCACAAGAAAAAATTTTAGTAACTTATGAATGGTGACAGATGTTAGCTAGACTTATTGTGGTGATCATTTCTCAATATGGAAAAATATCGTATCATATCGTACACCTGAAACTAATATAATGTTATGTATCAATTATACCTCAGTAAAAAAGAAGTTCTCTCTCATCCCAAGGAAGGGGTCAGGTTCTGCTATTAGATGTCCCCATGATACCACCATGTTTTCTTCATAGCACTTATTACAGCTTATATTTAGATATTTGTGTGATTTGTATTAACGCCTTTCTCCCCATTAGATGAGAAACTTTACAAGGGAGGGGACGGTGTTCACCATCAAGTCCCCACACTCAGCATTTACCTGCCACATGGGTGGAGCCTAACTGATGAAGGAATTGATTCCTGGGATTTAAAAAATAGAAATTCTGAAGTTCTAGGCTAGCCTTCCCCTGCCTCATTTCTAGCTTTTTCCTCCATGTACATCAATCAATTAACATTTACCAAGCATAGCTTTAGGCAAAGCATATGACTTGGTGCTGTAGGAAAAATAGCAAGTAAGAAAGACACTAGCTGTTCTCAAAGAACCTAGAATAGCCGGTCTGCAACCCTGATGGGAATTGTAGGTGAGTAGGGCCATGGTCTTTCCAAGCCTCCCAAAGACATTCTTTCCATCATTGGTCATGGATTCACTAGAGCAGGATAGTGTGGAGGCTCACCCAAATGTTGAATGCGTGGGGGGTTCCCCTAGCTTTTCTTACTCTATTCACATCACATCAGAGACAACTATCATGCCAGAGCAGTTTCTCAAGTGCTGTTTTCTATCTCTATAGGCCTGCATTTCCCCCAAAGAGATCCCTTAGAACACTAATTCCATAGTTTGCTCTGGGCCAAAAGGCTTCCATTGTCATATAATTTTGAGAAATGCTGCATTAAACAAAATTAAAGTTTTCCCCCATAGAATTTCCCAGAATGTTTAGTGTGCTAATGTGCATGACAAATCTCCAAGAATATTATATATTTCCCAAATTTATAAAGCCATGGAATCCTCTTTTCAAGCAATATATTTTGGGACTAAGTATCCTGAGAACACACTTTGGAAAACATTTGTTTTAACACATGTCGAAGGAATCCTGTAAGCCCAAACCGCAACAGAAATTTAAGTCAGAACAGAAGGTGATACTTCAAAGTTAAAATGCCATGACATTGGTAAATAAAGGAGGGGAGATTCACTGATAAATCCCAGTATAGATCTTTATATTCTCATTTTCTAAACTCCTTTTGTAAAATTAATTGAATACGGCAGAGTGTATTTTAACTAAAAACTGCCTGCAACCTCAAAGACTTTTCTGTGGATTTGCATTTCCAGATCCAACCTATTTTATCCCCTACGGTAGTTTATATTTTCGTTATGGCCAGATTGCATATATCTGACTCTCCCTTCCTTCTTATCCCTATCTGGACCAATATTTGTCTGTTATCTTTGTGCGGATCAGTTAAATATGTGATATATGTTTGCAACTCATAAGATGGAAGCTCATTATGAGAGCCAGCCATTATTGCTCTCTGCTCAGGAGGATTTCAGCTAACTCACCCAGGGCTTTGGGCCTGAAGTCATGGCCCAGAGGCAGTTATTACCTCCAGGAAACACACCTACCTTTGTTGGCTTTCCTTCACTAAGGGCAAATCCAAGTAGACGTCAAGGGCATCATGAGAATCCTAACTTAGGGGACTTCTTTATAGACACTAAATGTAAGTATGTTTAAAGTTAATGGCATTTTCTAAGAATTGGCATTCTTGGATATGACAGCATATTATCCTTTCATCTTAGCCTACCTCTCTCTCTGTGTTAATGGCCTTTCCTTTTTGAGTCTTCTTTTCCATCTTGAGGTTTCTCTGAAGACAGAAATTCCGCTGAGTACTTCACTTATGCCAGGAGTATTTTCTTCTTCATTTACATCTTTGAATTTCAGTGGTCTGGCACTGATCTTTGGCTACTTGTACCTATTAACCCTTCCACTTCATGGCTTAAAATCAATATACATTTTTATCAAAGGTTCAGGGGGAAGAAAATCTGCTCTGTGAGCCACCTATGTATAAATGCATTCTATTTACCCCAAGTACATCTTTTGATACATATTGAATATAATGTTCTTTGACTTAATTGTAGGCGAAATTTCCACGTTCCTTTTCTTGCCCACAGGACTCATTATTCAATATTGTATTTTCCTGCCTTCCAGTAAACGGCATGCATAATAGTACTAGACTGTTTACCCAGTAGTCCCTAAACAAACATGCCCTGAATCAAATGAACTGAAAGTTCAACTTTTTATGGTTTCAGAAAGGTACAAGTGATAGAAATCTTCTTTGTTGCCCCTTAGCAATAAGCATGAAAAAGCCAATCAATTATGATGGAGATATAGAGGCAACAAAGAAAATATCACTTCTGAAGTAGAACCTGGTAACTTTAGAGAGAGATCAATAAGGAGTCTTTGGACCCTTTCAAAAGGTTTGTTTGAAGGAATCAGGAATCAACGAAAAAGCAGCCAGAATCTGACTAAGAAAGACTGGGGCAGGGCGGGAGAGTCTGCCCTAACGAGCACCTAGGTCATGTGATGCTACAGTGCCTGGAACACACTTTAACAAGGATTTAGAAATGTTAGAAAGAGCATTTCAGGGCCCGCGCCAGATCTGCTGCATCAGAAGCTGCATGTAGACAAGATACCAGGTCCCCAGGTGGCTCATATGCACATTGAAGTTTGAAAAGCACTGATCTAAAGGACTCCTACCTTTTACTCCAAACTCCTTTTTCCTAAGGGTCTTTCCATTTTATTCGACTATTCATCATCCCTTTGGCTGCAACAGTTGTGGGTAGAAGCTGTTATGATCTTTTGTAGATTTTGCAAGCTAAATAGTTTGTGTCCATTATAAGTGGGTTATGTTATATAAGTGTGTGTATTCTTTAAAATGAATTAAACGTTCATTGAGTGTTCTCTAGGTGCTGTGTACTGTGCTGGGCATAGTGTTACAAACAGGAATAAGATGTGGTCTCTATCCTCCTGGAATTACAGCCTTAGGGCAGGGTGGCCCTGGCCCAGATTTAACATATGGGGCATCAATTTCACAGAAGGAGCTATTTTTGTCTTGAAACTTCTTTTTTCACTCTGATAATTAAAAGGATGACAATGACATTTTTCACCTAGCCACACCCCAGAAATCCATAGATTCCAGATGC
The DNA here is from genome assembly GCF_037783145.1 of Equus przewalskii. Lineage (NCBI taxonomy): Eukaryota > Metazoa > Chordata > Mammalia > Perissodactyla > Equidae > Equus > Equus przewalskii. The sequence continues at coordinate 11,097,736 of NC_091863.1, forward strand.
ATTTACCATGAGTAATCCTATACAAACCTGGTATATCCTGACAAAAACATTCCATAGATAAGGACTCCCCATTGGCAAATACCACAGGAAGTCCAACTAGCAAATACACAAAATTTCCTCAGGTCATTTCTCCCTGGTGTGTCCCCAGGGTGGGAAAAGCTGGATTGCAGATCAGCTATTAACGCTTTCCTTCCCACTTGTGTAGATGTGTCATGCTGGGAGCGAGCTGATGAAATGTACTGTTTAGAGGGTGGGCTTTTCAGAAGCAGAAGGACAGGAGAGACCAACTTCAAAGAGGCTTATGTGGAAAATAGCTGATCCTAGTCTAACAAAACTCATCCTGGAAATGCAGCATCTGAAGCAGGGTAGGCACTCAATAAATATTTGTTGAATGAATGAAAATGCAAATCTGCCTTAGGGCAAACAGCTTAGAACACTAACCATAACACATCCCTGCACTGGTCTTGAGGACATTAATGATTAACCCGCCTCCACACTGGTGGGAGCATACCCCTGTGCAGGGTTCATCTTGCACTGTTAAAAATGTAGGATGTGCCCTGACTTCTATTTGGCAGGATCCAATTGTTAGAACTGCTGGTGTGACCATTAGTAGTAAATAGCTCTATGTTTATTCTCATTTCAAAAATCACTTTGATATTTAGCTTTGCAAAAGCGAATTCAGATGTTTAATGCTCCACTGAGAATTAATGGATTGGTTTAATGTTCGAAACCCATTAGCAAAACAGAGCTTATTCTGGGGACCAATTATTCAAAATTCTGAGGCTCTTCAGGGCACATATAAGAGACACCTCAACAGGTGCTGTTTACAACTTTCTAGCACATAAAATGGTCCTTGGAAACAGAAAATACTACCCAACTGCCTCTTGGCAATCACTTCTGTTAAGCGTATTTCATTTGGGTGCTAATTAAATGGATTTTGCTTTGCTGGATCTGTGAAGCCACTCCATTTCTTCTTTAGCTCCTATAGATAAAACATAACTCTCCTAAATTGTCTCTTTTTATTTTCTTTCTATTAAAAAAGGATTCCTGAAACTAGGACTAGCTACCAAGTATTCTCAGGATGGAAGAGAAGAGCAGGACTTCTAGATTATGATTAGGCCCAAAGAAATGTCACTGGACAGCAGATGGGGAAAGAAGAGTTGTTTTGTGTAGTATAGCAACCCTGCCTGACACTCATAAGACGAGAGTAAAAGGGCAAGTTTGCATCTACAAATATGTTCTACAAAGAGCCGTTGAACAAAGGCAGCAATGCTCTGGCTTTGCTGCCAGCACAAAGATTAGATTCCTTCTTCCCAAATGAGGAAAGTGCTGGATTGTGCTGGAAAGAGCTCTTAGCTCAAAAAGCCCTTTAAATAGATGGTGAGATGTTCAGGATGTTATGTCAGGGATTTCTCTCTCCAGGTAAGGAAATACAGGACCTTTGAAATTCACATGTGTCTGAGTAAATCTAGGCACCTCCCATAAATCATCAGAATGGTTTTGAATTGTTAAAAATAAGACAACAGGCCCAAAATGGAGTCACTTATGCCAAGCTCCACATTACCAAACCAAGAATTAATTACAGTTTCGGCTCTCCCGGAAATGGAATCTTAAACCAGTGTTAAAAAAGAAACAACAGGCCCCAAATGGAGTCACTTGTGCTAAACCCCACATCAATAAACCAAGACTTAACACCTAACCTAATCAAAGCTTCAGCCTCTCCCAGGAATGTGACCTTTAACAAGTCAATCTGGAATTACCTGGTCAGGTCCAGTGAGGTAATATTCCTGATAGACCCCTGCCTTACCCCAAAGGAAGGTGACCTTGCCTGAAACAATCCACTCTTGACTAGAAACTTTCTTTTTCCACTCGCTTCTACCTAAAAAAGCCTTCCACTTTGTACCACTCCTTGTGTCACTGACTAATTGCCCCAAGGAACTCAAGGGCAGTTTCAGAAGCATTTAACTGTTTATCTAAATTGTTTTTTCTTTTTTGTTATGTTAAGAGATGCGACCACCAACCACCCTGAACCAGTCCAAACCTCACCACAAGAGCAATGCCTGCATAGATGGGCCAAAAAGTGCCCAAGAATGACCTTTGCCTCATTTCAGCACTAAGATCACTGCCCCAGGAGAAGCTTAGGCCTTATTACTATAACATGCAATGTATGTGGAAGCATGTCTTCCAACTGAGCCTGCACAAGCGAATACTCACCTTTCTCTTTTGAATATTCATTCCCCATCCAAAATAAAAGACCCCTGCTGTCCCATGCTTGGGGACCCATGGCTTTGGGAAATAATTTCACTGCAGGCTCCTTATTTGCAGCAAATAAACTTTACTTTGTATGACAACTACTTCTGGCGAAGGCCCTAGTTTCAACTCATCAAGAAGCAGACCCATTTTGGTTCAGTAACACTTGAAGCTCCTTTTTATTTGCTAGATGGGAGGCTGCTCAATTTATGAATTGTTGAATAAAGCCAATTTGATCTTTAAATTTACTCAGCTGATTTTTGTTTTTAACTCCAGTCAGTCAGGAATTGCCTGATCAGCACTACTTAGGTAACCTGCCTGATAGAGCCCTGCCATCCCCCAAAGGAAAATGACTTTGCAATACTCAACCCACTTTTTTGCCTAGTATAACTTCCATGTTCCCATTCCCTTATGCCTATAAAAGTCTTTCATTTTGTACAGCTCCTTGGAGTTCCCTTCTATCTGCTAGATTGGATGCTGCCCAATCCATGAATCATTGAATAAAGCCAATAAGTTCTTTAAAATTTACTCAGTTGAATTTTGGGGTTTTTGAATTTTTTATTATTTTTTATTGAGGTTATGATACTTTACAACATTGTGAAATTTCAGTTGTACATTATTATTTGTCAGTCATCTTATAGGTGCACCCCTTCAGCCTTTGTGCCCCACCCTCACCCCCCTTCCCCCTGGTAACCACAATCTGTTCTCTTTGTCAATGTGTGTGTTTATCTTCCACATATGGGTAGAATCATCCAGAGTTTGTCTTTCTCTATCTGGCTTATTTTGCTTAACATAATACCCTCAAGGTCCATCCATGTTGTTGTGAGTGGGACGATTTTATTTTTTATGGCTAAGTAGTATTCCATTGTGTATATATACACACAATATCTTCTTTATTGAGTCATCAGTCCATGGCCACTTAGGTTGCTTCCACATCTTGGCTATTGTGAATAATGCTGCAATGAACATAGGGGTGCACGAGTCTCTTCAAATTGCTGATTTTAAGTTCTTTGGATAGATACTCAGTAGTTGGATGGCTGGGTCATATGGTATTTCTATTTTTAATTTTTTGAGAAATCTCCATACTCCATACTGTTTTCCATAGTGGCTGCACCAGTTTGTGTTTCCACCAGCAATGTATGAGGGTTTTCCTTTTTCTTCACAACCTCTCCAACATTTGCTATTTTTTGTCTTAGTGATTATAGCCATTCTAACCGGTGTATGGTGATATCTTAATGTAGTTTTGATTTGCATTTCCCTCACGATCAGTGATGATGAGCATCTTTTCCTGTGACTATTGGCCATCTGTATATGTTCTTTGGAGAAATGTCTGTTCATATCTCCTGTCCATTTTTTGATTGGGTTGTTTGATTCTTTTTGTTGAGTTGTGTGAGTTCTTTACATATTATGGAGATTAACCCTTTGTTGGATATATGATTTTCAAATAATTTTTTCCCAGTTCGTGGGTTGTCTTTTCATTTCGATCCTGTTTTCCCTTACCTTGTAGAAGCTCTTTAGTCTGATGAAGTCCCACTTGTTTATTCCTTCTGTTGTTTCCCTTGTCTGAGAAGACATGGTGTCCAAAAAGATTCAAGACTGATGTCAAGGAGTGTACTGCCTATATTTTCTTCTAGAAGTCTTATGGTTTCAGGTCTTACCTTTAAGTCTTTGATCCATTTTGAGTTAATTTTTGTGAATGGTGTAAGAGAATGGTCTATTTTCATTCTTTTACATGTGGCTGTCCAGTTTTTCCAACACCATTTGTTGAAAAGACCTTCTTTTCTCCATTGTATGTTCTTAGTTCCTTTGTTGAAGATTAGCTGTCCATAATGTGTGGTTTTATTTCTGGGCTTTCAATTCTGTTCCATTGATCTGTGTGCCTGGTTTTGTACCTGTACCATGCTGTTTTGATTACTATAGCTTTGTAGTGTATTTTGAAGTCAGGGATTGTGATGCCTCCAGCTTTGTGATTTTTTCTCAGGATTGCTTTAGCTATAAGGGGTCTTTTGTTGCCCCATATGAATTTTAGGATTCTTTGTTTTACTTCTGTGAAGAATGTCATCGGGATTCTGATTGGGATCACATTGAATCTGTAGATTGCTTTAGGTAGGATGGACATTTTAACTATATTTATTCTTCCAATCCATGTGCATGGAATGTCTTTCCATCTCTGTATGCTGTCATCAATTTCAGGAAAGTCTTATAGTTTTCATTATATAAGTCTTTCACTTCCTTTATTAAATTTATTCCAAGATATTTTATTCTTTTTGTTTGAATTGTGAATGGGATTGTGTTCTTGAGTTCTTTTTCTGTTAGTTCATTGTTAGAGTATAGAAATGAAACTGATTTATGTAAGTTGATGTTGTACCCTGCAACTTTGCTGTAATTGTTGATTGCTTCTAGTAGCTTTCTGATGGATTTTTTAGGGTTTTCTATACAGAAGATCATGTCATCTGCAAACAGCGGGAGTTTCACTTCATTGTCTATTTGGACTCTTTTTGTTTCTTTTTCTTGTGTAACTGCTCTAGCCAAAACCTCCAGTACTATGCTGAATAAGAGTGGGGAGAGTGGGCACCCTTGCCTTGTTCCTGTTCTCAGAGGGGTGGCTTTCAGTTTTTCCCCATTGAGTATGATGTCGGCTGTGGGTATGTCATATATGGCCTTTATTATGTTGAGGTACTTTCCTTCTATACACATTTTGCTGAGAGTTTTTATCATAAATGGATGTTGGATCTTGTCAAATGTTTTCTCTGCGTCTATTGAGATGATCATGTGGTTTTTGTTCCTCATTTTGTTAATGTGGAGTATCACATTGATAGACTTGTGGATGTTGAACCATCCCCATGTCCCTGGTATAAATCCCACTTGATCATGGTGTATGATCTTTTTAATGTATTGCTTTATTTAGTTTGCCCATATTTTGTTGAGGATTTTTGCATCTATGTTCATCAGTGATGTTGACTTGTAATTTTCCTTCCTTGTATTATCCTTGTCTAGTTTTGGTAGCAGGGTGGTGTTGGCCTCATTGAATGTGTTAGGAAGTGCTCCATCATCCTCAATTTTCTGGAATAGTTTGAGAAGGATTGGTAATAAATCTTCCTTGAATGTTTGGTAGAATTCTCCAGAGAAGCCATCTGGTCCTGGACTTTTATTTTTGGGGAGATTTTTGATTACTGTTTTAATCTCTTTACTTGTGATTGGTCTATTCAGATTTTCTATTTCTTCTTGATTGTTTGGGAGGTTGTAAGAGCCTAAGAATTTATCCATTTCTTCTAGGTTGTCCAATTTGTTGGAATATAGTTTTTCATAGTATTATAATTTTTTTTATTTCTGTGGTATCATTGTAATTTCTCCTCTTTCATTTCTGATTTTATTTATTTGAGTCTTCTCTCTTCTTTTCTTATTGAGTCTGGCTAAGGTTTTGTGAATTTTGTTTATTTTCTCAAAGAACTAGCTCTTTATTTCATTGATCCTTTCTACTCTCTTTTTTTGTTTCAATTTCATTTATTTCTACTCTAATTTTTATTCTTTCCCTCCTTCTACTGACTGTGGGCTTTGTTTGTTCTTCTTTTTCTAATTCTGTTAGGTGTACTTTGAGATTGCTCATTTGAAATTTTTCTTGTTAGTTGAGGTGAGCCTGTATGGCGATGAATTTCCCTCTTAAGACCACTTTGGCTGCATCCCAAATGAGTTGGTATGGTGTGTTTTCATTTTCATTTGTCTCCAGATAATATTTGATTTCTCCTTTGATTTCTTCAATGATCCATTGGTCATTCAGTAGCATGTTATTTAATCTCCACATCTTTGCCCCTTTCCCAGCTTTTTTCTTGTAATTGATTTCTAGTTTCATGGCATTATGGTCAGAAAAGATGCTTGATATTCTTTCAATCCTCTTAAATTTATTGAGGCTTGCTTTGTTTCCCCATATATGGCCTATCCTTGAGAATGTCCCATGTGCACTTGAGAAGAATGTGTAACCTGCTGGTCTTGGATGCAGTGTTCTATGTATATCTATTAAGTCCATCTGGTCTAGTTTTTCATTTACTTCTACAATTTCCTTGTTGACTTTCCATCTGGGTGATCTATCCATTGGTGTTAGGGGGGTGTTGAGGTCCCCTACTATTATTGTATTGTTGCTCATATCTCCTTTTAGTTTTGTTAATAGTTGCTTTACATACTTTGGTGCTCCTGTGTTGGGTGCATAGATTTTTATAAGTATTATGTTTTCTGGGTGGAGTGTCCCTTTCATCATTATATACTGCCCATCTTTGACTCTCTTTACCTGTTTTGTCTTGAAGTCTACTTTGTCTGATACAAATATGGTGACATCTGCTTTCTTTAGTTCACTATTAGCTTGGAATATCATTTTCCATCCCTTCACTCTGAGTCTGTGTTTGTCTTTGGGGCTGAGGTGTGTTTCCTGGAGGCAGCATGTTGTTGGGTCTTTTTTTTTTTTAATCCATCCTGCCACTCTGTGTCTTTTGATTGGAGAATTCAATCCATTTACATTTAGAGTGATTATTGAAATGTGGGGGCTGAATGCTGCCATTTTATCATTCATTTTCTGATTCCCCTGCATTTCCTTTGTCTCTCGATCCGTGTATTTCAGACTACCAATTCAGTTAGGTAGTTTTCTATGCTGGTTTTCTTAGTTTTCTCCTTATTTGTAATTTATGTCTCTGTTCTAATTACTTGCTTAGTTGTTACCATGTGGTTTGTATAAAACATCTCATAGATGAGATAGTCCATTTTATTTTTTTTAAAAGATTGGCACCTAAGCTAACAACTGTTGCCAATTTTCTCTTTTTTTCCTTCTTCTCCCCAAAGCCCCCCAGTAGATAGTTGTATATTCTAGTTGTGAGTGCCTCCAGTTGTGCTATGTGGGACACTGCCTCAGCATGGCCTGATGAACGGTGCCTTGTCCACACCTGGGATCTGAGCTGGTGAAAGCCCTGGCCACCACGGTGGGGTGCATGAACTTAACCACTTGGCCATGGGGCTGGCCCCAGATTGTCCATTTTCTGATAGCCTCTTATTTCCTTAGACTAAGCTGGTTCCATCCCTTGCCTTTTCCCCTTCTAAGTTGTTATCGTCGCATCTTTTTCTTCTTGGGTTTTGAGTTTGTGGTTAAAATGACAAGATTATATTTATTCTTGGTGTTTTCCTTCCCTTTATCTTTAATGTTATACCTAAGTATTTGCTCACCTGTTCTGGTGGAGATCTGCAGTTTTCTGATTTTGTCTTTCTACTTATTTCCTTGCTAAGAGTTTTGTAACCCCTTTCCTTTCCTTTATTTTTTCAGCTCTGAGGGCCTTCCTAAGGATTTCTTGTAGCTGGGTCCTTGTGGCAATGAACTCCCTTAACTTTTGTTTATCTGGGAAAGTTTTTATTTCTCCATCATATTTGAAGGATATTTTTGCTGGATAGAGTACTCTTGGCTGAAAGTTTTGTCTTTCGGTATTTTGAATGTATCATTCCACTGTCTCCTAGCCTGTAAGTTTTCTGCTGAGAAATCTGCTGACAACCTGATAGGGGTTCCTTTGTAGGTTATTTTATTCTGCCTTGCTTCCCTTAATATTTTTTCCTTGTCATTTACTTTTGCCAGCTTTACTACTATATTCCTTGGACTTAGTCTTTTTACATAGATAATGTTTGAAGATCTATTGGCTTCTGTCACATGGATTTCCAGCTCCCTCCCCAGGTTTGGGAAGTTCTCAGCTATTATTTATTTGAACAAGCTTTCTGCTCCATTCTCCTTCTCTTCTCCTTCTGGGATACCTATAATCCTTATGTTGCATTTCCTAATTGAGTCAGATATTTCTTGGAGAGTTTCTTCATTTCTTTTTAGTCTTAGTACTCTCTCCTCCTCCAGCTGAAGCATTTCTATATTCCTACCCTCCAGACTGCTAATTTTGTCCTCCATATTATCAGCCCTACTGTTCAGGGAGTCCAGAGTTTTCTTACTCTCATCCATTGTGTTTTTCATCTCCAACATTTCTGATTGGTTCTTCTTTACAGTATCAAGCTCTTTTGTGATGTAGCACCTGAACTCGTTGTCTATCTGTGTTCTCTTTTAACTCACTGAGTTTTTTAATGAAAGCTATTTTGAATTCTTTGTCATTTAGGTTATAGACTTCTGTGTCTTTGGGATTGTTCTCTGGGTACTTGTCATTTCTCTTCTGTTCTAGAGATTCAATATATTTTTTCATACTGCTTGATGGTGTGGACTTGTGCCTCTGCATAGAGATAGAGTTTGGTTACTGCTTCCACTTGCTGCCACAGAGGGGAGGGGGCAGGAGCTGTGTAATCTGCACCTACCAGGATCCCTGTCAGCTGTTTCTGACTGAGCCTGGGACAGTCCTTGGGATTGCAGTGGCCCTGTGGGGTCTCCTGTCAACTGTGGGACCAATCACACAGGGGCTTTGGGTTGCTGCTGCCTGCTCCCACAGACCCACCTAGACACACTTCCTCCCTAGGGACTGCAGTGGTGTTACAGGCTTTCAAGGCAGAAGGGAGCTGGTTCACCCAGATTTGCAGCTCCACCGCCATCTGGTCCCACTGGATCTCACTTGTCCCCTCAGGGCTGCAGCAGAGCTATGGGCATTTAATGCAGCCAGCAGTTAGCTTGCCCAGCTGCACCATGTCTGCTCCTAGGTTGCCCAGCCTTTGTGCTTGCTGGGCCAGGCCTCTCCACTAGGGCTGAGCCAAGACTCTCCCTGGGGCCACTGTGAGACCATGGATTTACCCACTGGACAAAGGAGCTATCACACTGGGGCTCTGGATTGTCACTGCCCACTCAGGCACTCCCGCTGGATCTCACATGCTCCCTTGGGGCCACAGCAAAGCTATGAGTGCTTAATGTAGCCAGTGGTTAGCTCGTCTAGCCATGCCATGTCTTCTTCTAGGTTACCCAGCCTTTTTGTATGGTGGGTGGGGCCTCCCTACAGAGTCTGAGCTCGAGTTACTCCCTGGGGATGCAATGGGACTGTGGATTTTCCCACTGGTCCAAAGAGCAATCACAGGGGGCTTAGGGCTGTAGTCACCTGTTTCCACAGTTGTGCCAATATGCATGCCCACCCTCAGGGCTGTGGCATTGGCCCACCCTATGGGCGCTTCAGCCAGGAGAGAGTTGTTCATGGGTACTGTGCTGTCTGGGGGCCAGAGAGTTCTCATCTGTCTCCACTTCCTCCCTGGGGGTAGTCCATCCACCTTCCGATGTATAGCAGTGCAGGTCTCTCAGGCATCCTGAGGTGCTGTGTGGGTATCCTCCATTGATCAATGAACGTCCATTTAGTTGTAGTCGAAGGAGGAGAGACAAAGACAACTGCTCACTCTGCCATGTTGCTGACGTCACTCTGAATTTTGTTTTTTAACAGAACCCAAAATGATACAAAGATCATATACTGACAAAAAATATATGCTATATTTAAGTGAAAAAAGCAGTATATATAACTATATGGAAAATACAATTTAAAAGAGACTGTTTATTCTTTCAGGGAGAGGGCAATGAAAAGAGAATACACTGAATTAACAGCAATTGTATCTAATGGTAGAGTATGGATCTTTTTCCACTTTTTTCTCTTTTCCTATTTTTTTGAAGTGAGCTTATGATATCCCTAAAATTTTTTATAATTAAAAGTTTTAATAAAGATACAAAACAAAATAAGAACAAATTGTGACTTATGTTAGTTACATAATTTTTTCCCTGAGCTTTAAAAATGTTTTTTAACCACCAAACATCAAAAACCAAAATTAAAAAGAACTGACACTGGGTATTAACAAGTAGCACATATACACTTCTAGCACAGGGTCTGACATGTCGCAGACACTCCATGTTTCCATGTTCATTCTCTTCCCTTTTTAAACAGACACTAGTCCCCCATCACTTTTTATTCATCAAAGCCATGATCTCAAGACCTGAATTATTTTTTCTGGTTCTTTAGTGAATGGACTATAAATAATGATAAACGTGAAGTTCTCTTGCATTTGCTAGGCAATGATAAGGGCACTGCTTAGAATTTCAGGAGTATTCTGCCTACCTCAGCCAGGGCTCCACTCTACCTCTAATTCCCTAGATCCAACAATTGCCCACCCTCTCTACCCCTTCAATATCTCCTGAAAGTGTCTGTTCCCTCCAATCCTATTTGCTGCTCCTCTAGAGCAGGAGTCAGCAAAGTTTTTCTGTCAAGGGTCAGACAGTAAATATTTTAGGGTTTGCAAGTCCAGATGGTCTCTGTCAAAACTACTGAACTCTGCTGTCATAGAGAGAAAGCAGCCAAAGGAGGACAGAATATGACACCCCAAAGTGTGTCTCTTTGGCATGAACATTATTTTGAGCTGATTATTTTTGAGGAACAGCAGACACAGGAGAAACTCTGGAAGCAGATAAGTTACCCTTTTGTAAAGGGGATTTACATTTATAAAGGAAATCTCGATTTGTAAGTGTCTCCCTCTCTGTACCTGGAAGAGGAGGAAGACTCTAAATCTCTAGAAACTCTTATCAACCACTTAAATCTACATAAAAAACCTGATCTTTGTATCCCCTGTTTCTTTTCCTGGTCACCTCCCATAACTGTCTCCCTCCCCCTGCAACATCTTTTTTTTGTCTTTAGCTGGAGATGGTATTTAAAATGGTGACTTGGGCCATTTGGGGGAGTTACTAAGTTTTCCTGGGTCTCTCCCATGTATACAGGAGGTATACATGTTATTAAACTTCTATTTGTTTTTCTCCTGTTAATCTGTCTTCGATTACAGAGTTCTCAGCAAAGATCTCAGAAGGGTAGAGGAAAAATGATTTTCCCTCTTTGACACAGCCATAGACAATATCTAAGTGTGTGGCCTCACTATGTTTTAATAAAACTTTATTTACATAAACAAGTGGTAAGCCAGATTTAGCGTATGGTCTGTAGTTTGCCAATCTCTGCCCTTGTGTATTCCACTGCCTCATTATTGGTCCATCTGAAACTGGCAAACAATTAGCCATTGAAGATTAAGTAGCTAGGAACTAAATTTTTTTTTCCTTTTTGCAGCTACTGATTATAGCTTTTAGCTGTTTACCCACCCATTTTTACCTGTGCTGTTTAGGCAATATGCTATCTGACTCCCACTAGGTTCCTATAGATAACATCTCCCTGGAGCCTGGATCACCACGGTAACAGGTGTGTGAGCTGTTTTTCAGGAATTAGAACCCCTTGTCCACTTCAGGCCAGTTGAAACCACCAACCCATCAACTGGGCCCATGCAGATGTCTCATAAGCAACCTTTTGTCATCAAGAGGCTAAAAACTCCACCCTCAGGTCATGGTAACACGTCCATTTTGTGAACATGTGTCCTATGAAGAGGCACAAAGTCTCACTATGCTTTCGCAGATCATCACCTCTCTTCACGTCCAATTGTCTTTCTCCACATTTCAGACCACCTTGCCCCCTACCTCATAAATATCCCTGAGTCCCCATTTTTGGGAAGCAGTTTTGAGACTCATTCTCTCACTTCCTCACTTGGCTGCCCAGTGATTAAATCCTCTCTCTGCTTCAATCTTGTCGTCTTGGTGTTTGGCTTTCCAGGCAGCAGGGGAAAATGAACCTGGTTCAATAATGTGCCTACTTCCAGCCTTCTTTCCCTACAACCTGCTCACCTCACTACTATCAGAATGGTCTTCCTGAAATACAAACCTGATTGTAGTAGAATCTTCCAGAAATATACGGATATCAAATATCTATTCTCTCCCACTTACTTTGTCATAGTGTTCCGGTTTTTAGTTTAGTACATGGCAACCCAGAAAAAAAAATACTACCATGGCTATACATTACCTAGCCTCCTTCACAGCAAGGTGTAAATATGTAATGAGTCTTCGCCAATGAGCTGTATGTAGAAGTGTGGTATGGGATTTCAAGGAAGGCTCCTTAAAATTAGGAAGTGGCCTATTGACCAGGAGTGCAGATGTGATGGGTAGAATCTCAACAGCTATCATGAAGAAGTCAAGCAATGAGAATGGCAAAGACAGCAAACAGAATTCTTGGTGTTTTGTGCTAATTGCCATTCTAGCCTCGACTGCATATTGATGAATTTTTATCCATGTGAGAGGGCAGTAAATGTAGCTCTTGTTTAAGCAAATATTGTTTTGGATTTAGTGTATGTATAAACATAATACTGATATATTAATGATTTGCCATTCTGAGCTAGTCACAGGAGTGCTTTCAGTTGCAAGTAACAAAAAAACCACCAGTGTCTGGAGGAAGTATCTTCTTGGCTTATGTTCTGCAGTCCAACAAGTCAAGGCTAGCACTGGCGTTTCTCCCATAATCAAGACGGCTGCCACATCTCCAGGGATCATATCTCCATTAAAGGCAGACAGAAATGGCAAAGGGATCTGCCAGCCACACCTGGTATTTTAATCAGGAAAGCAGTAGCTTTCTTAAATACTCCCCCCCCAGTAGATTTCCACTGAGGTGCTCTGCCCTTTCTCCAGCTGCTAGGGAGTCTGGGAAATTCAATATTGAGCTACAGACTCATCCACCTGGTACTTATGGCAAAAGCAGGCAAGAGTGCCTGGGGATATTGGTTTAGCCAAACTTCAGTGCCTAAAACCCTTACCATAGTTACACATATCCCTCAGGATAAAGGCTCCAATAAAAAATTCAGCCTCCATATGCCTCAGAGCAGTGCTTCTCATACTCCACTGAACATATGGATGTCCTGGGATTCTAGTTAAAAGGCAGTTTCTGATTCAGCAGATCCAGGGCCTTAGAATCTGCATTTCCAAAAAGCTCCCAGGTGTTGCTAGTGCTACTGATCCTTAGCACCATAGCTGGTACAGCAAAGGCTGACAAGGGCTTTGTGATTAGACCCCTAAGTTATTTCTACAGCATCATCTTTTGCCTCTTCCCCTTCCACTCTTAGCTCCAGCCATGTTTTACTTTCAGTTCCCTGGAAGGGTTGTGACTAACTGCTGATGGTCTCACATGCAGTCTCCCTGCCTGAAACGTACTCTCACCCTCCTCTGCTTCACCCTGTGGATTGTCATTCAAGCCTTGGGTCCCAGTGAGTGTCACTTCCTCCAAGAAGGTTTTCTGCATTCCACTACTCTCCCTCATAGGTAGAATTTCTCCCTCACTCATCTTTGGGTCCCCAGAGCCCAGCCCAATGCCTAGTATACTGTGGGTTGTTGAACAAATACATGTTGAATTAATGAATCAATGAAATGGTGCACTATCTGCAAGGCAAATGCTATATCTCAGCTGAAGTCTTCATGGCCAGCTTTCTCGTGGATAAGAGCTATAAATTATCATGCTTTTCCAAAGTCATTTACTCCTTTTAAAAATTAAATAGAAGTCACCAACAAAACCACTAAAGCTCACCTAAATCATTATTTAAAGGTGACAAAAAGTTGAACATGACATAAGAAATATAAAGACTTAAGAACAATTTCTTACTATAGTGCAAGTATTATTTGATTTCATGTACTTTTTCTCCAAGTCTAATTTCCTCCAAATTAGTGCTAATGAGGACTGGGCCAGTCTACTGTTCATTACTGGTCCACATGAGATAAGTACATAAATGGAGACTAAGCATTTGGAAACCGTTTTGCCAACTTTACAGAGTAATTTTATTTCATTCGAATCTAACCATTAAAAAAATGGTTTGTATTTTATGTCCTTGTTAATCTACTCTAAGTAATTCATTTTTATTGGGTTTCAAAATGTATCAGTTCACAATGGATTGGAAATTTTTTCAAAACTGGTTTTCCTTACAGATAATTTGAGAAGGCTTGCTTTCAATCTTGGAATTTGGATCAGACCATCTAAAGCAGTGGTTCTCAACAGGGGGTGATTTTGCCCCCCGGGGACATTTGTCAATGTCACAACTGCAGAGAGTCAGGGCAGGATCTACTGGCATCTAGTGGGTAGAGATCAGGGATGGTGCTCAATACCCCACAGCGCATGGCACTGCCCCACAGCAAAGAATGTTCCGGCCCCAAATGTCAATAGTGCCAAGGCTGAGAAACCCTTATCTAAAGATCTAAACTCAAAATCTGAAGCCAGTTTAGGGCCAAACACTTTTTTTCTTTTGCCTCTTCTCAGATGATGAATTGCTTCTTCCCATTAGAACCACAAACAGAAAATTCACATGCTCATATGCTTACACAGTTAGATTTGATAAGAACTTTCCGCCCTTCTTCTTTGGGTCAAAGATTCTTCCCTCTTCCTCCCAACACCCTTGATTCCTTCATGGCAGAGCAAAAAGAGAAGTACAGCAGCATAATTTTGCTGCAAGACAGTCTCATGACTCTTTTCCCCATCACAGTTTTTCTGACAGCTAGCTCTTAGGTTTCTCAATTTCTCATTTAGAATGTGTTAGCACTAATTTGAAAGCAATGCTAAAATGTTCACATTACAGAAACTTCTCTGTTGGCCCTTTTGGCAACCATCTCTAACAGGATTAAATTAAAGCTTTTTTCTTGTTGGACTTGAAGTTACTGTTTAGGCTTCTTGGAAAATAGCTTCAAACCCATGTAAACAGGCTCTAAGAAGTTTCTCTGAAGAAAAATATGAAGTGACGTATCTGTTGTTGATTATGCTTATGTGCATTTACACGGCCACTAGAAGTCATTTAATTTCAGTTAGTTTTCATTCAATGACCTGATCCTTTTTCTTCATTTTGGCAGGGTCAACTGGCTATTTGTAGATAAACATGCTCATTGGTGACTGGGCTAATATCTGCATGTGAACAATTAACTTGAACCCAACATATTTCCTAAAGTTCTTGTAAATGACGTCTTTGCAATCTTTATTGAAGCCATTCTTAAAAATAATCTTCCTTCTGCTGCTGTTGCCTGGTATTTTTTCTAAATAAGATGATTGTTTTTACTTTGTTCATTTCCTAAGATTCTGGTTATAAAGCCTGTATTCCACAATAAAAGTTCTGATTGGTATGACATAACAATAAGAGCTAATACTTTGAGCACTCACCATGTGCCAGCTACTGTTCTAAGCACTTTAAATATATTATCTCATTTAATCATGATGACAAGCCTACGCAATAGGTACTATCATTGTTCCCTCTTTATAGATGAGGCAACTGAGGCACATAGAGGTGGCGTGATTAGGCCAAGGTTATAAAAGTAGTGAGCAGCAGGGCTAAGATTCAAACTCAAGCACACTGGATCCAAAAGCTGTGATCATACCCATCCTCCCTCTCTTGCAAGTTGAGAGTCATGTAAACAAGAAATGCAAGTAGAGTGGGAAATTGAAAGCTATGGTTTGTGTGTTCTCAGGCTGGTCACAAGAAGTGCCACATGGAGACTAATGTAAATAAGTTCCAGAAACTGCATCTTGCCTATCCTTGTTTCTCCCACAGGCTTATAGTGTATCACTACAGTGCTTCTCACAGTCAGTGTTATAGATTTGCCCCACGCTACAAGCTGTTCACCCACATATTTGTACTTCTCCACTCACCCCATATTCACCCCTCTGTCTAGTCTGAAACCAGTAGTTGCAAAACCATGCATTCTCTCCCTGGGCAGCCCCTGATGACACCCACAAGCCAGTCACACATCTGTGCTGTGGTCTCTCACTATCTCCAGCTACCTGTCCATCCTTGGCAGGGATAGTGGGAGCCGAAGTTCAACCTAGATTAAATGACAAAATCTGGAGCAGCTTTGCTATTCAGCCCTGGGATGAGAAGTCTTAGACTCCCCTTTTGGAAGAAGAGGGGAGGAATGCTGAGCAATTGTTAGGATTGTCTCCCCTCTGTCACACTGAGCATTTCACTTCCTTAGTAAAGGTAGCAGAAGCTGCTTCTTTTCTTCTTCGTGTCATCAGTGCTATTTGTAACTTAGCAGCCCCAAAATTAAAATGGCAGATCAGAATGAAGCCAGAGTTGAGAGTTCCTTTTCAATGCCTCACAAGACGGCCTCAAAGTGTATTCTCTGACCCAGCAGCATCAGCATCAGCTGGGAACTTGGAGAAATGCAGATTCTCAGGTCCCAGCCCAGACCTGCTGAATCAGACACTCTAAGGATGGGGCCCTGCACCTGTTTTTTAGAAAATCCTCCTGGCGATTCTGATACATGGTCAAGTTTGAGATCCACTGGCCTTTATTCATGATTCTCAACCCTGATTCCATATTAAAAATCACCTTGGGAGTTTTTAAGGTCCAAATGTCCAGTCTACACATCAGACTAATTAGACTTTCTGGAGGAGAGACACAGGCATAATAATTTTTTAAAGCTCCCCAGGTAATTCCAGTGTGAGCTAAGATTCAGAACTGGTGGGCTAGTGCAAAGCTCCTCAATAACGGTAATATTGACATTTTGGGTCAGATCATTCTTTATTGTGAGAAGCTGTTCTGTGCAACATAAGATGTTTAGCAGCGTTCCTGGTCTCTGTCCACTAGAAGCCAATGGCACCCCCTTCCCGAGCTGTCACAACCAAAACTGTCTCCAGACATTGCCAAATGTCACCAGGGACCCAAAGTCACGCCCAGTTGGGAACTATTGGATTAAAGTTCATCATTATCTCTCCAAGAATGATTATAGGCCAACCCACATAAGAATCATTTTCAGGGCTTATTAAAAAAGCAGATTATTAAGCTCCACTCAGGCCTCCTGAATCAGAATCCTCCAGGAAATCAGGAAGCTTGTTAGCATCTGAAATTCTGAAGTGCCTTAAAGTTGGAGAACCACTGAATTAAGTATTTCTTCTTAAAGGCAGATTGAATTTGACTTTGGTGCTTAGGAAAGCAAAATTTAGCTTGCTTGGGGTCCTGTTCTTTATCACTGGTAGAAGTGAAGTGATTTATGGTTCTTCCAGAGATTTCAGCTTCGCTAGACAGACCCACTTGGAGAGTTTAGACATCTCCCTGATGTGCCGTGAGATAAAATAAAACTATAAAATTTCAATCCAGTAACAGTAGTATCATGTTTTGTGTAAATGAGTATTTCAGCATCTACACAGTAACTTTTTTATTCAGATTCTTGACTTTAAAGGAGATTTACTGTGAACGTCTATTCACACACCTCAAAAGTCACTGATCACAGGATCAGATGAGTTTGCAACATTAACTCCAGTTTACTTAAGCATGTGAGCAGCACTGATGACCCTTTTTCATAACTACTCTGGTCTTTGGTGTTTTCTTCATGGATGTTGTCAATCCTCTATTAATTTTTAAATTTTTTTGGTGAGCTTCTTGGCCATGTTCCAAGTGTGCACCCACTTACTGGCTACTTTTGACCTGTCCATTGTCTGTGTGTACATGAAACATGCTTCTTTGTTTAATAAGAGTTGACTGTGCCCCAACCTACAGCTTTTACCTGTTACTGTTTCCTGTAATCATTCATTCAGTCAGTCATCCTGCAGGCATGACTAGAATAATGAATAGACACTTTTAGCAGAGCTTTGGCAAAAAGCAAGGAGATCTCTGAGAAAGGTGTCATTTTTCTTGGGAAATTAGCAAAGACTTCACAAACGAGGAGGCAGTTGAGCTGGCCTTAAAGGACGAACAGGAGTCCATCAAGCAGAGAAAAGAGGGCTATTCGGAAGATAAATCTTACATTAAAGATTAGATGAGAATCTGTCCTATTTCTGTGTCTCAAGGAGTCAATAGTACCATGGCCAGAAACCAAGGGTGCCATTGCTCAATGATTAATGACTGCCACAGGCACTTTTAGAAACTAATTTCCCCCTAAAGATGAAAACAAATTAGAGAGTGAAATATTCCATAATATTGCAGTGTTAAAAAACAAGACAACAGGTGGGCCGGCCTGGTGCTATAGTGGTTAAGTTGGCATTGCTCCACTTTGGCTGCCCAGTTTGGATCCCGGGTGCAGACCTACACACCACATGTCAAGCCAGGCTGTGGCAGGTGTCCCACATATAAAGTAGAGGAAGATGGGCACAGACGTTAGCTCAGGCCAATCTTCCTCAGCAAAAAAAAGGAGGATTGGTGGCGGATGTTAGCTCAGGGCTAATCTTTCTCAAAAACAAAAACAAAAAGCAAAACAAGACAATAGGCCCAAAAATGGAGCTTATGCTAAGCTCCACATCACCAAAATGAGACTTAATTACAGTTTCAGGTCTCCCAAAAATGGAATCTCAAACCAGTCAATCAGGAATCACCTGATCAGCACTAGTTGGGTAATCTGCCTGATAGACCCTTGCCATCCCCTAGAAGAAAGTAACCTTGCAATAACTGACCTGCTTTTTTGCCTAGGATAACTTCATTGTTATACTATGCCTTCTGCCTATAAAAGTCTTTCATTTTGTATAGTTCCTCAGAACTCTTTTCTCTCTGCTACACTGGATACAGTTTGATTCAAATAGATTTTTGCTCAAATAAACTCTTAAATTTTTTAATATGCCTCAGTTTATCTTTTAACAGTTTGCATGCAGTTAGTCATGTAAAATGTCAAATTAGGACAAAAAATAAAAATTAAAAAAAAACATACATGAATCAGAAATTCATTTCATTCTATCCCAGTGATTCTAAACTGGAGGCAATTTTGACCCCTATGAGACATTTGGCCACGTCTGGAGACATCTTGGGTTGTCACATCTGTTGAATATGTGACTACTGGAGACCAGAGATGATGCTAAACACCCTATAGTGCACAAGACAGCTCCCCACAACAAAAATTGGTACAATCCAAAATGTCAACAGTGCAGAGGATGAGAAACTCCGTCCTAGTCCACGCTGTGTGGCTAAGGGCACATTTATGTAAACTAGTGTGCTTTCATTTGCAGAATGGAAATCCATCCTGCTCAGCTCTTTGTTCCTTAGACAGTTTAAATGATGACATGTAAGATTTACCTTGTCCCACCCTCACTGCTGCACAGTTCTATCTATAAACAAGGCCCTTATGAATTTAGAACACTGTGCAAACTCATGTGAATTTAATAACTTTAGTTGAGGGAAAATAAGATAAGAATCAAAGCATGGGGAGAGGACACCATGGTTTCAAGGCTGTGTGCCCATCACTGTCAGTCCAACATAAATATTTATGACAGCACATTCCACCATGAGTGCATTCTTCTAGAAGAGAACTGTTTCATCCCACTGTCAGCAGAAGTAAGGTTTTCTAAATACAGCCTGTATTATTTGAAATGAGTAGTCCTACATTTGTGCCAGGTAGAAACGGTACAGGAATTTAATATTCAGTCAGCAAACATGCAAAGAACAAGACGGTCTTTGTCTAAAACTGTATTTTTCAGTTTGGTAGCTACTAGCCATACGTAGCTGTTGAGTACTTGAAATGTGGTGAGTCCAATTGAGATGTGATGGACATGTAAAACACACACTGGATTTCGAAGACTTATTCCAGAAAAAAGAATGCAAAATGTCTCAATAATTTGTATTTTGATTATAAGTTGAAGCGATAATTTTTTGATATATTGAGTTAAATAAAATATATTAAAAGTTTCACCCATTTTTCATTTTTTAGTGGGGTTACTAGAAAATTTAAAATTATGTATATATAACACATCTATTATACAGATGTATTACATATTTCTATTGGACAGCACTGTTCTAAAAGCACACATTTCTGTCATTCTTTTTTAATCTGATTGTGATGCTCATGGAAAGACCTTAGCGTTCAGATTTCTAACAGGCGTGTCTTTCAATCAGCAGGCCACTGGTTCTCATCCTTGGCTGCACATCGAAGTCACCTTCGAGAGCTGTTGAAAAGTACTGATGCTTGGACATCCATAGACAAAAACAAAACAAAACAACCCAGACCTAAGTCCCACATCTTACTAAATGGATAAATTGGACTTCATCAAAATTAAAAGCTTTCGCTCTGTAAAAGCCCATGTGCAGAAGATAAGACGAGCTGCAGACTGGGAGAAAATATTGGCAAACTCCCATCTAACAAAGTATCTAGACTATCTAGACAATGCTCAAACTCAACAGTAAAAATACAAATAATATAATTAGAATATGGGCAAAAGATATAAACAGATATTTCATGAAGGAGGATATACAGACGGCAAACAAGCACGTGAAAAGATGTTCCACATCATTAGCCATTCGGGAAATGCAAATTAAAACTACTGCACTAGAATCAACAAGTATCTGAATACAAATTTCAATTTTAAAAAGTACTAACACCACCCCATCCCATCCGCCCACCGCTTTAGACTCTGATTTAAATGGTCTGGACTATGGCCCTGGCATTGAGAATTTAAAATCTCCCCTCGTGATTTTAATGTGCAGCCAAGGTTAAGAACAATTCTTCCGGGATAAAGAGTACAGCTTAATAGGAATTTATAAAATAGAGCCTGAAGGCAGGTGAGGGAAGGTGCTGACTCTGGCCTTTCTGATTGAGGGTTATCTTCACACTCAATCCCCAAAGAAGAGAACGCAGCTTGTTCTCAGGATATTTTATGTTCTGGCATAATATTTAGCTAGAGATCCAGCTATTTCTATTCACTGAAAAGAGCAGGATTTGGGCAAATTGACCAGGTGGATGAAACTGTGATGCCTTCCTATATCCTCTCTCCTTCCCGCATTAACTTCCCTCTGAATCTTTTAGGATACTTGTTTTCAAATTTGTCTGCCCTTTGGACTCCCCTGGGGAGCTTATAAAGTGTCGACACCTAGGTTCCCTCCTGGAGATTCTTATTTCATTGGTGTGGAGTGTGGCCTGGGTATAAGGACTTTTTAAAAATCTCCCCAGGGATTCTAACACACTGTGAAGGGGAGGAGAATATACCTCCTCCAAATGTGCCTCTTCAGCATAAAGACTATTTTGAGCTCATTATTTTGAGCAACAGCAGACACAGGAGAAGCTCTAAAAACTGAGTAGAAGTTACCCTTTCTTAAGGGATATTTACATTTATAAGGAAAATCTTACAAGGTGGCTCCCTCTTTGCACCAGGAATAGGAGGATGACTCTAAATCTCTAGAAACTCTTATCAATGGAGGAGGCAGGACTTAAACCTACATAACAACCTTCCCCTTGTTTACTGGGATTTTCCTGGTCACCTCCCATAACTGGCCTTTCCCCCCTCCTCCAGCTTTTCTTTCTTTTGTCTTTAGCTGAAGATGGTATTTAAGGCCATCTGGAGGCCATCTTGAGGAGTTACTCATTTTTCTTCAGTATTTCCCGTGTATACATGAGGTATACATGTTAATAAACTTCTGTTTGTGTTTCTCTTGTTAATCTGTCTTTGATTACAGGAGTCTCAGCTAAGAACTCAGAAGGATAGGGGGGAATTATTTTTCCTCTCCTACAGCAACAAAATTTGAGGACCACTGTTTTAGGCCACTGGCTCTCAACCTTGCCTGCAAGTTAGAATTACCTGGGGGAGCTTTTAAATATCATGATACCTGACATTCAAAGATCCTGATTTGATTTTTCTGGGTTGTGGCCAGCTCATGGGAATTTTTAAAGCTCCCCAAGTGCTTCTAGCTCGTAGTCAAGATTGAAAAGCACTAGCTTAGGCATCCTTCCTCCCTTATCTTCAACAAGGATATCAGCTGTGTTTTGGCACACAGCTATTTAGCAGGATTCAAGATTGAATGTTTTAATAGGTAGGAGAAAATTTTACAGGTTGTAGGGGGGAGAGTCCCGTCTAGTTTCTCCAAAATTGCTGATTACTTCATCCGTTTTTAAGGCTGGCAAACCTTTTACACTTAGCCTCATTACCAGTGCACAGCACAATGTCCTTTCCCTATGAAATGGATTTGTCTACCCTGAGCCTGGTACCACGTAAATGGGGTTCTTATACCCAATGCACATAAAAAAGCCAATTATTGGGGCCAGTCCTTTGGCATAGTGGTTAAGTTTGCATGCTCCACTTTGGCAGCCCATGGATCGCAGGTTCAGATCCTGGGTGCGGTCCTACACACTGCTCATCAAGCCAAGCTGTGGCAGCATGCCACATATAAAGTGGAGGAAGATTGGCACAGGTGTTACCTCAGGAACAATCTCCTCACCAGAAAAAAGCCAATTATTACAGCATCAGTTTTTGGGAAAAGAAAACAGCTTTATTGCTAGATTGATTGATCTGTAAGGAGACAGGAGGCATGTGATCTCAGATCTGTCTCCTGATCCAGGGCTTGGGGCAAAATTCATGGGATGAAGGGTAGGGTGATCTGAAGTGTGGAGATAGATGATTGGAGGTAAGAAGAAGTGAGGTAATTGATGATCTGCGCAAGCGTAGTCAAGCTTCATGCCTCTTCATAGGAGGCATGTTCACAAAATGGTGGCGTTAGTATGATCTGAGGGTGGAGTTTTCAGCCCTTTGGTGTCAAAAGGGTCACTTATTGGGCATTTATGCAGACTCAGCTGATGGGTTGGTGGTCTCAACTGGCCTGAACTGGAAAAGAGGGGACTCTTAGTTCCTGAAAGACAACTCTTAATTACTCTGTTGATAAGATGGGGTCAGTTGAACTGGTCCTAGTAGGCCCATGGTTACAAGGCCATAAGACCCTTCTCAACCACCCAACCAACAGCCATGTAAATTGCCTAAGCCAGTGGTTCTCAAAATTTGCTGCATATTAGAATCTTTGGAGACTTTAAAAATACCAAGACAGTCTAATGTAATTGGTCTGGGGTGCAACCTGGGCATTGGGATCTTTTAGAGTCTCCACTGATGCTAATGTTCAACTAAGTTTGAAACCACTGACCCAAGTGGTATTTTATTTAGTGATGGGAAACTGACTTTTGTGCCAAAAGATCCTAACAAAAATAGTCAAAAACGTATGCAGGCATGCAGAATGTTTCTTATGTTCAATCTAAGGACTCATACAACATGGTGAAGTGTTTGCAAGTGCAAAGGAGACTGTTTGTAGATGAATCATTACTGGGAACATAGTATTCCAAATCTAAATTGCCCCCTCCCACAGCTAAGACCTCAACCATGTATCCGTCTCTTGTGTGAACTATACAGAGTTCACGGGCATGCCAGTTCTACAGATGTGCTGAAGAGAAAGTAGCTCTTATGCAAAATAGTGGCTCAACACATCAACTCTCTACCTCCTGGTGGGCAAACGTTACACCAACACCAAATGCAAATTAAAGATAAACTAATTTAAGTACTAACTGCCTCTATCTTATCTCCTGAGGGGGCTAGTGTTTCTGATCACACCTCCAAAGCGGTGTGCCACCTGCAGACTGTCATTTTCATCAGATGTGCATAATTACATAAACTCGTTTTGAAGATACCCGCCTGCATTCATTTCCAGATTCCACAGTAGTGGAAGACATTTTCCAAGTTAAAATATCCTTTCCATCCCCTTTCAGAGGGCACTTTGTTTCAAGATGAGCAATCTGAGAGGAGTTACCACCCCTGGCAGCAATCTTCAGGGAGATTTGGAAAAGAAATTTAAATGTCATAAGAGAGAATCGTATGCTTCATACTATGATTAAAAGTCCATCCTCTTTCTGAAAGGGATGAGTGCCAGAAGATGAGTCACACCAACGAGGAGAGTGGGATGTTAATAGCAAGGAACAGCATGTAACAGGGGCCTCAGAACTGTGGCTAGAGGTAGGCAAACAGCGGGATGAAAGCTTGTTGCCCCAGATTTTCTTGGGCCAAGCAATCTGGAAGCAAACATTTAAAACATCTGGGAGACACTGGTGATTTGGCCCAGCTGAGCCCACTGGAAGCTCTTTCCACATACAGATGGAGATATGGAGTCAATAAAAATGTGAGTTAGAATGAAAATTGATATCTCTAAACTTCCCATTTGTTCTATATGATTCTTTTCCTACACAAGGCACAGTCTGTCCTAAGGTAAAGAGATTTCTAAACTAAGGAGTAGAATGACTCTGCTATGTTCAGCCTAAAAGCTCAGGAGATTCTGCCTATAAAGCTGTGTAGCCAGGTCATGGCCAGAAAAAGAGACAAGAAGCAATTGCATTTCACTATTCACATTGGCTTTTCCAGACAGTGTTTTGAATTCCAGTAAAATTGAAAATCTATACAAGTGGTTCTCACACTTCAGTGTGCATCAGAATCCCCTGGAAGGCCTGTTAAAACACACCCCCAGTGTTTCTGGTTCTGCAGGTCTGGGATGGGGCCTGAGAATTTATTATCTCTACAAGTTCCCAGAAGATGCTGATAGGCCAGGGACCACACTCTGAAAGCCACTGTTCTGAGGATAACTTCTGGGTACTTTTTTTAACTTTAAAGAATGACTTACACATGACTCTGAGGACTTATACCCAAATACCTCTTTCTTTGTAGATATTTGGATCCCTAGTAGGTCATGTTAGCACAGGATTTGGAGTCACATGGAAGATGTTGACTTTGGATAGCCACGATGTGACTTGTGTGACAGGAACTTCTGGTTTCACATACAAAAAAGCAGCTGACTGCATAACAAGAGAAACTATTGGGATCATAAAGGGAAATACCAAACCCCCAATGCAGAAAGTAGAGTATGTATATGTGTGTGTGTGTGCTGAAGAGAGGCAGGAGAGACAGGGAAGATGAAGGAAAGTTATTTTGTGGATGAGATACTTATCTTTTATATGGAGGACAGACCAGCCTTGAGGGACTGAGAAGGAGTGTTTTGGTTATTTATTTACTAAATTCATGATTATTAATGTCCACAGGGTGCACAAAGTTGTGCTGAGTTACACATCTGAAAGAATTTCCTAGTTGGGAGGTTTGTGATGTTGGGATATGGTGCCAGTGGAGGTGGAGTTCATCTTCTCTGATGATTAAAATTTTGGACTTGACCATTGTTTATTGGTCAGCTAGGGATAGTTTCAGGTAGACTTTCCTAGATGCAGGAGAATGGATTTAATGATATCTCCAGTTCCATTTCTTCTTTGTGTAAAGAGAGTGTGTAAAGAAAAATTAGTGCCTCAATGGGAAGCTATTCATTGTCTATAGCTCATCCTTCCCCATTATCTCATTCTTTACAATTCTGTAAACTGTAGATAACTGATAGCAAAACAATTCTTGCCTATAGACATGCTAATTCTGTCCTGTGAAGGTTTCATCAACTTCCCTCCCAGACTGGAAGAGAGAAGAAGCTGGTTTTGTCTCTACAGTTCTGCAATACCATTCTGATGCTAACCACCTAGAGTTAGTGCAGACTCCATAGGTTAAGGGCACACTCCCCAACAAGATTGCCCTCACTTCAGATGCCAGCCACAAGTTTGGTAGTCCTTAAGCCACCTGCACTTCTGACAAACTGGCTACAAATTTAGGGATTCCCACTACCCTTTCACATTTGGTAATTCATTAGCATGACTCATAGAACTCAAGAAGCCTTTACACTCATGGTTACAGTTTTCTTATAAAGGATACAAGTGAGGACCAGTCAAATGAAGAGACACATAGGATAGGGTCTGGGAGGGCCTCAAATGCAGATCTACTGTGTCTTTTCCCCGTGGAATCAGGGCATGTCATCCTCTCAGGACACGTATGTGTTCACCAACCAGGAAGCTCACCAGAGCCTGGTGTCCAGCGTTTTTACTGGGGTCTCATTATATAGGCATGATTGATTGGATCATTGACTCCATGATTGAATTCAATATCCATCCCCCCTCCCCTTCCTGGAAGTCAGGCTGATATCACCTGGCTCAAAGCCCCAACCCTCTCATCACATGGTTGGTCTGATCACGTGTTTGGCCCCCATCCTGAGCCATCGCCTTAGCATAAACCCAGGTATGGTCCAAAGACCTACTATGAATAACAGAGACACTCCTATCACTTGGGAAATTCCAAGAGTTTAAAAGTTCCCTCCCAGGAACTGTGGGAACAAAGGCCAAATTCTTTATTACACTACAGTTCCTACTTGCATGTTCATTTTAATATTCTTGATCTATAAACTTGTCTTTTTTGGAGTGTTCTTTTAACAAGTTACAACATCTGGGTTCCTTTGTTTTGAATCTTAAAACTTAGGTATCTGTAGCAGGATGACTGTCAGAAATGATCTTGGACCACCTCCCTCATTTTGTAGTCAAGAACTCCATACCCAGAGATAAATGAAGTGTTCTTCAGCCTCACAGCCAGGTGGGGCTGACCTGGGATTGGAGTTTCTGCTTCCAGACTCAGACTCTAAGTTATGTTTGTATGGAAGGAAAAATAATTTTCCCTCTACCTTTCTAGGTTCTTGGCTGAGACTCCCTCTAATAAAAGACAGATTAACAGGAGGAAAAAAACAGAAGTTTAATAACATGCATGTCTCCTGTATACATGGTAGAGACCCAGTAAAACTGAGTAACTCCCTGAAATGGCCCAAGCCACCACTTTAAATACCATCTCCAGCTAAAAAAAAAAGATGTTGGGCAGTGTGAGCCAGTTATGGGAGGTGACCAGGCAAAGCACAGTAAACAAAGGTAAGGTCTTTATGTAGATTTTAGTCCTGCCTTCTCCATTCTCCTGTGTCTGCTGTTTCCTCAAAATAATCAGCTCAAGACAATAGTTATGGCCAAGAGGCACATTTTGGGGTAGCACACTCTGCTCCCCTTCATGTTCTTCACCACCAGGTTTACCACATAGCCAGACCCTTTATTCACTTTCCCCCCTTCCCTGAAGAGAAGGCCATCCAAGCTCTTATTTACTCCAGTTAGGAGCTCCCTGCTTGTCCTGACTCTTCCTTTAGATCAAGAACCCAGCAGGGGTGAGTGTGGGGCTTTGTCCCACTTTGCATCTACGTTACCTGAGACAGTACCACTGACATATGGAATGTTATCAATAGAAAATTGTTTATAAATACATAAATGATACATAATACCTAAGTATGTAAATGAATAATAGCAAGTAATGATGATTAACATTTATTAGGCCTGCAAATTACTTTGTTTGCATTATCACATGTAAAATTCACAGCAACTCCACAGATTAGGTACTGTTATTATTATTACTACATTACAGATGAGGAAACTGAGGCTCACAGAGGTTGAAAAACTTACCCAAAGTCAACCAGACAGAAGGTGACAGAAACTGGTCTGTTTGTTTCCCAATGTAGAGGATCAGAATTTGCGGTCCAAAAATATGTCTCTTTGGCTTGATGATTTTTTAAAAATGAAAGACTCAGGAAAAATCTTTGATCTTTCCCTTAACTGCCTAGAAGAATTTAAGATAGAAGGCCTGTTCCAGGAAGGAGGTAATACTATAAGATAACTATAGTATAATATAAACTAGGTGTGATAGGGAGGAGCCTAGCAAGGGCCATTTAATCAAAATGCTCTCCATCTCTCATTGTCTTTACAAGACATGGTCATCATTTGTTTACCAAACATCTGTTTTTCCATCTCCATGTGAATTGCCTTCCTCCCATTTGAAGCCTCAAACCACTACCCCCAACATCTTCTTTTGTCTTTAGCTGAAGATGGTATTTAAGGTGGTGGCTTCAAGCATTTGGGGGAGTTACTCAGTTTTCCTGGATTTCTCCCATATATACATGTTACTAAACTTTGTTTGATTTTCTCCTGTTATTCTATCTCATATCAATTTAATTCTTAGGCCAGCCAGAAGAACCTACAGGGTAGAGGAATAGTTCTTCCTCCCTTACTCTGAGTTAAGCTTTAAACATACAGGCCAGCATTTCTCTAACTTGAGTATTCATGAGAATCACCTGGGAAGCTTGTTAAACTACTGGGGTGAGACTGGAATTTGCATTCTTCAAGTTCCCAGGGGATATGGTCCACAGATGAACCACTGCTCTAGGCTTTGCTGGCTTACAGTGAACAAAATGAACACAGGACAATGCAACATAAGAACAAATGCAGGCCAAGTTTTAAACACCAAGGGCAATCTTCTTGTACGTTTTTCACTTTTACCAAGCAGACCTGAGTGACCCAGGTTTAATCTTTCATTGTTTATTAAGCATGTGATAGGATTGGGGTAGAGCTTGAAATTAACGGAAGTGATGTCTTCTAGCATTATTAGGATCGTTCATGAGATGGAAAAAAATTGCCAGTAAAGTTATCTATTTCTGTGCAGATTTCAAAACTGAAATATAGGGTTGTCTCCAAATCAGAGCATTTTATCAATTTTGTGTTCTGAGAAAATGATACAAGGGAACAGAAAAAATTCATTTGAAACTCTTTTTTTCTATCGAAGGCTGTGCCAACCAGGGAGAAGGTGATGGTGGTGGTGGTGGCAGGTGGGGTACCTATAGTGGCCTTTAAGGGAAAAAATGCAGGCATTGTTTACTAGCCCAAGCCTTTTGCAAGAACATAGCCCCAGCTGTGACATCATGATCAGCTGCTGCTCTGCTGACCAAGGTCCACACAATACCCCTAGTCTTTCTCAGTTTAAGGTGAATGGATCTGGACTGTGGGATTAGATATCAAACACACACTGGAACAATCCTCTAAACAATGCCCACACTGACCAACGAGGACTCTTTGGTGAGAAAAGTGGGCTGTTTCAAGTGGTGGTTCTCAAACTTAACTTCAAAATGGCATCACCTGGGGAGCTTTTATAACTCCCAATGCTCAGACCATAGCCCAACCCAATTACAACAGCATCTCTGCAGGTGGACCCAAGCCTTGGCATTTTTTAACCTTCCCAGGTGATTCCAATGTGCAGCCAATTTTAAGTTAGTGTTCTAAAGCAGCACTTCTGAAATTTTAAATTGCATAGGATTTCCCTGGGGATCTTTTGTTGAAAAGACAGATTCAGACATTGTCCAAGTAACCTCACCAAAGAAGGAGATAAGACAGGGATAATAATAGTGACGATGATGATGATAGCCAACACTTTTAAATGTTTAATACATGCCACCACTCTTATAAAATTTCATACAAAAGACATCATTTATTCTTCAGAACAATCCTATAATTAAGTACTATTAATATCCTCATTTTGCAATAGCAAAAACAGAGGCCCAGAGAGATTAACTTGACTACTCTACAAGTGGCAGAGTCAAGATGCAAACTGAGGCAGTCTGCCTCCAGATCTCATGCTCTTATTCTTTGTACAATGCAGTTTCAGGGTCTATGAGAGGAGATCCAACCACCAGTGAAAGCTATGTATGTGTCTGTAGCTCTCCTCTCTCTCAGGAATGAGAGAGAACATGAGAATGCGGAATGAGGAATGAGAGCTGCTGAACAGAGCAGGAATCTGGCAGAATCAGGGAACCTCAACAACTAGGGAACCCTCAACACATGTGGTATAGTTATAAGAAGGAGCCCTTGGGTAGCTCACACCTGGCAAACTACATGGTCTATTTTTCACCATTGCTCCTGGCTAAGACCCAAAGTAACACATTCACCTCATGTGAATTTTAAATGAATGAATAAGTGAATGCATGCATCAGAAAAGGCTGAACTTCTTCTATGCCTGCTTTCTTACACTTATAACTTATCTGTATCCTAACTTTTTAAATTTTATTTTGAAAAAATTTAACTATACAAGCAAAAAGTACATGCAATGTATAAGTATATTTGAGGATAATAAAATGCACGTCTGACCTACACCCAAGCTGAAGATGGAGAACATTCCAGGATCTTGGAAGCGTCCCATGTGCCCCTCCTAGTCTCATATTTTTGTACTCCCCTGCCCACAAAAGGTATTCAGAATTATATGTTAATCATTCCCTCACTTTCTTTTTCACCTTACTCCAGGGTTTCTCAGCAGCAGCACTATTGAAATTTTGGATTAGATAATCTTTTGTTGTGGGGGACTATCCTATGCTGTTATGAGTTGAATTATACCCCCCTGAAAAGATATATTGAAGCCCTAACTTCCAGTACATCAAATGTGCCCTTATTTGGAAACATAGTTGTTGTAATTAATTAAGATGACGTCATACTGGAGAGGGTGGGTCTTTAATCCAATATGACTGGTGTTATACAACTCTACATGAATGGAATCATACTACATGTGTTCTTCTGTGACTTGCTTTCTTTTGTGTGACTTGCTATTTTTTGATCAGTGTTATGTATTTGAGATTTACCCAGGTTGGTGCATATAGCTGTATTGTATTCATTTCCTCTGCTGTACAGAATTCTATGGTATCAATATGCCTAGTTCCCCACACCCTTTCCTTCTGGGGAAAAGGTGAGGGCAGGGAAGTTTCTGAGCTGTCTCCTCTGCATTATGGGTTGATTTCTTGTTCACTCTAACTCTAAGGGTGAAGCTCTTCAGGATTCTAACTTATGGAGGGTTCTCATATTAAGGTCTCCACCTTAGCATTCCCTAGGCTTTATTTTCTGCTCCCTGGGCCTCAGGCAGCCTCTAAAACAACTTGGGGCTCATCAGACACCCTCAGGGTGAAAGCCAGATTGAGACCTCCTCAGTTCCTGGAATTCCCACTTCTCCTTCCCCTTGGCCTTGGTAGATTTCTTTCTTTCTTGCCAGCCTAGCAGTGCATTTGGAAAGCTCATTTTTCAGGACTATTAACAGAATTAATAGAACTGAAGAAATGTGCTTTCTCTATTCCAGGAAAGAATAAAAATAACTCTTGGAAGTGAACTGATCAGACTGGTAAACCTTAAGAACTGTCGGAGTTGAGCACTGAAACATACCAAGAAACAGTAAGTTAACAGCCACCATCATCTTTCAAGATGCACAGAGAAAGAGATCTTGTGCAATCTCTGGAAGATTGCCCCTCCAGCATTTCCCCCACCCACTGCATTCCCTGTTCGTAACTTAACTGAATAATCCCACCATTAAGCACACATCCATCGCTGAGCCTAGTTCCAGAAGAATCCCCTTTTGCTTTGTGTAGAGAATCAGAACATTGAGCTTGGAAGCATCATCAGCATTCTCAGGCTGAACTTACGGAGGTCGTATGCCTCCTCTGCATTCTGTTGCTATTTCTAGGGCCATTCCATAATTTCTGGGTCCAGTAATTTTCCTGTAGAAATTTTACTACAATGACTATGAGGTTTGCCTTGTAAAAGCCATACAATATTGCCAGAAGCCAGCTCTGAGGCATACTTTCCCATCAATAGATTTAAATCCAAAGTGAGAGGCAAACTTTTATGCAAAATGAATAAAACAGAACCAGGTTGGGAAAAGGGGATGCTTACAAATGTTCTGACATATTCCAAATACCAAAAGCCCACAAGTCTAATTTCTACTCCACTGGTTTATAGTGCCTTTCTGTGAGAGGTCAGCTTCTTAAGAAACACTTGCTACCTGGTCTGGGCTTCTCAGGGATCTCTTTTGGAATTGATTAGACCTCACGGGAATTCAGATACAATCTCAAGTTGAATTCAATGTCATGTTTAACTCCTTTCCTGGTGGTCCACCTCTCTCCCTTTCATGTCATTGAGCAAGCAGGTGATGGATATCTTTGTATTCCTCCAGCTTTTTTGAGGTATAATTGACAAATAAAATTGTAAGATACCTAAAGTGTACATTGTGATGATTTGATACATATATACATTGTAAGAGGATTCTCCCCATCTAGTTAATGAACACATCCAAGGTGATGGACATCTTGACACTGCCAGGTGTGCTTCTGCTGCCTTTATCAGATGCAAATTACCACTAGGACAGTTCCCTGTCACTCATGTCACCCTTTAACTGGTTGCTTTCAGTGGACGTTACAAATAGGAAAAAATCATGATATAATCATACACTGTAATTCCTCTCTCTAAGGCTACACTCAAGAATTACCTCGCTTTGCACACCAAGAATAACCAAAGCAAGACTCTAACCCCATGGAAAATCTGTTATGACAGACATCTGGACCCTTGGAACAAAACTGATCCTTTATTAAAGTTGGAGTGGGAAAGATGTTACTGGCAAAAGCTGACCAAGGTTCATAACGAAGTGCAGGTAGAATTATGTCATTCTCCTGCCAACAACCCTCCAGTAATTTCCAGTAGCATGTATAGTAAAGCCCTTATTATGCCTTACATGATACATCACAGGTTGGGGCACCACCCAGGTCTTACCCTGCCGCCTTCACTTACTTTTTTCAGACTTAGGTTTTATGGTCCTTCTCCCTAGAATGCTCTCCTTCCAGGTCTTTCCATGGCTGCCTCCCTCCTTCTTACAATTCAAGTCTTTAACAGACATTGATTCACAGAAAGGCCTTCCTAGACCACCCCTTGTCAACTGCTCTCACCCTTGTCATCTCAGTTTCTCTCTATACCATTACCCTGCTTCATTGTCCTTGGAGCACTTTACCCTACCTAAAATTACATTATTTACTTATTTTTATAATATTATTACAAAAATTATAATATTATTTTAACAATATCATAATATAATATATACATAAATTATATTTTAACCTGACTACAGTCTGTCTTCACAGGAATCTATGTTAGGGTCTTGTTTATCTTGGTTATCCCTGTATCCCCAGCTTCTGAGTCTGGCACATAGTACATGCTCCATAAATACTTGCTGAATGGCGAGTGGATATAGGATATGAATAGAGAATTTGAATTAGAAACAAAAAATATATATTTTTTTACTAGAAAGCATGTGATATTATTTAAATATTTCAACCCATTTCCTTCCTTCCTTCCTTCAGAGGGACCAGGTGACATTAACTGGCCATTTAGGGGGGACAGGATAAGATGGTGTTAAAGTTAGAACACAGCTGATTTTTGAGTAAAGGACCTTACTATTAACTTTTAATCATGATCAAGTCTCTCATCTGGAAAAAAAGAAAGAAACTTCCTTTGAGTCCATTCTACCCCCCGTCTCACCCCTAGAAACTGCCCCCTTTTCCCTCTCCCTTTAAACTAAACTTTGTGTCTGAATTTTCTTTCAGCATTTACTCACTTCTCAACACAGCTTTCACCAAGCAGCTCTCGCTCATGTCATCAGGATTTCCATTCCACTAAATCCCACAGAAACTTTCCTGTCCCCACCCTTTCTGAGATCTTGGCATCATTAAACACGAGTGACCACTCCCTTCCAAAAGCATTCTCTTCATGTTGCTGGCATGACACCAGTTTTTCTGGGTGTCTTCCTAAGGCTCTGGATGCTCCTTCCTAATCACTTTGTCTCTTCTGTTTGACCCTGAAGTCTGGTCCCTCCCCTTTGTTTCTCCCCTTTCTTCTTCCTCTCTATTTTCTACCTATGTCATTCACCTTCTGGCTTCATTTACCCATTGTACGTCCCCCAGTCACAGGTTAGAGACCAGTATGTTTAACTCTCAACTCCAAGTCTTCATCTATTTATCACAGAAGCATCTCAATCTTAACGTTGCAAACTGGACATGTGCTCTTGCTCCCATCCTAGTGATTTCCCTCTCTGGAAATGGCACCATCACCCATCCACCCAGTTTGAAAAAGTCTGAGACCCAGGAATCACTCCTGATACCTCCTTCTTCATGTCCATATCCCAAGTCCAACAGTTATACATCTGACACTCGTACTTTCCTCCATCTCTATCGCCCCACCTTAGTCTTGGGCTGCTACAACAGTCCAATCTTCCTTAAAAATAATTTGTCCCCTTCAATCAATTCACTAAAGGTATCCTTTTAAAACCCCAATCTGGTCATATTTAAACATTTCAATGGCTTCCAATTGCTCCTAGGATAAAACTCAGAATTCTTACCAGGGTATTTAATGTTCTCATTCCTCCCGCAATCTTCCACCCCAAACATAGAAAACTTTCTGCTCATTATGTAGCTCTCAGTTTAAGTATATTTTCCATCAAAAGCCCCTTTCCTGATTCCAAGATAGGTTAGATCCCATTGTATGCTTTCTTAGCATCTAGTACTTCTTCTTAGCACTTATCGCAAAACTAATGAAGAATAATAAATAATAACTATACAAATTATTGTTTCATGTATGGTTTTGTAGTAGGATGCAAACTCTAGAGGTCAGAAGTTTGCCTATGGTTTTTAGTTGCTTCCAAACCTTTTTCCGCATCATAATGCAAGTAGAAAAATGATATTTATAAGGGAAATTGGGGTAATCAAATGCAAAGGCTACTTCTTGCCATAGGCCATCAACCTGTGATCTCTGGCTGTCCTAGATTCTGCCCTCCACCCTGGAGCCTGGGGTCATAAATGTATTGGCACATGTGGGTACTGGGCTACTTGGGAAACTCTGTTTTACATTAACATTATACCCCTAGGACTTGTATGATTTTTCTACTCTAACACACACTTCCCAACAAACTATAGCTCCCCCCCCTCCTTGGAGTTATTTAAGACTGAGCCTGGAGGACATTCATTAAAAGTAAGAAGGTTGCCCAATAATCATCCAGCACGGCCTGGAAACTTCACTAGGTTAGAAGATGAACAAGGAAATTGTAGGTACAAGCCCAGCCATGAGAAGAGAAGAGAGGGGCATCCACAGAAACACCAGGGAATACAGGCATTACCAAAAGGAGCTCCAACCATACACAAGCCTGGACTTATAGTGTCCAATTTTGATTTATTATACACCTGTCTAAGGGGGAAATAAAGGGAAATTTGAGTACCCACCTACTACCATATGCTTGGTTATATATTTATTTTTAAATTATATACATATATTATAGTTCTGATACAGTATGTAGATTATAAAAGAAAGCAAACTTGCAATCTTAATATGATACAGATGAAATAAAATAGATCTTAAAAGTTTTGCTGATTAAGAAGCTTCATATTTTCATTTATCAATATCTTAAACACAACAGATACTTAATGTGAGTTTTATTCTTAATCACATTGCATGAGAACCTTTATTTCAAGTAATCTTGATAATTTTTAATTTCTCTTAGCTGATTTTTCTATAATCAGATTTGACTGGTTTTCATTCCTAACATGACTGTTACAGATCTCATTTTTCCCCTGGTGCTTGCATTGTTAATATTATCTTATTAATATTATTGTTTACTTGGATCTTTTAAAGTCACTTGCCCATTTCAGAGGTTTAAGTTAGTTACCACTAGATAATACAATCTGTAGACACACTAAATGGGCATTTGTAAAGTCCCTTATTTCACGATACACTGAGAGCAAGCTGTCCACTCCTTCCCATTGTGGGATGCTGGTACTTTCTCCAGATGTCTCAGGGACAGGATAGATAGAAGGAATGAGGATGCTAGTGTGAGCCCATATGTGACATACTAGAAGATTTGATTATTTTCCTTCTTTTTTAAAGAGAAAAATAACCATAAATAAAAAATTTAATTCTTTCCCCTGCAGTATAGTAAAACATCTTGTCCATCCCTGAGAAGTGTGTACTCCATTTTTCAGATCTCTGGTCTAGACCAGGGGTCAGCAAACTTTGTAAAGGAGCATAGAGTAAATATTTTCTGCTTTGTGAACCATACAGTGTCTGTTGCAAATACTCAACTCTGTCATTATAGTGCAGAAGCAACCATAGACAATACATGAATGAATGAGCATAGCTGTGTTCCAATAAAACTTTACGTACAAAAACAGGTGGCACGAGCAGGCCCGGTGGCACAGTGGTTAAGTTTGCATGTTCCACTTTGGTGGCCCAGGGTTCGCTGGTTCGGATCCCAGGTGTGGACCTATGCACCACTTGTCAAGCCATGCTGTGGCAGGCATCTCACATATAAAATAGAGGAAGTGGGCATGGATGTTAGTTCAGGGCCAGTCTTGCTCAGCAAAAAGAGGAGGATTGGCAGCAGATGTTAGCTCAGGGCTAATCTTCCTCAGGGGTGGGGGAAAAAGAAAAGAAAAACATGTGGCAGCCAATTTGGCCCATGGTTATAGTTTGCCCACCCCTTGATGAGGGCAGCAAAAGCCCAGTTTGTCTTGGGGGGAATTTGAGACAAAGAGCTTTGCTTACAATCACAGAAGAAATAGTACAAGGTGATAAATACTTTTAGGCTCAAAGAATTCTAAATGTAACTATTGATGAGGACAGTAGGTGCTGGCTTCCAGCACAAGGAGTCAAAGCCTTGGAAGGTAAACTACCAGGTACCAAGATCAGAGAGGTTTTCATTGTGTGTGTCAGGTTGAATTATATGAAAGTGTTGATATTTGATCATTATTGACAAGCAAATTGGCAGCTTCATTTTGTTGAACTTACATATATGCAGAAATAAGAAGAATAATGGTTAGGTTTTATTGAGTGCTACTACATTCCTGGCAGTGGGCCAATATTCTGCACACGTTCTTTTAGTTATTTCTTATATCACACCTGTAAGGTCAATATTATTATTTGCATTTTCCCAGTAAGGAAATTGAAATGTAAACTGTTTACATACCTTGCCCAAGGTCTCATGGCTAGAAAATGCTGGAATAGAAATGCTGAAACTGGACTTAGGCTGATTGAATCCAAAGTCCCTGCTCTTAGCCATCAAAGAGTATCATGTGGAAAATAACCACTGTGGAAAAGCATTTGAGGCTATGAATGAAGAAAGAAAATGGCACAGTTTCATTTTGATTCACTGTTATATAAATGAGCCAAATATGGCCCCTGTACGTTGGTGCCTATATTGCTTACTTATTCACAGCAGGCTGGGACCCATTAGCTCAAAAGCCCACTGGTGCCAAACTCAAATTCTTATGCATCCAATTGTTAAGTATAGCCTCC
Organism: Equus przewalskii; assembly: GCF_037783145.1. Lineage (NCBI taxonomy): Eukaryota > Metazoa > Chordata > Mammalia > Perissodactyla > Equidae > Equus > Equus przewalskii. The sequence continues at coordinate 11,134,367 of NC_091863.1, forward strand.
CAAAACATATATTTATAGAATATAGACTCATGAACAGGATATACACCCGAATCATTTAAGTGGTTACATCTGGAGATGGAGGGACAGGAATGGCCTGGGGAAGGGAATAGAGGAGATTTCAACTTTTATCTCCACAGATTTATTTAAACAAAAACCACGCAAAAATTTTAACATATACTTATTTTGAGATACAAATGTACGGTGTTTTAATATTATTTTATGTATCTCTACTGTATTTCAAAAATATTTTAAAAATAAATAACAGAAGACAATAATTTGTCCGAGGACCTATCTTATCAAGCAGAGAAACTGAGCTTCAAGCCAAGAAATTCGACTCTTAGAGCCTGCGTTCTTAACTTTTATACTCGAGTTCCATGGAAAGTTTCTCCCCCTGTTTTTTTTAAGATGCGGATCCTTCTAGGCAGGTTTTACAGGCAGCCTCTCTCTGCTCTTTAGTAAAACAGACTTTGGTGTATTCTGTTAGTGGTCAGTGGTGTAGGTGAGTTCATTTACCACGAAATATATAATTTTGTTTTGTTTTGTTGTTTTAAAAAGATCCCCTGCTTAAATTAATCATCTTGATATTCCATTTCCATGTTCATTTGGTATGAGTGCTATTGGCAGAATGTATTTGAGTCATTTCACTTTTTTTTTCATGATAGGAGAAACATCATATCTAAACCTAGAATAATAATGTAAATTCAGCAAAGATATTTTCTCACAGTTCAGTCATTTATTAATAGATCATCTGTGTCTCACTAGAGTTTGGCCCAATACAATCATTGTATGTATACTCCAGCTCCAAGCAGAAATATAGATTATGCTGCTAACAGTTCTATAAGGTTGATGAATGGATCCCATCAAATTCTAAGCTTTTCAAAGAGTCTTTATACATTTTCTGTCATGCTGAATTTGTATGAGGACATAATATTTAAATCTATTATAAAAATTGTTCTCTGAAGAGAAAGAGAAATAAAAATTCTGGTGCCCTAGAGCTAAAGTAGTAAGTTAGAAAAGGTTACTAAAGCACTTCAGATGTTAGCCTTACAGGTCTTCACACTAAGGATGGTGAACCTTTGATTTTCAAAGACCATTTATAATGAAAGGATTCTGCAGTGCTCTAAGAATGATGGTGTCTATCAAAGCATTGAGCATTTACATTTTGTAAAATACCTAAGAGGACAACTTAGCATGTAACTGCTAAAGAAAGAGGTTCTGGAGTCCGTAAGTTTCCTCCAGCACAGTTTCAAATCATGCCATTGAGATGTCAATAATTGGAACCCCTTGGTGACTTTCTGTCCCAAGTGTGTTCTAAAGCAAACAGACATTTTTCAGAAAGGATCAGAAGAAATAGTCTTCTTTATTAGAATTCTTTGTCTTCAGGAATAGTTGCCAGAAATTGCCTACTAGAACTAATACTAAATTTTTTTATTTAGTCTTACAAGTTTTCAGCCTGAAGAGTTGCAAAATGTTCAGAAATGTATAATTTATTGAAATTTGAGTTATATTTTCATTTATGTGAATACCCTTTTGCAATTTATTATGTATCCACAGGAGGCAGGATTCCGTATTAAACCAAGCCCTATAGGGGACTGATATTGTCCACAGATAAATGCTTCCTCTTTTGATAGAGCTCAGAAGTACGAAAAATAGGAAGAATATTTGCAAAGATAAAGGATAGTTGAAGGTGTATTAAAATGGAATTTTATGTCAGATATGAAAGACTACTTAAGCATTTTTCTCTTCTAGATTTCGAATGAAAGTACAGTTATGCAATATTTCATATGAAATAAAATATTCTGGTTAATCAAAGTTCTGGCTCCTAAAACTTTAACAAGATCTAGACTATCTACTTTAAGGAATCAAGATTCAGAAACATTATATTAATGCTGTTCTTAAGTAGAGTCTAATGGCTAGTGTTATTGAGTTCTTGCTATATGCTAAACACTTTAGAATACTATCTCTTTTAATTTAATGTTACACATATTGTTAAACATGGTTCTATTGAAAAATATACTTTGTACTTGGGAAAGATAAGACGGACTGATAGAGATTTCCAAGTGATAAAATGGTTGCTACATGAACTTATTATAAATAATGAAAAAGAGAAGGAAAACATTGACAATAGAACTGCATAAAAATTAAAATAGCAGGTATGTGAAAAATTAAATAGATTTTAGCTTAATTATCTTAATCTTTTTCAATTTTACAGGTAGCCTCCTATAACTACCAAGGAAATTGATACCATAAAATACATACAGATAAAATACACACTTTACTGCTTCTAGTGTTGGGTGAGGGTGAACTAGATAATTAAGATCAATCTTCCTATTGATATATAAAGTCCTTTTACACATGAATAAGAAAAAGACAGACGGTGGAAGGGAAAAACAGGAAAACCACCTGAACAGGCACATCCCAATAGAGGAAATTCAAATAGTCAATATCACATTGAAAGGTGCTTAAGCTCATTGGCTATTAGGTAAATGCAAGTTGAAATCACAATGTGATGTTGCTACATATGCATCAGAGGGGCAAAAATAAAACATCTGATAAGAATGGCAAAAATTTTAAAAATATATGTCTTTGCCAAATATTAACAAGGATGCAGAGAAATGAGAACTCTCATGCACTGTTGATGGGGGTATACATTGTAAAATTATTTTTGAAGAATGTCTCACAATAAAGTGGAAAATGTTCACAGTCTACAGCCTAGCAATTCTATTTTTGGCTGTCTATATGCCACAGAAATGTATGCTTACATATACAAGGAAACATGCCCTAGAATGTTCCCAATAGCCTTGTTAGTAGAAGCTCCATACAAAAACAACTCAATAGTAGGACTGATAAGCAAACAGAGGTAGGGCCATACTATCCTATACAACAAAAAAATGAATGAACGACACCTCCATACAATAGCATGGATAAATCTTAAGCACAGAAGACTGAGCTAAAGAAGCCAGACTCCATATTGTATGATTCCTCCTTGATACATATTTCAAAAATAGGTCAAATTCAATCATCATTATACAGCATGATAATAATACTATAACTATATATAATAATTATGCAGTACAACTCCAAAGGAAGCAAAACATCAGTACAATGAAAGTCAGGATAGTGATCACCGGTAGGGGGTATGCTGGGATTATGATCAGGAAGAGACAGGTGGAGGCCTTCAAGGGGGCAGATGTCATTCTATGTTTTAACCTGCAGAGAAGACATACTGGTATTTTTCAATAATTTGTTAAACTAAATATTTATGTTTTATGCACATTTTGTATGTTGTATCACAGGATAAAATATTAAAGAAATATTCCACTGGTATTTCAGAAAGATGAGTTTATTTATGCCATAAATATTTAATGTGTGCCTACAGTATACCTGGGGCTGTGCTAGAGATAGCTCATAACTTAAACCAGGTGAGCCAAAAGAGAACAAAGATAGACTAAGGGAATTTCACCTCTTTTATTTAGAGTTATCAACAGGAGAATGATTGGAAAATGCTCCAGTTCAAGATGAAAGGAACAGAGGAGTAAGTGACTGTATAGAGCCAAAAGACAGTAAAAGGTCCAGAAACCTCCTACATCTGGGAGGAAATTGGTTCGCTAATTAATTTCCTTCTCAAGTTCGAGTTCTATCCTCAAGCTTGTTTGAAAATTGCTTGACTCCTCTCTCCAGTTCTTTGTGCTCTTCCCACATCACCTGTAAGAATGTTTTTATTAATTTCCTTAAACTACTGACCAAGCACTTATAACATTCATTATTTGGAGGAAAAGAAAAGAAATCAAATTCAATCATTTTGAAAGTTCCTAAGTGTTGGTGCCTGTGGGATAAACACAAAAGTCAAACATGAGAACCTTTAACCTTCCTCTCACTGTTGTATGCTGAAAGAAGTTACGTGAATTTCTATTTCTGACCTGGAAAAAAAACCCAAACGCTTGGCTACAACTAAATTTCCTGCAAACAGCTTACTGTGCCATTTCTGACAGCTCACTCTACTACCATAACTTATAGGCTTGAGTATGACAAGAGATTTTTCAACAAAGTTTGTGACTCTTGAATTAAGAAGTTTAGAAGTTGAATGTTTAGTAAGATGTACTTGTGCATCAACCAGTATAGCGGCTAGAAGAACACAGTGTTGTAATGAATCACAATTTACTAAAATTTTATTGTGAGTGGCATAGAAGACCAAATTTGAATGCAAATCCCTGAATTAAAGCAAGCGAACATATGTTCTACAACTGTAGCTAGGCAAGAGTGGGCAGTCAAGAAACTTGGAACAGATTTAATTGTCATGAAGATTATGAATAGGGTATGACTACTGAGATGAAAGTACTCTTATCTCTGTTAAAATAACTTGCTATATGCTGTTTAAATACGTTTAAAAAATTCTCTGGGAAGCTTAGATAGTAACTTCAAATCTTTTCAGAGAAGCACATCTACTATCCACACTAAGTATGTGAATCATTTATAGTTGCTAAGAGACCAAAGCTTTTAAATTAGTTCTACCTTCAAAGGGCAAGGTTAGGAGGAAAAAATCATTTTCTTCTAATTGGGGAAAAGAAGTATGCCATTTAGTGTTTAACAGTATAGAATACTACTATTTGTCTCAGGATTTGTTTGTGTGTTGCTGGCTATCATTTAGAACCATGTGTCCACTAACTCCTGGCAAAACATTTTGCACCAAGGGAATGATAATTAAGAAAAACTAATGCCTGTTTTTTTATTAAATGTATGCAGATGTTTGCATGTAGAAATGTATGTAGAAAGATGTAGAAACTTCCAACATGTTAATATCATAGCTGCCTTAACCATCTCATTCTAGTCTCAATCACTTCCCCATCCACTTAAGCCTTCTACACTTCTAGTCAGCTTTTAAAACACAACATTGTCTGAAACTTTTCCACCTCCAAAGTCTTGGACTCTGAAGTATCGCTCTCAGTTCACAACCTCCTGTGATACGGTTATCTCATTTTCTTACTCCTATGACAGGACTTGATGGAGGTTGAGATAGTCATCAAATTTTGACTCTTGGCTTTCTGCTTTTAGCATTTGGGAAGATTGTGGAGGCCATTTACTAAGACAGGAAACACTGAAGGAGAAGCAGGTTTTGGAAAAGAAAATTATGAGTTCAAGTTTAGAGACAATTAGGTTAATATGACTCGGAGACAATAAATCTGTCTAGAGTTCAGGATAGAGGACCAGTTTGAAGCCATTGACATACAAATAATGACGAGACCATGGTGATTGGTGAGATCATCTAGGAAGAGAGGAAAGATTAAGATGAGAAGAGGGGGGCCGGCCCCGTGGCTGAGCAGTTAAGTTTGTGCACTCCGCTTCTGCGGCCCAGGGGTTCACTGGTTCAGATCCTGGGCACGGACATGGCACCATGCATCAAGCCATGTTGAGGCGGCATCCCACATGCCACAACTAGAAGGACTCACGACTAAAATATACAACTATATTCTGGGGGGATGTGGGGAGAAAAAAGCAGAAAAAAAAGAGAAGATTGGCAACAGTTGTTAGCTCAGGGGCCAATCTTAAAAAAAAAAAAAAAGAAGAGAACAGGGCTCAGGGTCAGTCTCTCAAGAACTCTAACTTTTAAGAGTTGATCAAAAGGAGAGGGGCTTAGAGTAGCCAGAAAGATGTGGTGTATATAAACCAGAGAGACTGTTTCAAGAAAGAGAGAGAGAGGGCAATAGTGTCAAAGATAGGTGGTGAGATGTTAAGTCAGAAGTCTGAAGACAGTCCATTGGATTTAGCAACATGGAGGTCACCAATGATCTTGGTAAAAGTAGTTTTGACCATGTGAAATTTGTGGAATGAGAATTTGAGGTGTGAGAGGAGAAGGAAGAAATGGAAATGGCAAGTATTGAGGATTCTTTTGAGAAGTTTGGATGAGAAGAGGGAGAAGAAAAATAGAGTAACAGTTTGATGCAAAAATTAGACAGAGTAGGGGATTTTTAATTGGGAGAGGCTTAAGTGAGTTTGAATGCCAGTGGAGAGAGAGAGAGCTGGGATCCAGAGCATGGGGAAACCTGAGGCTGAGAGAGGCAAAGACATTTTGCCATTGTAAATTTGGTTTGAAAATTTGGTGATAGGCTAATAATTTCTATTTCCTCTTTGAAATAAAAGGAAAAATTAACTGCTGAGTTTGTGGCAGAGATATAGAGCTCTCTTGACTAAATGTCATGCTTTAGGTGTGGTTTGAGCAGGGCTCCAGCTCCATTTCTTTGTCATTCCCTCAGCCTTTCCCTTCTTTATGAGTCAGCCTTCTTCCCAGAGAGGCTTTCCCCTTAGAGGCAAAATGGGGGTAGAAGTTCCAGGCTTCACATTTGCATACAATAGAGTCTGTAAGGAGAGAGGGTTTGTGTTTCAGAGTTCCCCCAAAAAGTCCTGAGATTCACTCAGATTGGACAGGCGCAGGTGATGCAGCCACCCATGAATAGATGACCAGAAAGATGGAATGTTTTGACTAGCTGGTCTATTTCATATGTTTGACTCCTGGGACTGGGAGAAAAGTAAATATGCCTAAAACCCGTGGGTCTCCAACGGAAACCAAGGGTTCTTTGAAAGGTGGAACATGAGAAATAGATGGTGAGAAGGAAAAAAAAGTATGTCTACTACAAAAGAATAAAGGGATGCTGGAAGCCTCTGTCTTGGGAGGGGGAACAATGGAATAACTATAAAGGGATAAAAATTAGGCTTGTATAAGCTTAAAAATTTAATTTCTGTAATAGATATATTGCCATTAAGGTTATTATTTCTTCTTGAGGGGGCTTTGTAAGTTTGTGTTTATTAAGGAATTTGCCCATTTAAGTTATAGAATTTATTGGCATAAAGTTGCTCATGATATCCTCTTATTATCCTTTTAATCTCTGTAGACTCTGTAGTGGTGTCACCTTTTTCATTCTCAATATTAGTAATTTATGTCTTCTCTCTTTTTTCCTGATTAGTTTGGCTAGAGGCTTATCAATTTTATTGATCTTTTCAAGGAAACAGCTTTTAGTTTTTCTGTTTTCTATTTTATTCATTTCTGCTCATCTTTATTGTATCATTTCTTCTGTTTATTTTGGGTTTTATTTGCTCTTATTTTTCTAGTTTCTTAAGGTAGATGCTGAGACCTTTGTTCTTTTCTAATATAAATGTTTAGGGAGAATGCCATACAAAGATCAGAGTTATGCCAAAGATTGCTGGCAGATCACCAAAAGCTAGGAGAAAGGCATGGAACAACTTCTCTCTCACAGCCCTCAAAAGGAAATAACCCTGCTATACTTTGATTGTGGACTTCTAGATTCCAGAACTGTAAGACAATAAATTTCTCTTGTCTAAGCCACTCAGTTTATTGTTTTTGTTGTTACAGCAGCCCTAGCAAACTAATGCATTTAGCTCTTGAGTATTTGGGGGATTTTTCCAGATATCTTTATTTATTTCTTGTTTAATTCCATTGTGGCCACATGATACACTGTGTACAATTTAAATCCCTTAAAATGTATTGACACTTGTTTGATAGCCCAAAATATGATCCATCCTGGTACATGTTTCACATGCACTTGTTTTTGTTCAGTAGGTTGTTCTATAACCGCCAATTAGGTCAAGTTGGTTGATCATGTTGTTTATGTCTTCTGTATCCTTGTGAATTTTCTTTATTCTTGTTCTATCAATTATTGAGAGAGATATGTTGAAATCTCTGACTATAATTATGGGTATTTATTTTTCCATGGAGTTCTACCAATTTTTACTCCATATATTTTGAAGCTCTGTTTTAGGTCTAAGGTCATTTAGAACTGTGATGTTCTCTTAATTAATTTATCCCTTTATCATGACAAAACTGGCCTTTTATTACTTGTAATATGCTTTGTTCTGAAATCTACTTTGTTTGGTGTTAATATAGACACTCCAGATTTCTTTTGATTAGTGTTATCATGATATGTCTTTTTCCATCCTTCTACTTTTAACCTATTTGTATTGTTATATTTAAAATAAGTTTCTTTAGGCAGTATACAGTTGGGTCTTAATTGCTTATTTAATCTGACAACTTCTGTCTTTTAATTGGAGTGTTTAGACCATTTACATTGACTGTGGTTATTTGTATGTTTGGGGTTAAATCTATTATTTTTCTATCTTCTTATATTTGTTTTCTGTTGCTACTTTCCCCCCTTTCAGGAGCATAATAGTGTTGTCTTACATAAAGTTTGAAATATTAACTAAAGGGTCTCTTATTCCCAATGGAACAAGAATAGAGATATAAATACATCATTTAAAGTTACAAAAGCAACCAAGAGAAAAACTTAGAAGAATAACATAACTATCAAACATTGGATGTAGGATACGGGAAACAGGTGGAAGATAGTGTACAATGAGGAGGACAGAAATACATATTTCATAGGAGGCATAAATAAAAATTATCTTAATTTGATAAGTCAAGAATACTATTTAGAATTATAGAAGTCATCACTAGAAGAACCAAAAATAGAACAACTAAAGAGTCCCATCAGGGAGCATCACTGGATGGTGATGTGGGATGAGGTAAGAAATCATTGTTTTTCTTCATAATCTCTTCTGTACTCTTTGCTTTTTTACCATACAGATGCTTTAGTTCAGTAATTTTTTAAATGAAAATTAGAAATTGTAGAGAGTAGGAGAGTTAACTGACTAAGAAATATTAGTTAGGTTTTCATCTAATGTTAAGGGCCTTTCTAAAAGTCTTGTCTTTTTAAAAAAATAGAAGGGAACCTCGCCTTGGGAAGCACAGGTAGAAGGTATGCCTTTGTGACCTGAGTGTTCTCTTGGATCAACTTTCCTATATTGGGTAGACAAAAGGAGCACCATCTAATAGAAAGATTCTCAGAATCATTCATGGAACCCAGAATTATCCACATCGATATTTAAGCCAGAGCAGACAACTGCCACAAGATGATGTTAAACCATAACAAGGACAAGAATGGGCTCAGTTCCTACAGCTAGACTCCTGGCACCCACGGCTAGCTGGCTGAACAGGCTTGCACCACGTGATTCATTAGCCACGCAGTATCACAATTCAGCTTTTGGACTCACTTATTACTTTACGCTAGGGAGGAGTTCCTGTATTTGTTTTTTTATCCTTAACTGTAATTTTGTGTCCTTCCCATAGAAACTGTGATTTGTCTTGCTTCTTAAGATTTATGTGCTATGCTTCATTGATTTTCCCCTCTTACTTTCACATCCCTACTCCCCCAAATTATTCCCATTATCCCACCACCAGTTAGTATACTTTTTTTCCATGAGAAGTTCTTCTATTTTAGATTATAAGACATTATTATCTACCTGGACAAAATATAGCCCTGATACAGGTAAAATACACATATAGAAATAACTAGACCAGTGTCCACGCAAATTTAAATCTTCAAAGCAAAACGAAATTCCATTATATTACCAGTCTCTGCTTTGTTTCTCAGTAGGGTTCAACTTCACTCTTCACTCATCTCTTTCACTTTATGAGTATCTGAGTAGTACATAAGGTAACCTTGGTTACTATAATAAAACTCCTTTCATGTGTGAAGGCAGAGGCTGAATATGTTTGAAGTGTTACTCATACTTCTATATCTTCAGATTGTTCAACAAATTGGACTTGTCTCCACTGTTCTGCTTCAAATGGCTTTCGTCATTACTTGAAAGGCATGTACTTTTTCGTCTGAAGTGCCTGCTGGTTCAATACTTGTGACACTTCCTCGATATCATATTTAGAGGAAATTCTCCTCCTGCCCTATTGCCTGACGTTTTCCTCTTCGTGGAATTCATTTCCAAGTAAATAGCCTAAGAAGTGGTTTTATGAGCATTAAACAAGTAATTCTTTGGTACATTAATTTTGAAAGCATTGGATGATGGCAAGTATGGAGAAAGAACAAATCTCAAGGTTGACATTTTCTACATCAGGGAAAAGAAAACTTTTATACATAGAGTCTCTAAAAGCAGGTAGCTAGATATTCACTTAGTAAAAATACAATGATTGTTGAGTGCCAGATAGTGTATCATGCAAGAGACATAACTTTTCTCATTTCTAATACTCATGACAACCTTGCAAAGAAGATTTTATCAACCCTATTAAACATCCCAACTAATAAGTCCCAGAGGCTGGAGTCCAAGACCAAAAATCCTACCCTTACCATGCATCACTTACTGTCCTGTTTTTAAAAAATAATTACTGAATACCAATTTTCATGCTAAGTACTTTTAAAGCACTGTGATCTTTTCTTTTAAAAAACTTATCCTTGAGAGATTTGATCTATCATCTCACTATGTCATGGTAGACTTTTGCCTTCCAGTGATTTTTTTTAAGTTTCTGCTTCTGAAACTTGTGTAAAATCATAGTAAATGGCCACTATTGGTCTTGATCTTAGTTTACCTTCTATTACCATGATAAATTATTGAATGTGTTTTGCTGTCATTTTGAGGAAAGTGCCATATCTAAGAAGAATGAATTAATATGTAGTACTTATCAAAGCAATGACTATTGACATATTGGCAAGATTTTGCCTTACTAAAATCCACTATTTTTAAGGACTTAAGGTAACATGAAATAATGGTATCTCAGCTTAGCCCACAACTGGCTGAGTGAACTTGGGTCTAACCTCAATCTCTTGACTTATAAAAAAAGATGAGTAACAATACCAACCTCATTGGATTTTGTGAGACACTAGTGAGAAAATATGAGTAAGAGCACTTGGGAAATCGAAATGCCCTTTACAAATTCTATGTTTTATCACAGTTGCTGCTAAATTTGGAAATGTTTTTCCTCAGTTTTATTATTTTCAAACCATAGTACCATTGAGTCATGAATCCAAGTGGTGCTTCTCTCAATTAAGAATTTTCCACCTAGTTTCTATGAAAACCCAAGAAACCTTGAGATGTTGACATGTTTTGAAAGAAAATGTGATCACAGTTAGTACTCTCCATTCTCCTTCAGATTCAATCAATACTACACTGGAAAGAGAGTTTCAAGGTTTGAAAAAAATTATAAAAGCATACTTAAAGCCTGTAAGTCTTGAAAGTCGTTCTTTCTTTTAAAGCAGTGTTTTGAAGAAAACGACACTGGTGACAATCATCACTATTGTCCAACTACAGAAAACTTATACTAAAGTAAAACTCCAAAAGGTGCCAAGAGATTTAAAGTCAGTGTAAACAAAGTTAAACCTCAGGGATTAAAAAGGGTCAAGAATTGTCAAGACAATATTCACAAAGCCTAAGGAATTTTGAATTGTCATCGGCTCTGAGACACTCATCAGGATTCTGTCAGAGAACTAAACAAGTGACAAAGTTTTTCTCTCTAGTTGGCTTTCAACTTGGGACCACAGATATAGGTAATTGAGACTTCTTAGCTGTTTTTGAGTTGTTCAGGTAGAGTGAAAGTCAAAGAAGTCCTTTTTCCTTTATTTATTTATTTATTCAATCATTTACTTATATCAATGTGGATGCATGCCTACTTATTTTATACTTTGGGTTATAATCCAATACTACTTTATTTATTTTGTTGCCCCAACTGTTCCTCTTTTAGCCATTGACTTGTTCAGACTGGCTTCTAATAGTCCAAGAATTTCACTGTGCTGTGGAAAAGAAAAAACAAGTGTGGGTGGTGGTGCCTGGAAATAGGAGCAAAGCATTGGACCAGGGATGAGGAGGCCTCAATTCTAGTTTCAGTTCTGAGCCAACTGGTTTTGTGACTTTGAGCCAATCACTTAGCCTCTCTGATCCCAAAGACTTAAAGCACTGTAGCTTAGTGGCTATGGACAAGACTTGGAGCCAACCACCTCTACTCATAGTCAGGTTCCTCCACTTCCTAGATGTGTTAACTTGGGCAAATCAATTAACCTCTCTGTGCCTTAGTATTCTCTTCTGGAAAATGAGGATGAAAACAGTAACTACCTTGTAGGGTTGTTGTAAGGATTAAATGAGTTACATAATACTATATCTAATCTGTCTCGGACTGTGCCAAGTAGACTGTGAGCAGTGAATGATATGGCAAAATGAATAAAATCTGCCCTACTTTACCTCTTGGGGCACTGTGATATATGGGAAGGGGTAATATACTCCATCAAAGTGTCGTTGCTGTGCAATAAAGAATAATAAACAATAACAGTGCCCTATATCCACAGTCTATCTTTCTCCAGATCACCTTTCCCTCCCTCCCACCCTCCCTCTCTCCATCCCTCCTCCTCTCTCTCTCTCCGTTTTTACTTTATTTGGATTTCACCAATGTTTCCACTAATGTCCTTTCTCTGTTCCAGGATCCTATCCAGTGTACTACATGGCATTTAGTTGCCATGTCTCCCTAGGCTTTCTGGTCTGTAACAGTTCCTCAGAATTTCCTTGATCTTAATAGTTTTGAAGACAACTGCTCAGGTATTGTGTAAAATATTCCTCAATTTGGGTTTGTCTGATTTTTTCTCATAATTTGGACTGGAGATATAGATTTTGGAGGAAAGAATCACAGAGGTAAAGTGCCCTTCTCATCACATCGCATCAGGAGATACCTGATATCCACATGACTCATCACCGGTGATGTTAACCTTGACTGCTTGGATAAGGTGCTGTCTGCCAGGTTTCTCCACCATAAAGTTACTACTTTTCCCTTGCCATTCTCTATTCATTTAGAACGGGTCACTCAACTTAGTCCACACTGGGGTGTGGGTGGGGGATTAAACTCCACCTTCTGGAGGGGGTGGGTATCTAAATATACTATTTAGAATTCTTCTCTAAAGAAGGTATGTCATTTCTCCCCCATTTATTTATTTATTTGATCATTTATTTATATCAGTATAGATGCATAGCTATTTATTTTCTACTTTGGCTATAATCCAATACTATTTTATTTTGTTGCTCAAGTTGTCCCAGCTTTGGCAATTGAGAGTGTGTTCATATTGGCTTCTATGTCCCTTTGACATGCCCTCATCCTTTTGTGTTTTGAATACTTCCTTGCTTTCTGGCACTACAAGATGTTCCAGGCTGATCTTGTCTTACTTTGTCGTCCTTGCTCCAATTCTAGAATCAGCAACTTCTCTAAGAAGCTCTGGTGACTTTTAGTGGAGAATTGTAGATCCCTGACTCTTAACATGACGGGAACAACATAGGGTCTGAGGTCTGGATTTGAGTCCTGACTCCCAGTACATAGCAGCTGTATAGCTGGGGTCAAGTCCCTTCATTGTAACATGGGATAAGGAGACAGGGCACCTCCTAGCACTTAGCACTGTGCCTGTAACACAGGGAGCACCCAATAAATGTCACTTATTGTATTAGTTTCCTATTGCTGCTGTAATAAATTACCACAAACTTAGTGGATTAAAACATCATAAATTTATTATCTTACAATTCTGGAGGTCAGAAGTCTGAAATGAGTCTCAAGGGGCTAAAATTAAGGTGTTGGCAGGGTGGATCCTTCTGGAGGCTCCAGAGAAGAATCAGTTCCTTGCTTCTTACAGCTTCTAGAAGCTTCCCTCATTCCTTGGCTCCCAGCTGCATCACTCCCATCTCTTCTTCCTTCTTTACATAGCCTTTCCTCCTACTACCACTATGATCCTCCTACCTACCTCTTATAATGGCCCTTGTGATTACATTTAGCCCACCTATATAGACCAGGATAATCTCCCCACTCAAGGGCCTTAAGTTAATCACACCTGCAAAATCTCCTTTTAACGTAAGGTAACAGATTCACAGCCTCCAGGGATGAGAATGTGGCCATCTCTTAGGGCTGTTATTCAGTCTACTGCACTCACTATCTTTATTCTTATTTGAGGGCTTAATTGTCAAATTAAGAGTGTAGGAGAAGAGAACACTGAAAATAAAGAGAGTGAAAACTCCAGATATTCATTTTCATGACAAAATTAACAACAGTTAATAATTGTTATCTGAACTAATAATTAGTTCAGAACTTTACCACAAAGGCCTCAAAAATGCATTTTTTGAAATTGCTCGCCACCCTTGTCATTCTCTTCTTTTTGGCTTTAGAGGTCTCCTTGCAAGAACAAATTCTTCCCTCCTTAGGAAATTTTCTTTTGCAGTTAACTCCTCTCTTTTTGTCTTCATAATGTTTTTTCTTCTGTTTCATCAAAGAGTCACATGTCTTATTCTGTGATATTCTCTGACTCTCTCCTCTGACTCTTGTCCAATCTTCTCACTTTTCTTTCTGCCAAGCTTTTAGAAAGAGTTGCATACACCAGCTGTCTCAGTTATTATTTTTTAATATTTTACTACAAGTAATAAATTATTATAATACAGGTAATGTATAAGCATTTATCAATTATTAATAAATTAATATTATCTAAAATTTTCTAATTACCTAAAATCTTATTTTTGGTTTCCTCTGTTCTGGTGTAAATATATGCTTGAAGGTAATCAATGGCTTCTTTAACCACCCAGTACAATAGCCATTTCTTTGTTCTCTCTGGAACTTTGTTACTATCCATTTTGGGACTCAAATTTTTTCCATGCTTGGAGACCTTGTTTGGTAGATGACATTATTGTTTAACAAATATTCACCTCTCCTGCTCCCTACTCTATTTCCATGGGAGAAATAGTATTCTCCCCATCCTCCTATGGATGTTGGACTTGATCACCTGAGAGTATGGCAGAAGTGACAGGGTGTGTGTTCAAAGGCTAGGCCTTAAGAGGCCTTGAGTACTTTCTCCCACCTCTCTGAGAGTCTTCAATTCCTGCCACGAGGAGAATGTGCCTACATAGCTGCTCCCCCTCTAGCCTGAATCAGAGCGTGAAGCATGTGTTACAGAGCTGTGCCAGTCACTCCACAGATCTGCTGCCTGAAGCAGCATAGCCCTGGCCAACTGTAGACCTGTGAGTGTGAGATTGGAGATGGCTCCATGAAGAGGACTACCAACTTCCAGCATATGTGTTTCTCTGCCCAAGAGCTTTCTCTCGCCACTGAAGTCCACCCTGCCCATGCTTATACAGCCCAGAAATTCTGGGAACTTTATGTCCCTGAGAGTAACCCTCAACCAATGACTGACAAGGATTGCTGTATAACACTCATCTCCCTTACCACTTGGGCAGGATAACTCTAAGGCCCGTATTCTATACTGGCTTCTGGAGTTTCCAAGGGAATTTGGCTCCAGCTTCCCTATGGGGTAACTGGCTTGCTAATACAGTCAGCCCTCCAATACCAGCTGGTTCTGCATCCACAGACTCAGTCAACCACGGATCCAAAGGCCTATAATGGTCGCGTCTGTAATGAACATGCACAGACTTTTTTCTTGTTATTATTCCCTAAACAATATGGTACAACAACTATTTACATAGCCTTTATATTGTATTAGGTATTATAAGTAATCTAGAGATGATTTAAAGTATACAGGAGGATGTGTGTATGTTATATGCAAATACTATACCACGTTATAGAAGGGACTTGAGCATCCTTGGATTTTGGTATCCGCAGGTGGTCCTAGAACCTCTGCAGATACTAAGGATGACTAAACACGCTTTACTGAATGTCTTCCCTTTTCTGTCTCACTTCCCCACTCCTTTTCTGCATTTCTTGTCTAAGAGTCTGCTTCTGGGGATCCATACTAAGACAGTAAGTGGATTTGATCCATCCTGTTGCTATGCCACCCAAGATGGTGCCCACTCAGTGAGATAACCTTAGGAACAAGAAGCTATGGGAGCTGAGGGGAGGTTGCAAAGGGCCAAAGCTGAATTTCTCAGCCTCTTCAGGGTCTTGTGCAGCAGAGAGATGCTCTGAAGTTCTTCATCCCTAAGAGCTCATACCCTCAAACCTCCACTCCACCAGAGAGCCAGTATTTGGCTCCTTTGGATATCTGCCACAGGGGTACCAATGATCAGTGTTATCCAGTGACACTACGATAGCCAAAGAGGATGACGACAGCCATTTTAATTCAAGAGGCACTTGTCTGTTTCCTTGTCTCTCCTCCCTTCCTCTCTCTATAGTTATTTCTGAAATTAGAATGGGGAAAACCATGTCTCAGAGCTGATAAATTTCCTCGCTACTAGTTGCAATCATTGTCCCCGCTTAAGCTTGTGTTTGGCACAATAGAGGAGATGAGCTGTAAAGTCTGAGACTGAAGTTTAACCCAGGCTGGTCTTGAGGTAACTGAAAACCACTAGAAGGTAATGGAATCTTCTAAGATATCCATTAAGTGATTCACTATTTGCCAGGGAAGGGAGATATGATAGCACATGGTTGAAAGTAGTGTTTGGAGAAAAAATAAATCTAGTCATGTTTATACTCTCTTCTCAATAAACTGGTTATGAGAGTGATTTCAGAGATGAATAAAACTCAAGCGCCTGTGTTGGAATAGATTTAACCTCAAGAAAAAAAATGTCTAGCAGAAACTTATCTAAATATTGAAGCATAAATCCAGCTCATGTTTCCCCATACACCATCCCAGAGAGAAAGTCATAATGTTTGTCTGTGAGGATGTTCACCATTACATTGGAAGTTCCTCTGATGAAAGATCTGTGCTGAGGAAAACCATTTGTGGTGTTGAGAAATAGTTATTATAAAACCCTCAACATTTTATTGTCGACTTATTTCAACTATTGAAGGTCAAGAATAAAATCCTCTTGGAAAAACAAGATAAGAGAGTGTCTGTATAACTGTTCAGAATCCTTAACCTCATGTAAGAATGTTAGGCCAAGAAAGCTTAGATTTATAGGGTTTAGTTGACTTAACCTTCTTACTATCCCTGGAAGGAGAGAGGTATAATGGAGGGACTGAAGGGGAGGGACTTACCATATTCTATGAAGTGAGGGTTTCACAAAGGTCTTTTCTCAAAATAAGGCTTTTTCCTTCCAAAAGGAAAAGAACAAGAAGAGAGAAAATTCTTCCAAGAATTTTAGCACAAGAATACAGCCCAGCTATATCGATGTAAAACATAAAATGTTATGCCTGGAAAAGACCTTAGAATGATCTAATCTAAATTTTATAAATCCAAAAGCACAGCCTCTCGATGCCAAAGCTCTCACTTTTATCAACCGCCACACGTCACTTCAGGGTAAACATATTCTTAAGAGTTGTAGCCTCATGATCATGTGACAGAAACCCTCTGCCTTTGGGCCACTAGGAAAAATACGGACAATGACATCGGTGTAGATGAATCTGCTTCTTTTGCATAGCCAGACTCCATGGACATTTCATTTTCTAAAGAAAAGAAGTTTCACATTGCTTTATAGCTCACACTCTGCAACAATCTTTCCACCAGCTGGAGGAAGAAGGTGCGGATTTTAAAGAAATGCCTCACTGTTCTACCTTCTTGATATTTTCTAGTTGGAGAGAGGCTCTTTTCAGAATCCTTGAGAAAAGGTAATGGAATGGAAACTTTTAGACTGGGGTCTGCCTCAGTTATTAAAACTGCATATATGCTTGTGCATCATTCCTTACATAGTTCACAATAGTGATTTTAGTAAGTTGTCATTAAATTAGGTTGTATACTGTACTTGCCTCCAGATCAAAGAACTGAAAAGCTAATGAGTATTTTAAAATCAGACAAGGCTCAAAGGAAAAATAATCAGACTGTGTTTAGCTATAGAGCTATATTTTTGGAGAGAGAGCAGGTAGAAATATTCAAAATGGAAAAATTGGAAAAAGGTAAAAAAGAAAAGAAGTGTCATAAAGTCATAAATCCCATAGAAAAAGAGGGGGTTAGGAGGGGAACCAGGCAACGATCGAGGGTCCTCTTGGGGCCTTAGCCATCAGGTGGAGCTGTCTGAGGGATGCCTGGTCCTTCTCTCCAGGGCCTCGAAATGCATTACTTTTTTTTGGTGATGTTCAGGTTCTTATTTTAAAATTTTGGCCCTACAAGTAACTCCTGGCTTTGAAATAAGAGCATATTTCTTGCTTTTATGACACTTACTGCAGGGCGTGAAACTCAATGAATGATTGTTTCTTTTTCCTCCAGCCCTAGAATCTTGTAGGCATGCCCACAGGCTCATGTGTGATGGAACTGACTAATAAATATGATAAACATCATTTTCCCAATGTTTCCAAAATCAAGTACATTGATCACACAAATCTCTGAAAGTATTTTTGACAGGCAAAACTGTTTCCAAGTAAAATTAGTCATTATTCCGTGGCCTCTTTTTATGGACATGGAAAATGCATCAGGCCCTGTGGGTACAGCAGTGTGAGACACATACTCTCAGCTGCTTTCCAAAACAGCCTGATTTTGCAGGTATGTGAAGTTTACGAGAGCTATCTTTAGAAGCACTGAAAAGTTAAAGGGTATTTTATGTTCAGACATGGCTCAAGAAAAAAAAGAGAGTATCATTATGGCATTCTAAATTCTCATTTATCTTAGAAGAATCTAAACCAGAATTAAATAATGGACATACCTCTCAAATTGAGAAGTTATTTCCCACCTGCTAAAAAGAATAACTGGAAACTGTTAAGAAATATGAGTTTTAAAGTAATTATGTAAAAATGTTCAAGATCAAGAATAGTTGCATCTGGGAAATAAGAACATTATCACTAAGGGATGTTCACACTATTATCACAAACAAGCTAAGTGCAGAAATAATCTAATAAAGAAGCATTAATAAATATTCCATCAAGAGGAAATCAGTAAGAGTGAAAAACAAGAAATCAGAGAAAAATCTTTGGAATAAGTTCTCCCTATCTAAATAGCCTGGAACTGAATGAGATCTTTGAAGGAGAGGAGATGGCTCTCAGAGAACATGTGAATTTATCATCACTGTAACTTGCAGATGATATTTTTGTGTCTGTTCCCATATCATCCATTCTCATTGTTGCTATATTGGACCCTGGATGACACATTGGTACTCACAGGGTATATGAGCCACTATGTGAAAGCTGAAGTGAAATGATGAATAGTTGATGACCTTTGCATTTTTAGGGGGCATAAATTACATTATTTTCCAGAAGACAGAGAAACATTGTGAAAGATATTGTATCTGTCAAAAAACTTCCAGTTGAAAGTCATAAAAACCCAACTCAAAATAATTTAAGCAGAAAAAAACCCCAAACAAACAGGGTGGTGTAGTAGCTGAAGTTATGAACAAGTTAAGGGATGTAATTAATCAGATCCAGGGCTTCAGGTGCTATCATCTACATTCTATCTGTCTGTCTGTCTCTCGCTCAAATGCTCTCCTCATGTACAGGTCAAGATGGCACCAGTAAGTCAAGACTCATGTCCTGATAACTTAGTAACACTAGGAGTGGGAAATAGTTTTTCCCAATCATCAAAGGAGGACACTTATTAACCTAACCTGGGACATTATGCTCATTTCTGGATTAATCACTCAGCCAGGGAGATGAGGGACTCTGATTGCCCAGAGCTTCCAATTAGATATTTAATCCCACACTCTTAAATATGAGCAGACACCATGAATTACCAGGTATCTGAGGAAAGCCTCTAACAGACAATATTGAGACCAGAAACAACCTACCAGAGAAAAAGCAAATTAGAGGTTACAGGGGCTATGTAGGGAGAGGACAATTAAAAAACAAAAACCTTAAAAGTCTGTCATTAATATGACCAGATAAGATACTGCAAGCGTGAAACAAGAACAAGATATTACAAAAAAGGAACATTTAGAAGATAACTATGCCTCTTAAATGTTTTTTTTAAATGATAGCACAAATGAAAACCTCAATAGTTGTGTGGGGAAGATACACTTCAAGAACTCTTTCAGAAAGTAGCTTAAAAAAAGAAAATTAAAGAACCAGTCCAGCATATCCAAAATCCAAATAATAGGTGTTCAAAAAGAGAGAAAATAACAAACAGGAGCAAAAATCATCAAGGAAATAATTCAAGAAAATGTTCAGAGTCAAAGGATATATATTTCCAAATTGAAAAAATTCAGAGAGAAAATAGGGTAATAGGTAAAACTAAACACACACTAGGACCCATCATCAAGAAATTCAGGATCCTATATACAAGTTGAGAGAGATAAAGATAGATAGAGCTACAGCTGAAGAGAACAAGAAAGAGAGAATTAACAGGTCACATACTAATAATCAGAAACTGGGATAATTTCAGACTTCTCAACAGCATTACTGGAACAATGCTTTAAAAATGATTTCCAACCTAGAATCCTATACCCTACCAAATTATCAGACAACTGAGAAGACATATAAGGTCTCAAAAACGTACTTACCATTTCATACTCTTTATTAGGAAGCCACTGCAGGGTGTGCTTTACCAGAGAAGAAATCCCTGAATACAGAACCCAGGAAATCTAACACAGCAGAGGCGTAAAGATGTTCTCCAGCATGGTAGCAGTATGGAAGGCACAGAAGGCAATGCATCCACGGTAGCACAGATGGGAAAGCACTGGGAGAGATTTCTATAATAAAAATGAATGTTGCAGAACAGTTGATGTGACTGGCCCTCTTGAGAGGAGATTCAGACAGTTACCAGAAAGTATGGAATTTAATTAATATTTAATGCTAAGTACACAGGAAATGTGGCCTTCCTATGCAAAAATGAGGCAATTATCAATCACAGGAGAATCAAAAGTGTCAAAGGAAAACCAAAGGAAAAGTAATAATATTTTACTACAAATCTCACCTGTGTGTAGTATTTATTTAGCCCTAAGAAAGTAAACAACAATATTGGTCCAACTGGAATTAAGATACAAGAACACTGAGAAAAGGGGTGAATTTTAAATGATCATTTTCTGCAGTGGGAAGTTGATTAATTATGCCTGATCTTAAAAACCAAGAAGCAGCAATTATTGAGAGAAACATGTTATTTAGAGAAATAGAATAGTTAAATAAAAATAAATCAGCTAGATCAGATAAAAGAAAAAAGAATTAAAAAGAATGAGAGCAGTCTAAGGGAACTGTGGGAAAATATCAAGCACACTAACATTCATATTATAGGCGTCCAAAAGGAGAAGAGAGACAAAGGGGCAGAGAATCTATTTGAATAAATAATAGCTGAAAAATTTCCTAACTTAAGGAAGGAAACAGACATCCAAGAGCGGGAAGCACAGAGAGCACCAAACAAGATAATCCCAAAGAGGCCCACACCAAGACACATTATAATTAAAAGGTCCAAAATTAAAGATAAAGAGAGAATCCTGAAAGCGGCAAGAGAAAGGCAACAAGTGACAGACACAGGAAAGCCCATAAGGCTATCAGCAGACTTCTCAGCTGAAACCCTACAGGCTGGAAGAGAGTGGCATGACATATTTAAAGTGCCAAAAGGAAAAAACCTACAGCTAAGAATACTCTATCCAGCAAGGTTATCATTCAGAATGGAAGGAGAGATAAAGAGCTTCCCAGACAAGCAAAAATTAAAGGAGTTTATCACCAAGAAACCTGTTCTACAAGAAATTCTGAAGGGGCTTATTTAAGTAGGAAAGAGAAAAGCACAAATAGGGATAAGAAAATTATCAAAAAACAACACCACCACCACCAAAAACCAGGCAATAAAATCACTGGTAAAGGCAAAAATATAGTAAAGGTAGATCAACCACGTATGAAGATATTATGAAAGTTAAAAGACCAAAGTAATAAAATTACCTATTTAAGTGATACGAGGGTAATGGATAGACACACACAAAACAAGAGATGAGACATGATTTCAAAAACATAAAATGTGGGAGGAGGGGAGTGAAAGAGTAGAGCTTTTAGAAAGAGGTCAAGCTAAAGAGACTATCAGCTCAATATAGATTGCTATATATGTAGAATATTATATAGGAACCTCATGGTAATCACACACCAAAAACCTATAATAAATAAACAAATAAGTAACAGGAAAGAAATCAAACATACTGCTAAAGAAAGCCATCAAACCACAAGGGAAGAGAGCCAGAGAGGAAGAAAGGAACAGAGAAGAACTACTAAAACACCCAGAAAAAAAAGTGACAAAATGGCAATAAATACTTATTTATCAATAGCTACTTTAAATGTTAATGGACTAAATGCTCCAATCAAAAGGCGTAGAGTGGCTGATTGGATAAAAAAACAAGACCCATATATATGCTGCATACAGGAGACACACTTCAGACCTAAAGACACGCACAAACTGAAAGTGAAAGGATGGAAAAATATACTTCATACAAATGTCAAAGAAAAGAAAGCTGGGGAGGCAATACTTATATCAGACAAAATAGATTTTAAAACAAAAACTGTAACAAGAGACAAAGAAGGGCACTACGTAACAATAAAGGGAACAATCCAACAAGGGGATATAACATTTGTAAATAACTGTGAACCCAACATAGGAGCACCTATATATATAAAGCAATTATTAACAGACATAAAAGGAGAAACAGACAGTAACACAATAATAGTAGGGGACTTTAACACTCCACTTACACCAATGGATAGATTATCCAAACGGAAGATCAATAAGGAAATATTGGCCTTAAATAACACATTAAACCAGATGGACTTAGTAGATATATATAGAACATTCCATCCAAAAACCACAGAATACACATTCTTTTCAAATGCAGATGGAACATTCTCCAAGACTGATCACATATTAGGCCACGAAGCAAGTCTCAATAAATTTAAGAAGATCAAAACAATACCAAGCAGCTTTTCTGACCACAAAGGTTTGAAATTAGGAATCAACTATAGGAAGAAAATCAGAAAAGCCACAAAAATGTGGATATTAA
Source organism: Equus przewalskii (assembly GCF_037783145.1). Classification (NCBI taxonomy): domain Eukaryota; kingdom Metazoa; phylum Chordata; class Mammalia; order Perissodactyla; family Equidae; genus Equus; species Equus przewalskii. The sequence goes on from NC_091863.1 coordinate 11,156,963, forward strand.
GCAAAATGCTACTGAACAACCATTGGGTCAATGAAGAAATCAAAGGAGAAATCAAAAATTACCTGGAGACAAATGAAACTACAACGTGCCAAAATCTATGGGATACAGCAAAAGTGGTTCTAAGAGGGAAGTTTATAGCAATACAGGCCTACCTCAACAAACAAGAAAAATCTTGAATAAACAATCTAACAGTGCACCTAAAGGAACTAGAAAAAGAACAAAGCCCAAAATCAGTAGAATGAAGGAAATAAAAATCAGAGCACAAATAAATGAAATAGAGACCAAAAGAAATAGAAAAAATTAATGAAACCAAGAGCTGGTTCTTTGAAAAGATAAACAAAATTGACAAAGCTTTAGCTAGACTCACCAAGAAAAAAAGAGAGAAGGCTCAAATAAATAAAATCAGAAATGAAAGAGGAGAAATTACCATGGACACCTCAGAAATAAAAAAGATTACAAGAGAATACTATGAAAAGCTATATGCCAACAAATTGAATAATCTAGAAGAAATGGATAAATTCTTAGAATCACACAACCTTCCAAAACTGGATCAAGAAGAAGTAGAGAATTTGAATAGAACAATCACCAGTAATGAAATCGAAACAGTAATCAAAAACCTCCCAAAAAATAAAAGTCCAGGACAAGACGGCTTTGTGGTGAATTCTACCAAACATTCAAAGGAGAGTTAATACCAATCCTTCTCAAACTGTTCCAAAAAATTGAAGAGGAGGGGAGGCTTCCTAACTCATTCTATGAAGCCAACATTATCCTGATACCAAAACCAGAAAAGGGCAACACAAAAAAATAAAGTTACAGGCCAATATCACTGATGAACATTGATGCAAAAATCCTCAACTAAATACTGGCAAATCAAATACAACAATACATTAAAAAGATCATACATCACAATCAAGTGGGTTTTATTCCAGGGATGCAGAGATGGTTCAACATCCACAAATTAATCAATATAATACACCACATTAACAAAATGAAGAATAAAAATCACATGATCATCTCAATAGATGCAGAGAAAGCATTTGCCAAGGTACAACATCCATTTATGATAAATACTCTAAATAAAATGAGAATAGAAGAAAAATACCTCAACATAATGAAGCTCACATATGACAAACCCACAGCTAATATCGTTCTCAATGGAGACAAACTGAAAGCTATCCCTCTAAGAATAGGAACCAGACAAGGATCCCCACTTTCACCACTCTTATTTAACACAGTATTGGAAGTAGTAGCCAGAGCAATCAGGCAAGAAAAAGAAATAAAAGGGATCCAAATTGGAAAAGAAGAAGTGAAACTGTCACTATTTGCAGATGGCGTGATTTTATCTATAGAAAACCCTAAAGAATCCACTAAAATCTTTTAGAAATAATAAATGAATACAGTCAAGTCGCAGTATACAAGATCAACAGACAAAAGTCAGTTGCGTTTCTATACACTAACAATGAAGTAGCAGAAAGGGAAATTAAGAATACAATCCCATTTACAATTGCAACAAAAAGAATAAAATACCTAGGAATAAACTTAACCAAAGAGGTGAAAGACCTGTACACTGAAAACTATAAGACATTGTTGAAAGAAATCGAAGAAGACACAAAGAAATGGAAAGATATTCCGTGTTCTTGGATTGGAAGAATAAACATAGTTAAAATGTCCATACTTCCTAAAGCAATCTATAGATTCAATGCAATCCCTATCAAAGTTTCAACAAGATTTTTCGCATAAATAGAACAAAGAATCCGAAAATTTATATGAAACAACAAAAGACCCTCAATAGCCAAAGGAATCCTGAGGAAAAAGAACAAAGCTGGAGGTATCACACTCCCTGATTTCAAAATATACTACAATGATATAGTAACCAAAATGGCGTGGTACTGGCACAAAAAAAGACACACAGATCAATGGAACAGAATCGAAGGCCCAGACATAAACTGACACATCTATGGACAGTTAATATTCGACAAGGGAGCCAAGAGCATACAATGGATAAAGGAGAGTCTCTTCAACAAGTGGTGTTGGGAAAACTGGACAGCCACATGCAAAAGAATGAAATTAGACCTGTTATCTTATACCATGCACAAAAATTAACTCAAAAACTCAAAATGGATTAAAGACTTGAATGTAAGACCTGAAACCACGAAACTCCTAGAAGAAAACACAGGCAGTACGCTCTTTGACATTGGTTTTAGCAGCATATTTTCAAGTACCATGTCTGACCTGGCAAGGGAAACAAAAGAAAAAATAAACAAATGGGACTACATCAAACTAAAAAGCTTCTGCACAGCAAAGGAAATCATCAACAAGATGAAAAGACAACCTAACAACTGGGAGAAGATATTTGCAGATCATATATCAGATAAGGGGATAATATCCAAAATATACAAGGAATTCATACATCTCAACAACAACAACAAAAAAACAGCAGAGTTTAAAAAAATTGGCAAAAGATCTGAACAGAGATTTCTCCAAGACAATATACAGATGGCCAACAGGCATATGAAAAGATATTCAACATCATTAGCTATCAGGAAAACACAAATCAAAACTATAATGAGATATCACCTCACTCCAGTCAGAATGGCTTTAACAAACAAGACAGGAAACAACAAGTGTTGGAGGATGTGGAGAGAAGGGAACCCTCCTACACTGCTGGTGGGAATGCTGCAGCACTATGGAAAACAGTATGGAGTTTCCTCAGAAAATTAAGAATAGATCTACCATATGTTCCAGCTATTCCACTGCTGGGTATTTATCCAAATAATTTGAAAACACAAATGCATAAAGCTACATGCACCCCTATGTTCATCGCAGCATTATTCACAATACCAAGACTTGGAAGCAACCTAGGTGCCCATCAAGGGACAAATGGATAAAGAAGATGTGGTATATATACACAAGGAAATACTATTCAGCCATAAGAAATGATGAAATTCAGCCATTTGTGAAAACATGAATGGACCTCGAGGGTATTATGCTAAGTGAAATAAGTCAGAGGGAGAAAGTCAAATACCATATGATCTCACCCATAAGTAGAAGATAAAAACAATGACAAACAAACACATAGCAACAGAGATTGCATTGGTGGTTACCAGAGGGGAAGGGGGGAGGGAAGAGGGCAGAAGGGGTGATTAGGCTCACATGTGTGGTGATGGATTATAACTGGTCTTCAGGTGGTGAACATGATGTAATCTACACAGAATTCAAAATATATTATAATGTACATAAAAAAATAAAGCAAAATATATATGGAAAAAATTTCAAAAACTGAATCAGATAGAAGAGGAGAAAGTGATTTTCTCTGGGAGGGGGCAAATGGCAGGGCAGATACCTTGTTTTCATATAAATCTGTAAAAACATTATATGTACATTGTATGCAGATTGTAACTTCACACATAGAAATACATCTTTGATAAATGTAGAAGTTGAAGAAAATAAAAAGATAAATCTCGTGCTCTACCTTGTTCATTCTTTATTCTTATAAACTCTAAGCTCTGAATCTCTTTGGAATTGATAGCTTTCATGTCAACAATTAGGTAACAGAAGCTGATGGCAAACAGATTTGGTTTTTTTCTTTTCAGATGTAAATTTAGTAAGAGTGACATAAATAAAAAGGACACTGATTTTCCATAGTAGATAAATACTGGAAGACTATTATACTTTTCCCTTGGGGAAATCAATAAAATTACCTTATCGCAATTATTTAATAACTTTTATGATATATAAAATGAGAACAACGCCTGCTAAAATTGATATGTGCCCAATCAACAACAAAATCTTTCTCTCTCAAACCAAATTCTTTCTCAGAATCAACTCACTTTTATCAGGATTATCAAAAGCTGTGAAGTTAAAAATAGACTATTTATGCTATCACAGAAATAAAAATAAAATAGCTTTCTAGTCAGCCATGAACCAGTCACAGCCCTCAGTTGCTCACAGTCTGGTATTGACTGGGGAGACAAAAACGTAAGCAGGTAAAATAGGAACAGACAATTATAAGACAACATGGCCGGGGTCCAAATGGGGTTGTGGGAACCAAATAGAGGGTATGTCTCACTTCCTGAGGATGAAGAGGGGACTTTTCAGGCAAAGAACTCTGGAAGGCCAGGAAGCTAGAAGCACAAAAGCATGAGCTGTGGGTAGCCTCTGGCTCAGTATACAGATGGACACCTTATAAGGGGATACAACACAGAATAAATGCCAGGCCAACAGGAGGTCGTTCGACAGGGAGGGGGCACATTCACTGGGGTGCAGAGAAGCAGGGTGGTTTTGAGAGATAAAAATTGAACAAGAATGGTTGAGGTACAGGCTTGAGAATCAAGGTCAGAAGGTCAGAAGATTAGGAAAAACAGTGAGTCTGGGAGAAACATCTAGAGAGAGTGGGAGCCATTCAGAACTCCAAGGTTTCTTTAGAGGCCTCCTGCTAGGATCAGGTCTGACCTCTAGCAAAACCAGTAAGTAGGTCATTTACTACTTCATGCTTGGCCTAGATCCACCCCCAACACTGTCTTTTTTTAAAAAAATTAGTTAGCCTTTTAACCTTTTTTAACTGTACGGTTCAGTAGTGTTAATCATATTCACATTGATATGTAATAGATCTCTAGAACTTTTTCATCTTGCAAACTGAAACTCTACACCCATCTTCTTCTCTTAGGTTTCCCCTCCATATTGGGAGACTCACTAGTTATTTAAAGGATCAGCATCTCCCACTTGAGTCCTCCCACTTGGAGGAGTTCGAAACTCCAAGCCAGGCACGTTGAAACTCCAAGTGCTGGGATTTTCCAAAATCTGTGTCAGTGTATTAGGGTGGAACTCTCAAGTTTATTCCTTTTGCTATAAGCACTTCGGCAAAGAACTGCAAGGGGCTGCATGAATCAGCATCTGGTTTGAAAGAAGATCAATATAGTTTAATGTTCTCAATAAAATAAAAACAGAGAGCCAATTTAATTATTATGCTTCTGTTGAGCTTTCTATCCCCAAAGCTAATTATTTTTCGGTAAGGATCTCCACCTTGATTATAGCCCGTGTTATACAAAATTTAGAATTCAATAATGTTGCATCTGGCTTTAGGGAGTCAGGCTCAGCACATACGTTTTTATTAGCTAAAAGTTCTGGCAAAGGCGGAAGCCCTGACAAAAGCAAAAGAGAGGGAGGGAGAGAGAGATGGGGGAGACAGACAGACAGACTAGACTTTGGGGTAGGGTCTTTAAGAATTTCTTTCAATATGAACAGATTTTCTCACTAATTAAAATTAGAAATGTTCATTATAGCACAAGTCAGCTCTACTCTACTCTGTTTCAGATATTGCTGCTTCGTCTCTGACAAATGGATTTGAGTGACTTCAATATCTGGCTGTGATCCTAGTTAGCTTCATTTTGTCCATCATCTTTGGCACTCTCTCCAGACCCTTCTTGTGAGTCCTTAAGCAGCTGAGGGGAGGAGGAGTAATGATAGGAGGTGATGGTGCCCTCTAGCATTTCCCCGAAAGTCAGGTGTCACAGGTGTTAAGGGAAACCTGTCAGGTTTTAGGGAAAGCCTGAAAAGTAGACTCTGAGATGGGGTTCAGCATGCAGGAAATTTCCTGGGAAATGGTCTTGGAATCAACACCTGTAAGGGAAAGGAAGGAAGCAGGTTTGGGCCGAAGGAAAAGATGGGCCTCAGACAATCACAAGGGGATCTCAGGGTGATCAACTTTTCCCACTTTGCCTGAGACTGTCCCCAGTTTTAGCACTTAAAGTGTTGCATCTTGGGAAACTCCTCAGTGCCAGGAAAACCAGGATGGTTGGTCATTCTAGGACCTCTGGAGCTGGGATGACCCTACAGAGATATCCTGAATTGCAACCAAGTGGCTGGGCCTTTATGCCCCCTCATCAACCATTCATTGGCTAGGGGATGTCCTCCTAACCCCCAAAGAGACATAACTTTGGATGAGGTAGCTCTCTTCAGCTGAGGGCAATTTCTGGTGAGGGACTCAGCTGTGAACTGCGATAGCTGTGAACTATCAGCCACCAATGTTTTCAGCAGCTGGAGGAATGAGTGCTCAAAGGGGCAGTGTTGGGAGGTGCCTGATTTTGCAATAAGTTACGTTCTGTGCTCTCAGAAAGTGCCTGAATATTGATGGATCCAAATGTGGGTCCAGTTAGTCCGTTACACAGCAGTCGTCTTAATCTGGAGAACAAAAGACCCAACACTAAATGGCCCCTCCTCCTAACTTCTGCTGCTAACTAACTGCTGCTGCTAAATTCTTGGCCATTGGGGGAAATTCTGGCCAACCATCTGTCTATTTGAGAAGCTGTTCCAACCCTTTGATATTCAGGTGATCTGAATCCTCGCGGCCCCAGTCCATCTCCCTCCTTCATTTCAGTCACTTTGGAGAGGGGCTCTGGCCAGGCCAAGGGTACACAGTGAGCATTGGGAGGACAATGGCTGTCCCTACCTGCTGAGGCAAATATAATTCTCTATATGCCAGAAGCGTGTGCTCAGGAGTCAGCCAGCCTGCAGTCCTAGCTACCTCTGATCTTGCAAGCAAGTAGTTAATGTCTCTAAACTTCAGTTGCCTCATCCAGAGAAGAGGCTAACAACGCTTACTTCTTAAGGTTCTTATGAAGATTAAATGAAATTTAGACAGATAGATAGACAGAGATACAGACGTACGTTTAAAGGTACTATATCTTAATGGTTAAGAAATCACATTTTCTTGGGTTCGTATTTTTGGCTCCACTATTCACTAGCTATATGTCATATGTCTCTGGGGAAATTATTAGCTTCTATATACCTCAGTTTCCTCATCTACAAAATGAGCTGTAGTGAGGATCAAATGAAACAATCTATTTAAATGACTGTAACTAGAGCTTAACACACAGGTAAGCACTCAGTGTATATTAATTTATTATTATTCAAAGTCCTACACCGTGTTTGGCATAGAGTAAGTGTTCAAACTGTCTGCTACTAACCTGGAGGTACAATTCCTGCAATGAGTAATGAAACAATGATAGAAGACTTCCTTCTGATGATGATGCTTCTCTTTTCCTTTTTTAATGGGCATTTGAGTGGGAGACCTGGAGATGCATGTGCCTTCTCGAGGCTGCCTTTGGGAAAGAAGAGCCGGGAGAACCTGGAATAGTATCTGGGTAAGACAGTGGGCACTCTGGCTGCTTGGGGCTGGCTATGTCCCGGCCCAGTGGTTCTGAAAGTGTAGTTCTGAGACCAACGCTATCATCAACTGGGAACTTGTTAGAAATGCAAATTCCTGAGTTGCACCCCAGACCTACTGAATCTGAAACTCTGGGGCTGAGACCCAGCGATATGTGTTTTAACAAGTTCTTCAGGTGATTCCAATGCACGCTCAAGTTTGAGAACTAATATCCTAGCCTTTGGGAAAGAGATGAAAGGGATCTTGAATTTTTTCATATTAGATGGGGAGCAGTGCCTCTGGAGACAAGTGACTTCCAGCAAATTGCTTCAAGGATGTCTGTAAATGGACATCAACCCTTGGAGTTGGCCTTCTATGGAGCAAGCAGGGAGAGAGGACCAGTGCCACCTCTCTATGCCACATCATAATGTGTAGATGCAGCTCAGCTACTCTTTGTGTGCTTGGCCCATAGGAGGTGTTCAATAAATAGTAACTAAGCTAAGGAGCAAGGAAGGATATGTAGAGGACAAAGTCCTCAATATGTTCCATTGCTTAAGCCATCACAGTCTCTTCTTCAAGCAAATCCTGGCACAAGTAACCTTTCATGTGTGGGCCTCCCTACTGAACATCTATGTGCCTGGCTCAGCATAGTAGTTGAATTGAACAGGCACATGAATTCTTTCAGGATAGGGATATAACCATCCATCACCTAAACTATCCATGTGGCCAGCTCTCCACCCCCATCCTTAAATTTCTAAAACATTAGAGATTTATGGAATCAGGAGAAAAACCACTGAAAAATCTCCCTCCACCTAAAGGTTTCAATGTTCGGTGTAGCTCATTGCTATTAACCACATACATCTTGGAATCTTGCTGTAATCATAACATGAAAATTCTGATAGTTGAGAAAAATTTGAAACCCTTGTTTCTGTATTTTTATTTTAAGATATGAAAGCATATGGGAGTCCTGTTGGGCACAAATGGCTCTATATTTTCTAAATCTCTAAAACAAAATGCGTAAGTTAGAATTTTCTGCTCTAAATTCCACATGGCTTTAATTAATTCACAAAGTGAGTAAATGTATTTTCCATTCAATGGAAAAGGCTTTTGGCAGTAGGACCACTTCCTCTGCACTAGTTAATGGAGCATTAAGAAAAAGACAGAAATATTAATCATATTTGAAAACATGGCTAGCTTTGAGGTTAGGCTATTAACCATTTATAGCATCACTGATAGAAATGATACAACATATTGGAAGAGAATGATTGTCCTACTATCAATACTATCTTATAAAAAATTAATAAACCAAGATGCAATATTCTCTAAAAATAAATAGAAAACACTATATCTCCTGCTACTGAATAATGCCATCTTTCTACTTAGACTGTCTTATTTCAAACATGAGACTTCATCAGTTGTCACATCTGCTCTAAGGAAAACTAATAGAAAGAGGAAATATTATGATTCTTAGTCATAAGATTTGTAGGAAATATTGTTGTTTGTTCTTTAAAAAGACAGGGAAACTGTAAATTCCCCAACAACGAAGGTGTCATGAATAGCTCGAAGGCAGCTTCCTTAAAAAGTACTGCCTTTTGCTTCCAAAAAGACTTTGCTTTTTTGTATTACTATTGATTTCTACCTATATAGTGAGGGTACTACACATAAAACCAAGGACATTTCATCCCCCAATTTACAAAGATTGGCTTTCAAGCTGAACACATGGGACAATGATGAATGCTGCTTCATTTAGAGCAGATGGGAACATACTGGCAGAGTCAAAAACTGTATTTGGCAAAGTGGCAAAGTATGTGAGAACAGTTCTTGAGGAATGAGGTGGTGTTGGATGCATTCCAAGATAGTATACATCAACCCACTGAGATAACCGAGATGTATTAGTTTGCTCGGGCTGCCATAACAAAATACCACAGACTGAGTGGCTTAAACAACAGACATTTATTCTCTCACAGTTCCGGAAGCTAGAAGTCCAAGATCAAGATTTCAGCAGGTTTAGTTTCTCCTGAGGCCTCTCTCTTTGGCTTGCAGATGGCCACCTTCTTGCTGTGTTCTCACATGGTCGTCCTTCTGTTTGTGTTCTAATCTACTCTTTTCATAAAGGACACCAGTAATATTGGATTAGGGCCACCCTAATGACCCAATTTTAACTTAATTACCCCTTTAAAGGCCTTATTTCCAAATACAGCCATATTCTGAGGTAGTCGGAGTGAGGGCTTCAATATGTGAATTTTGAGAGGGCATAATTCAGCCGGTAACAGGAGATAAAATTCTTCTACCTTCAGGAATGTAGCTTTTCTTCATTCACTCATTCAATGCAGTTATTCATTTAATGAACAAATAACTGTAAATCTCAATATTAATAATTGTAATTCAAGAGACATAGGTAGGGTGATGAAAGCTTATATTAGGGAGATTTACCCTTGTCAGAGAGGTGAATGAAAAATCCCTAAGGAAGTAACAGTTTGACCAAGATCTGAAAAATTAGTAGATATGGAACAAATGAAGGAAGGAGGAAAGTATTTTAGAAGAGAAAACAGTATATACAAAGACACTCATGTGAAGGAGTATGTGTGAAGGAGCAAAAGAAGGTCACTATAGTCAGATCAGGAAGATGGAGGGGAAGTCTGGGACCAGATGAGGGTGGAGAAACAGAGGCCATATGGGCAGGATCTTGTGGCATAGATGAAGGGTTTTTTGTCTATTTGATGAGTAATGATTTTAAATTGTTCAAAATGAAAGTGTTTTAAATCTGGGGAGGGGGTGAGAGTGGAAATAATCCAACTACTTTGACTATAGTGTTAAGAATGGATCATAGATAATGGTAGAGAGGACGTGGGCAAGCAAGTTAAGAGGCATTTGCAGAGGTTCAAGAGATGGTGGAGGGACAAAAGAAGTTGATAGGTTCAAAAATATTAGGTAAAATCAAAAGGGTTTAATTAATGATGGATTAGAAACATTCATCTAATGTGTGTTGGGAATGTTGATGAAGAAGAGAGTTGAATTGAGAATGATTACTAGGTTTCAGCCTCTCAATAGTGTTACTTTCCCTGAGATAGAGATCAACAGGATAGTACAGGGTGTTGGAGGAAAAGTCATATTTTCCTTTGGATCCTGTTGAGTTTAAGACACCTTTAAGACATCAGAGGTATGAAGTAGACATTTAGATAAGCGGGTCTGGAGTGCAGACTAAAGGTTTGGACTCAAGATGCAAATGTGTGAGTTATTTCCTTTGGGTGGTAATTAAAGATGAAGATGTGGATGAAATCATCCAGAGAGAGAGTATAGAGTAAGAGCAGTAGGTGTAAAATCAGGCCTTGGGGACCTTTAACATTTAATGGTCAGTTCAAGATAGATGAACCTGCAAGGGAGACCAGGCAGGAACAAGCAGAGAAGTAAAAGAACCAGTGGTGCATAGTGTCAAGGTGTCAAGAGAGTGTCTCAAGAGGTATATGCAGTCAATTTGCGTAATGTCACTGAGAGACTAAGTAAGGATTGAAAATGCCCTTTGCATTCAGTGATGTGGAGGTCTTCAGTGACATGATGGGGCAGAACCCACGTGGGAGTAGCTGGAGAGTGATGAGAGGTGATGAAATAGAAAGGTGTATGTCTTACGTTGGGCTCCCCCAGAAGCAGATTCTGAGAGAAGGATTTAACTTCAAATGGTTTATTTGGGAGACAATCCCAGGAAGCAACAGTAAGAAGAGGGAAAGTGAGAAGGAAAGGAAAGGAAGTGAATAGAGGGTGAGGTACTGAGCATATTATTGCTGTGGGCAACTGTGCTTCAGCCCTACTAGGGATCTCTGGGAGACAATGTAGAACATACCTTAGAGTTATGCTTATCTCACCCAGGGACTAGGAAATTCATATTTATCCTCCAACTCCCATTCCTCATTGGCTGAGAGATGTTCCCAAGGGCACGAATTCCCCAACACTTCTGCTGCGCCCTGTGCTAGGTTGGAGAGAAGTCCCTAGGTGGGGTGTCCCAGGTACTTAAAGTAGGATGCTACTGGCCTATACTAGAAGCTGAGTGCTGAAAAGAGTTGAGTGGGGCACTGACTGCATCTGCCTCAGGGTAGTATGGATAACTCAAGAAATTTGGAGATGAGGGATAGGAGGGAGATTTGGAGTTGGCTAGAGTGAGATGTAAGATTAAGAGAAATTATTTTGTTGTTTTAAAGGGAGAGATTAAAATGTTCATGGAAAGGAGGGGCTGGCCCCGTGGCCAAGTGGTTAAGTTCGCGCGCTCCGCTGCAGGCGGCCCAGTGTTTCGTTGGTTCGAATCCTGGGCGCGGACATGGCACTGCTCATCGGACCACGCTGAGGCAGCGTCCCACGTGCCACAACTAGAGGAACCCACAACGAAGAATACACAACTATGTACCGGGGGGCTTTGGGGAGAAAAAAGGAAAAAATAAAATCTTTAAAAAAAAAAATGTTCATGGAAAGGAAATGAACAAGAGGGAGATAGTAAGTGTATATTACAAAAAGGATAATCAGACAAGCTGATTACTCATCTTTTGGACCATTGTTGATAGATATAGCAACTTCTGTACTCCCTATTTTCTTCATTCCCACACCATCTGTAATCATGACTACTACCTATGCATATTAGCTGGCAGAAATTTCCACAAACAAGATAAAAATCATTACATTCATTAAATGACTTCCTGTACAGTTTTTATTCTAAGACAAGCTGCTGAGAGGCTAACTGGGAACGACTAAAGGATGAGGTATCCTGGGCTGCTTTAGGAGGTATTTAAGAGGCACTGATGTGGGAGAATTTCATTTTAAAATAGTAGTAATAGATCAACATGTTCCTCACAATGCTGCCTATATTCTTCTGGGTGATTGAGATATATTAAAAGATGATGTAAGCTGAATTTTTAGATCAGTCTTTTCAATTTATACTGAATCCTTTCTTCTAGTCCCACTATAGAGGTTTTCCTCTGCCCAAGTACCTTATGTCAGAGCCAGCAAAAGCTCTTAGTCTCAGCCTATTTGCATTTCATTTATTAAATTTAGCATATATCTAACCAAATCAAATATGTGTTTGGCAATTTGCAACATCTCTGAATACTTGCTGATCTTAGGCATTAAAATTCATTGTTCTATGGAACAGTTACCAAAATGTGTCCACTAAGGTTTATTTTAGATTTTGGTTTTTGTATTTTCATCCCCATTCACCATTTATTAATAATTTTAATAAGTATTGAGCGCTAGTCAATATGATGTGTGCTTTGGATATAATAATGAATAATAACAAAAATACAATAAATGATTGAGGTATGTTTGTATGAGCATAGATCAGCATTCATTCATTCACTTCATTTGTTATGTCTTCTTTATGTGATGCAAGTCACAGAAAACCCAAGTAACAAAGACATTTATTATTTATTACATGAAGTCTGTTGGGAGGTTGTTCAGGATTAGCTCAGCAGTGCAATGATGTCATCAAGGATCATGTCACTTATCTTTCTTGGTCTTGTTGGCCCAGTTCTAAGTATAATATCCTCCCAAGACAGTGTTCAAAGCAGCAGGTGAAGGGAGAGGCAAAATGGCTTTCTCTTGGGGAAGATTTTAACTTTTCCTTCCCCAGAAGCTCCCCAACAGACTTCCCATTCCATCTCTTTTGCCAGAACTGCATCACACACTCATCCCTCAACAAATTGCTGACCAAAAGAGAAGAGGACTGCCATTATGGTTTAGATCCATCATGGTTGACCCTCTAGCACTGGACCCAATTTTGCCCAAGTAAAATTAGAGTTTTGATAACTATGAATAAGGGGAAATGGTGTTGGGTAGGCAGTCAAGGATGTCTATTACAGGTTTATTCTCATGAATATTTTTCTAACCATAAGAGACAATATTTATTGAAAACATTCTAAACACACATACATAAACACAAGATTCCATAAGAGATTACTCCTATGATTGCCATGGATGTTGTCAGCTGCTACCAGCCAAGGGCTAGAACCATGGCCTTCTCCTTATTTTGACTGCCCCCTTGGAAATACAGTCCTGGTGTGGATTCCACTGGAAAATGTTTTCATTGCTGAATCATTGGCATGAACAGTAGAGTTCAGCCGAATATCTAGAATGCAAGGGCCATTTGACCATAGAGTTGAGAATCTTTGTCTATAACATGTATACAAGACAACAACACAGTACCATTATGTGGCATGAGGAAGACTCAAAATTACTTTTTCTCTACAGCCTCTGACTCTTTGAGAGACTGTGTGGAGTCACCACCTCATTGCATCCTCTGTTGTTCCCATGACTATCGTGGTGCTTACACATTTAATTTTCTAATCATCCAGTCATTTCTTCCTTTGCTCATCCTTGTACTTTTCTCATCTTTTATCAACCATTTTGGAGCTCCATTTTGGCCTCATATGTTTTGCCATTTTCTGTTTGTCAACTTCCAAGTGTATCAAAAAATAGTAAGTACAAACACCCACATATATGTTTAATGCAAAGTGGCTCATGTTTGTGACAAAAACGGAGAGGATTCATAGCAATGGAGAAGAGCATTGAGTTTAGTAGCATGTACCCTGCAATCAGACTGCCCTGGTTTCGATCCCCTCCCTACCACTTATGAGTCCTATGATCTCGGGAAAATTTCTTAACTTCTCTGGAACTCAGTTTCTTCATCTGAAAAATGGAATAATAACAGTACCAACCACATGGGGTGGGTATGAGTATTAAATATGATAATATAAAAGCACTTAGCACATTCTCCAGCACAAATTAAGTCCTCAATTTATCCTAAATTGTATTATTTTGTCTACAGACAGGAGTGAGATGAGAATGAGGTCTTTTACTCTTTTTTTAATTGGTAATGTTTTAAATACCATCAGAGTCAGCTTCGTAAACAGTCATTTATTTGGATTCATAGTTTTACAAAGGGAATTCTCTCCCACCTTATAGTAGAAAAGTGATACAGTCACATCTAGACTGTTATATAGCTCAGGCTTTTTTTAGGAAGAGATTTTACTTTTTTCAATGTTGTTCTATTTTGTTCACATAGAATGAATTCACGTATTACTTATGCAAAGAAATATAGATAAAGAAGGATGTATTTTTAAATAAGTTTTTAAAACCTGGAGAGTTGGGCTTAAAATAAAATAAATAAATAAAAGGCATTCCTTTGAGTAGATTGCAGTTGATAATAAATTGATTATCTCCCATGACCTCAATATTTCTCATATGTTCTATGCCATCAGTACTACCTTACTCTTCTTTAAAGCATGGTTGCCATTGGCATAAGACTTGAAATAACAAAGCTATGTCTCTTAGAGGAATTTCAACAACAAATATAAAATCCAAACGGTCCTGAGCACTTGATAACAATGAGCTTTTGTTCCAAAATGATGTCTCTTCTTGGACTTTCACTCCCAGGACTGTTACTAACCCAGAACTTCTTATACATTTTTATTACCCATGATTAGAATAAAACTATTATATAAAATTACTCACTAAGTCTTTAGTCCTAAGAGGGTGACACTAATTTCTGACTAGTGCTAGATTCTCATTGGAGTGGTCTCAGAATAATTCAGACATGTCACCTAATCTATTGAGACTTATTTATTTATTTTTTGCTCAGGAAGATTAGCCCTAAGCTAACATCTGTTGCTAATCTTCCTCTTTCTTTTCTTGAGGAAGATTAGCCCTGAGCTAACATCTGTGTCAGTCTTTCTCCACTTTATATGTGGGTTGCTGTCACAGCATGGCTGATGAGCAATGTACTTCTGTGCCTGGGATCTGAACCTGCCAACCTGGGCAGCCCAAGCGAAGCATGCCGAACTCAACCACTACACCATAGGGCCAGCCCTGAGCCTTTTTTTTAAAAGCTTCAGTGCATAGTTGTGTATCCTAGGTGTTAATTTAATTTGCTATATGAGCCGCCTGGTTCCACAACTGGGAAACGAACCCGGGCTGCAGTGGTAAGAGTGCCAAATCTTAACCACTAGAACACCAGTATTGGCTCATAGCCTTTGACTTGGAACTGAGTTGTGAAAACTTGCACAGAAAAAGAAGTGATGGTGCTTCCTTTTACTAGTTTGTAGGGTCAAGCACTTTTGAAAAGTTTTATATTTTCTCTCTTCCAATTTTCTTGGTTACAAAGTTGATCAATACTTGTCTCAATTACCTCATCAGCCCTTGGAACATGTTTCTACTCAGTCTGATGCACTCCACCCTCCTTTCAATACAGATGATAATATAGATTTTCTTGTTTTGGTTCTCAGAGCTTCCTGAGCACCACTTAACTCCTGTCCTTCAGAGCAGGATAGGGGCCCCTAATAGGAGCTCTCATAACACACTATACTGTTTCTTCAAAGCACTTGTGATGATTATTATTAATTCACTTATGTCGCTAAGTGCTTTATTTGTAAATTCTTACTGCATCCTAACAACAGTACTTTGAAGTTACTATCCTTATCCTCATGATAAAACGGACTTGTCGAGGTTTAAAGACTTATCTGAGGTCATTCAAATAGTATGAGTGGAGCTAGGATTACATAATTGACTAAACTCTGCCCATGATCTTAACCTCTACACTCCATTGTCATCATTTGGTAAAACAACTACTACTGTCTTAATGTTAGATAAAATCAAATGCAGATCCAGGGACAGAAGACTAGGCTAATGATACTCAAATGGTTAGAAATATCCAGACCTGCAATTGGAGTTCAGGCAAAGTCGGTGACTATAGCAGATGCTGGTAGTGTTTAGGCCATATCCTCTTGGCCTACCCTGGAGGAAACTTGCAGAGAATTCCCTTAAACACCTGAGGCTTTTCCTTTCTTTCTGCCTGAGGGTAGTCTCCGGTCATGGGAGCATGCAGGCATGATGGGCCAGGCAGGAAGTGCCCCTGAGGTAACACTTAACTAATGAAGGAAGGGATTTGCTGCATAAATACTTGTTTGATTTCTTGTTGTTGAGTTATACGAGTTCTTTATATACTTTGGAAATTAACCCCGTATCAGATATATGATTTGCAAATATTTTTTCCCAGTCAGTTGGTTATCTTTTCGATTTGTTGACGGTTTCCTTTGCCATGCAGAAGCTTTTTAGTTTGATATAGTCCCATTTGTTTATTTTTTCTTTCGTTTCCCTTGTCCGAGGAGACACGATATTCAAAAAGATACTACTAAGACTGATGTCAAAGTGCATACTGCCTGTGTTTTCTTCTAGGAGTTTTATGGTTTCAGGTCTTACATTCCTCTTTAATCCATTTTGAGTTAATTTTTGTGCATGGTGTAAGATAATGGTCTAATTTCATTCTTTTGCATGTGGCTGTCCAGTTTTCCCAACACTGTTTATTGAAGAGACTTTCCTTTCTCCACTGTATGGTCTTGGCTCCTTTGTCGAAGATTAGCTGTCCATAGATGAGGGTTAATTTCTGGGCTCTCAGTTCTGTTCCATCGATCTGTGTGTCTGTTTTTCTCCCAGTACCATGCTGTCTTTATTACTATAGCTTTGCAGTATATTTTGAAATGAGGGAGTATGATACCTCCAGTTTTGTTCTTTTTTCTCAGGATTGCTTTGGCTATTCAGGTATTTTGTTGTTTCATATACATTTTAAGATTCGTTGCTCTACTTCCATGAAAAATATCATTGGAATCCTGATTGGGATTGCATTGAATCTGTAGATTGCTTTAGGTAATAGGGACATTCTAACTATGTTTATTCTTCCAATCCATGAGCATGGAATATCCTTCCATTTCTTTATGTCTTCTTCTATTTCTTTCAATAATGTCTTATAGTTTTCAGTGTGCAGGTCTTTTACCTCCTTGGTTAAATTTATTCCTAGGTATTTTATTCTTTTTGTTGCAGTTATAAATGGTATTTTTTTTCTTGATTTATCTTTATGCTAGTTCACTGTTAGTGTATAGAAATGTGACTGATTATGCTGATTTTCTACCCTGAAACTTTACTGGATTTGTTAATTATTTCAAATGGTTTTTTTGGTGGATTCATTAGGGCTTTCTATATATAGAATTATGTCATCTGCAACTAGTGACAGTTTTACTTCTTTCTTTCCAATTTGGATCTCTTTTTCTTGCCTAATTGCTCTGGTTAGGACTTCCAATACTATGTTGAATAAGAGTGGCAAGACTGAGTAGCTTTGTCTTGTTCTTGCTCTTAGAGGAATAGCTTTCAGCTTTTCACCATTGAGTATGAGGTTGACTGTGGGTTTGTCATTTATGACCTTTATTATGTTGAGGTACTTTCCTTCCAGACCCATTTTATTAAGAGTTTTTATCATAAATGGATGTTGAATCTTGTCAAATGCTTTCTCGGCATCTATTGAGATGATCATGTGATTTTTATTCTTCATTTTGTTATTGTGGCATATCACATTGATTGATTTGTAGATGTTGAACCACTCCTGAGTCCCTGGAATAAATCCCATATGATTGTGGTGTATGATCCTTTTAATGTATTGTTGTATTCGATTTGCTAATAGTTTTTGTTGAGGATTTTCCATCTAGGTTCATCAGCAATATTGGCTTGTAATTTTCCTTCTTTGTGTTATTCTTGTCTTGTTTTGGTATCAGTGTACTGTTGGGCTTGTAAAATGAGTTAGGAAGCATCCTGTCCTATTTAATATTTTGGAATAGTTTGAGAAGGATAGGTATTAAATCTTCTTTGAATGTTTAGCAGAATTTACCAGAGAATCCATCTGGTCCTGGACATTTTTTAGGGGGAAGGTTTTTGATTACTGTTTCAAGCTCTTTATTTATGATTGGTCTATTCAGATTCCTATTTCTTCTTGATTCAGTTTTGGGAGGTT
Organism: Equus przewalskii; assembly: GCF_037783145.1. Classification (NCBI taxonomy): domain Eukaryota; kingdom Metazoa; phylum Chordata; class Mammalia; order Perissodactyla; family Equidae; genus Equus; species Equus przewalskii. Next base: position 11,174,920 of record NC_091863.1, read on the forward strand.
GTATGATTCTAAGAATTTATCCATTTCTTCTAGGTTATCCAATTTGTTGGTGTATAGCTTTCCATAGTGTTCTCTTATAATCCTTTGTATTTCTGTGGTATCCATTGTAACTTCTCATCTTTTGTTTCTGAGTTTATATATTTGAGCCTTCTCTCTATTTTCTTAGTGAGCCTAAGTGAGGGTTTGTCAGTTTTGTTTATGTTCTCAAAGAACCACCTCTTAGTTTCATTGATCTTTTTTTTTGTTTTCTAAGTTTCTTTTTTTAAATTTATTTCTGCTCGATTTTTGTTATTTCCTTCCTTCTACTGACTTTTGGCTTTGTTTGTTCTTCATTTTCTGGTTCTTTTAAGTACAGGGTAAGCTTGTTTATTTCAGATTTTTCTTGTTTGTTGAAGTAGGCCTGTATTGCTATAAAGTTCCCTCTGAGTACCACTTTTGCTGCATCACATAAGTTTTGGTATGTTGTGTTTTCATTTTCATTTGTCTCCAGGTATTTTTTTATTTCTCCTTTGATTTCTTCATTGATTCAATAGTTATTCAGTAGCATGTTGTTTAATCTCCACATATTTGTGATTTTTCCAGATTTCTTCTTGTAGTTGATTTCTAGTTTCATACCATTGTGGTCAGAAAAGATGGTTGACATAATTTCAATCTTCTTAAATTTATTGAGGTTTCTTTTGTTTCCCGACATATGATGTATCTTTGAGAATGTTCCATGTGCACTTAAGAAGAATGTGTATTCTGCTGGTTTGGGATGGAATGTTCTACGTATTAATGTTCTATTGAGTCCTTCTGGTCTAGTGTTTCATTTAAGGCTGGTGTTTCCTTGTTGATTTTCTGTTTGGATGATCTATCCATTGATGTAAATGGGGCTTTAAAGTCCCCTACCATTATTGTGTTGCTATCAATTTCTCCCTTTAGATCTCTTAATAGTCACTTTATATACCTTGGTGATCCTGTGTTAGGTGCATATATATTCATAACTGTTATGTCTTCTTTATGGAATGTCCCTTTTATCATTATGTAATGTCCATCTTTGTCTCTTGTTGTGTTTTTTGGCTTGAAGTCTATTTTGTCTGATATAAGTATGGCTACACCCACTTTCTTTTGGTTGCCATTTGCTTGGAGTACCATCTTCTATCCCTTTACTCTGAGCCTATGTTCATCTTTATTTATTTATTTATTTGCAATTCATTAATTCCTTTTGTAAATATTTATGGTATGCTTACCATGTGCCAGTACTAGAGATACATGACGACTTAAACAAGGTCCCTGTTTTCAAGGGATTCCTAGTCAAGTAGGGGACACAGACAAATAAATAGAGAATTACAACATTGATTCCATAGGGTGTCTAGTTAATATACTAAATTCACTCTAGTGATCCAGATTAAAACATAAGATTTTAAACAGAAATGTTTTAAGTTCGAAATGCTATGCTAAATTAGCATGGATCATGACACTGAAATTCTTTCTTTTCTTTTCATTTTTTATTGCTATAACATTGGTTTGTAACATTATATAAATTTTGGGTGCTCCTCATTATATTTCAATTTCTGTATAGATTACACCATGTTCACCACCCAAAGACTAGTTACAATCCATCACCATACACATGTGCCTAATCACCCCCTTTGTCCTCCTCCCTCCCCACTTCCCCTCTGGTAACTACCACTCCAATCTCTGTCTCTATGTGACTGTTTGTTGTTGCTTTTATCTTCTATTTATGAGTGACCTGTGTTTGTCTTTAAAGCTGAGATGGGTCTCCTGGAGGCAACATATTGTTGGGTCTTGTTTTTTAATCCATCCAGCCATTCTGTGTCTTTTGATTGGTGAATTCGATCCATTTACATTTAGAGTGATTATTGACATATGAGGGCAGAATACTGCCATTTTAGCTTTTATTTTCCTGTTGTTCTATATTTCCATTGTTTCTTTTCCATTGTATTTATTACTGCCATTTCAGTTTGGTGGCTTTCTGTGACGTTTTCCTCAGTTTCCTCTTTATGTTTTGTGACTCTGCTATGACTTTTTGTTTTGTGGTTACCATGAGGTTTGTATAAAAGATCTCATAGATGAAACTGTCCTTTTTCTGCTGATAGCATCTTATCTCTATTAGCCTACGCAGGTTCCATCCTTTTCTCTTCCCCTTCTATGTTTTTGTCCTCATAAATTATCCTTTTTCATGTTGTGAGTTTGTTACCAAATTGTAGTGGTTATAGTTATTTTTTGATGCTCTCTTTCCCTTTAGCCTTTATGTTATAATTGTTGATTAACCTATTCTGATATAGAATTGCAATTTTCTGATTCTGTCTGTCTGTTTATCACTTTGCTCATGGCTTTGTAAATCTTCACCTTTTTGTTTCAGGAAGAAGGGCTCCTTTCAACATAGCTTGTAAGGCAGTTCTAGTGGTGATGAACTCCCTCAGTTTTTGTTTGTCTGAGAAATCCTTTATTTCTCCTTCCTATCTGAAGGATAACTTTGCTGGATAGAGTATTCATGGCTGATAATTTTTGTCTTTCAATATTTTGAGTCTATGATTCCACTCTCTCCTAGCCTGTGGAGTTTCTCCTGAGAAATCTGCTGATAGCCTGATAGGGGCTACATTGTGAGTTATTTTTTTCTCTCTAGCTGCCCTTAATATTCTTTCTTTGTCATTGACTTTTGACAGTTTTAATATAATGTGCCTTAGAGAAGGTCTTTTTGCAGTGAGATAATTAGGAGCTCTCTTAGCTTCATGTGCTTCCCAGTTCCTTCCCCAAGATTGGGAAGTGCTCAGCTGTCATTTCTTTGAATAAGCTTTCTGCTCCTTTCTGCCTCTCTTTTTCTTCTGGGATACCCATTAGCCTTATGTTGCTTCTCCTAATTGAGTTGGATGTTTCTCATAGAATTTCTTCATTTTTTAAAATCTTAGTTCTCTCTCCTCTTCCACCTGAATCATTTCTAGACTTCTATCTACAAGCTTGCTAATTCTCTCTTCCTTATGGTCTGCTTTATTTCCAATGCTTTCTACTTTACTTTTTATCTCATTAATTGTGCTCTTCATCTCCAGAATTTCTTTTTTGTTTGTTTGTTTTTAGAGTTTCATTCTCTTTGGTGAAGTACTCCATCTGTTCACTAATTTTATTCCTGAGCTCATTGAACTGATTTTCTGAGTTTTCTTGTAACTTGCTGAGTTCCTTCATGACAGCTATTTTGAATTCTCTGTCAGTTAGATTGCAATCTTCTGTGATTTCAAGTTTTGTTTCTGGAGAGCTGTAATTTTCATTCTATTCTACCATGTTACTGTAGTTCTTCAGGGTGCTTGATGAGTTGATCCTCTGATGGTGCATTTGCGGTAGTAAAAACTTTTCTTATTTGGATAAGGCTTTGGTTACTTCGGTTTTGAGCTGCTTCTGGTTGTATTTGAGAGCCTGCGCTTTTCACTGTTCACTGCCTCTGCCAGAGATATTGTCAGTGCCCAACTTGCACTGCTCAAGACTCTGAAGTTGCTGGTGCCTTGCTGCTTATGATGTCACTGCAGTCATGGGTGTTGCCACCAGAGTCACCAGGTTCCAAGCTCCTCTGCTGCTTCCAGGGTTGCCTGGGTCTTGTGTTCCCCAACTGGCTCTCCATGGGCTTGGGTGCTGCTGCTCCCAGGTTATCTTGAGGTGCTAGCAACACTGCTACCAGGTGCACTGGTCTCTGGTTCTAGTGTGCTTTTTGAAACCTCAAGTCAGGCTCCTACCAGGGGTATCTGCATTTTGGATGCAGCCCTTGCTGCTGGAAAGACTGGGATCAGAGTCTCTACTGTCTGGGGATGGGGAGGTGGCTATGTCATCAGCACCCTGTGTTTCCTGAAGCTTCAGGTTGCGTGCACCACCCACCACCACTGGGGGAAGGGCAGGGGCTAAGCTGCAAGTGCCATTGCTGCTCCCGCAGCCTCTGCAGCTGGTGAGGTGCAGCCTCACCAGCACATGCCAGCATGCTTTTGGAAACTTCAAGTCAGGGCACCACCGCCACTGCCAGAGGTATCCACGTTTTGGATTGCCACTGCTGGGGGAGGGGGAGGGAGCTGCTCCTCTAGGTCCACTGCCTCCCAAAGGTCCAATCCACCCACCTTCAGATGTATAGATGTATGAATCTCTCAGGTGCTCTTGTGTGCTGTGCAGGGAGTTCTTTGTTGGTTGATGGATGTCCTACTGGTTGTAACTTAGAGGAGAGAGACAAAGGGAACAGCTCACTCTGCCATGATGCTGACGTCACTCCCCATGCATTATATTTTACCTTCAATCCACCCAAGAGAATGCATCTATCTATTTATCTAAAATCCAGTATGATGAGTAAGGTCCTTCATGTGATCATATGTCACTCCATCTGAACCCCAGCCTCATACCACAGCCCTTCTCTGAACTGGAGAATGACTGCTGCCTGCAGAATGCACTGTTGATCAGTGTGATTTCTCTGGATTATATGAACACTCCCATGTGTTGAGATGGAAAATGGGTAGTGCCTACCAGTATCTAGAGTGCTACTTGCTTCTGCTGCTGTTGTTGTGAGTCATCCTACACTGTCCTAGCATTCCCTCCCTGCTGTAATATTAGCGCCAGAATCAAGTTTATTCAAAGTAGTGACTTGAAAGCTGGGCAAATATGAGCATCTGATTGTTCTAACACAAGACTTTGAAGGAGACATTTCTTGGGACAAATAGAAGTATAGAACAGTTTTAAAACTTCAGTGCAAAATCAGCATTAGCCAAGTAATGTGGTTTTAAGTCATTCACCTGTAAAAGATATTATCAATGGTCCAAATCATAGAAGCAATAACATGGAAGAGGTCACCCAACAGCTAATGGATGATGGTTTCCCAAAGCCCATCACAGTTGTGTGAGGACTGATGTTGGTCCCAACTCATAGAGCTTGCTCAAAACCAGACACAGAATCTTTCTAGTCAGCCTGAGGCAGCTGGAAATCCAATAGCACTGAGAGGTTAACCACCAGGGCAGAGAAACTTAGGCTTGAAAATGTATTCAACACTCCACCTCCCAAGCCTTCCAGGTCTTAGGGTTCCTCTGTGTGGCACTTTTGAGCGTACCCTTGCCTTGATGCCTAGGGTCCTACAACAGAAAATATGCCTATATTTTGGTCATGTGACTCTCTTGGAAGAAGATCACAGAATAAAGAACTGGGAGAGCAAGGCCAGATCACTTCCAATTGGATTGCTTTCCTGTTATTCACATCTCTACTCACATGTCATCTTCTCAGGGAGGCTGTTTCTATTGAGATGCCTTAGGCTGCAAGCAATAGAGTAACACAAATGTCTTAAATAATAAGGGGATGTATTATCTCACATAATAAGAAGTCTGGAGGTGGTGTGGCTCCAGAGTAGGTCAATTAAGTGGCACAATGGCTTCTTCGGAGATCCAGGTTCTTTCCATCATTTTGCTCTGCCATCCTCAGGCATCCCCCTCACAGTTGCAAGAAGCCTCCAGCAGCTGCAAGCATCACTCCTCAAACAATATCTAAAGCAGAGAATTTCTTTTCCTTATGTCCTTGTGTAAAATGGAGGAAAATGGTTCCAGTAGTCTCCAGCCAACTTCCCCTCAAATCTCATTGGCCAGGATTGCCTTACTGTCCCATTCCTAAACCAATCATGGGCAAGAGGGATAGAACCACCATAATTGGCCCAAAATAATAAAGGTTTACCTCCTGGGGTAGAGATGGGCCTGGCTTTCACTAAAGTACACAGCCACTTGATTTGAAGGAAAACCAGAATTCTTTTAGCAAACAAGGGGGCAGTATAGCTCTTGTGAGGGCAATTAACAGTGCTACATATACTTTCCATGGCCAAACTAAATTTTATCCCACCTCTTCAATTTTTTCCTCACTATCTTATTCTTTTTCATTTCCCTTTATAGTTCTTATCTTTTTAAAAACTATATTTTTCCCCTACCATTGTAATAACGTAAGATCTATGTGGGAAGAGAGTTTGTCTGAGGATGTTCAATAAACATTTGCTGAATGATAAGTGAATGAATGAATGATTTGTGTTGTCACAAAAGCTTCCCCAAATGGTCTTCATAGAGATGAATTCCAGAAAGACAAGGGTGGTGGCAGGGAGGGGAGGATGGAAATAGGCAGGGTGTGAGACAGACCAAAATAGAATCATGGTTTCTTTTCAGTTATTCTCTTACCTTCAGACAATTCCACATCTAAATAGAGCTTCACAGCTTCAGGGAGGCTGCAGCTTTAACCAAACCATCCTGGGCATTTCATGAAGATTTCACTATCAGCTTTGTACAAGGTAATCTGGTGGAAACATGGCTAATTTTTTTAACAGCTACCTAGAACAAAGTTTATCTTTTCTTTGCTAGCAAACACTCAAATTACTTTGGTCTTTTGGTCCATATCCCTGGAGAAAAATGGATGCTGATAATACATTTTTTCATTTCCTGCATTTGCTACTACTGTAGAAAGAGTTTTTGTCTCTTTTACTGGGAATTTCCACAAATAACAAAGAATGTCAACCATAGATCATGGATACATAAACAGGAAGGAGAATAGAGAGGATTCCTTGCTTATGGAATTCACTTTACAATAAAGAGAGAGACATGATAACTCACAGCCACCAAATGTAATGACTACACTTTGTAGAAAATAAAATGGAGAGAAAAAATCCATACAAAAGGCAATTTATTCCACTCTCCAAAAAGTTTTAAAAGATCATTTTGTATTTTCCACTCAAATTGCAGCAGGCAATGATATACCACTGCTCATCTTTTATTCCTTCCTAAGTTCTTAAATGAAGATAGAATATTTCAATGAGTTAGTGCAATTGTTTTGCAAAGGTGCAATGAGAGCATCGTCTTACCTCTCAGAGCTCAGCCTCAAAAGGCATCTCCTTAGAACAGCCTCTATGATCATCCTATCTAATGTTACCCTCCACTGTGCTCCCCTCACCTCCATCATACCATCTTGTTTTATTTTCTTCTTAGCACTTTTTGCTAGTTGAAATCATCGTTTATTTATTTTCTAATTTATTTGTTATCTATCCTCTCTTGCAGTAGCCCGGGCACCTAGACCAGCACCTGGCACATTTTAAGGAATGAAGTTCTCATTAGATGTCTTTTTTCAAATTGACCCTAATCACTCTGCTCTCCCTCACTTTGTCTTTCTTCCTCTTTCTACTGCCTTCCTTAAACGTATTACCTTAAACATCTTGTGGGATGGCAGCACCTCAAAAAGTTAAACATAGAGTTACCATATAACCCAACAATTCCACTCCTAGCTATAAATCCAAGACAAATGAAAACATACGTCCACACAAAAACTTGACACGAATGTTCATAGTAGCATTATTCATGATAACCAAAAAGTGGGAACAACTCAACGGCCATTAACTGATGAATACATGAATAAAATGTGGCCTATCCATATAATGAAATATTATTTGGCAATAAAAAGGCGTGAAATACTGATACATGCTACAACATGGATGAACATTAAGAACATTATGCTAAGTGAAAGAAGCCAGTCACAAAAGACACATATTATATGATTTCATTTATATGAAATACTCAGAACAGGCAAATACAGGGAGATAGAAAGTAAATGAGTTGTTGTGTAGGCCTGGAGGTTAGGAGAAATAGGGAGTGACTGCTAATGGGTACCAGGATTTATTCTAAGGGTGATGAAACTTTTAAAATTGATTGTGGTGGTAGTTGCTCAACTATGTGAATACTGAAACTATGCAACTGTACACTTTGAATAGGAAAATTATCTAGTATATGAATTATATTTCAATAAAGCTTTTATATTTTTTAAAATCTTGGGGAAAGGAAGAAGAAAAGGTAAAATCTAGACTAGTCATTTTAAAAATGTCTCTGAGGGAGAGAAAGTTAAACATGAAATAAAGCAGAGATCATTCTTTCCTTTAATTCTTTTTGCAAACATTTATATGCTACTATATGCCAGGCACCCTTATAGCTTCTGGGAACGTACCCCCTGTTTAAATTGTAAGGGGAGCACTGTGTTACGAATGACTGCAGAATGCTGCTTTTGCAGTTTTGTTGCACCACCCATACTTTTAGGTTGTCCTCCCTTAGGCTGCTGGCCTGGAAAGCCCCTTTGCCAGGTGTTGTGTTTTTCTAACCTACAGTAGATTGGATGTGAAAAGTGAGGCCAGAGAGCGAGCAATGTACTGTCTCTTCTGATCCAGGTTAGATCAGAGGATACTAATTATAGCCTCAACAGAAAATGCATTCTTTCTAAAAGATTTCTATTAAATATTGAGTAGATGCAAAATAATTTTATAAAATTATGTGTAAGTTATAAAGAACTACAATTGAACACGTGTGAACACTTCCTACTTTGAAAGTCCCTGTTCACTCACCCTCAGTCTCATCCCTTCCTGCCCCTCAGAGATAACCACTATCTTGAATTTTGTGTTTAACTTTTCTTTATAATTTTTTTCTTTATAATTGTTTAATTTCACATGCTTTTGAGCTTTCTAAAAATAGAATCATCATACGCTATCCATTCTCCTGGGACAAACTTTTTTCCCTTAACATCATGTTTTGAGGTACATCCACACTTTTATGTGCTGTAACTCACTTCCTTTCAACAGCTGTGTAGCGATCCAAACAAGTGTTGATTATATGGGTATTCACTGTATAGTACTTTTCTTAAGTTCTATATTTGTATTTTAGCCTACTCTCTTGTATGTGTGTTACATTTCACAATAAAAGGTTTTGGGGTAACAAAAAGCAGAACCCAGAGAGATGGGCAGGAGGCACTGGGGAAGGGGAGGTGGAGGGAAGTGGGGGCGAAGTTACGACTTATGTTTGGTGGGAGGACACGGTCCACCCCCTCTGACCTGGACTCAGGTGCCACGAGCTTCCTTGGTACCTAAGACTAGAGGGAGAAATTGCATCAACAGAGGACCCTGGCAATAATCAGCTCTGTTCATTCCAGGACATTCTCTGCCTCACTTTCCCAATCCCCTACTGCTGTTCCTTCTACTTGCAAAATAAACTCTTACACTTAAACCCTCCTCTCAGGGTTTGCTTCAGGGATCCCCAAACTAAGACAAGGATGTAGTGGCCAAAACCCGCCCCCACAAACCAGAAAACAAGTTGAACCTCTGTCAGTGGGTGAATAGTTAAGTAGATTAGATTACATCCTCATAATGAAATATTACGCAACAATCATACAGAGTTAATTCATGCTATACCAGTTGATTTTGAACTACTTTAATAAGGTATTAGTGAGTGAGAGAAACAAAATACAGAAAAGTGGGTTTAATATGATCTCAATTTTATAAACAATGACTGAAACTTGTAGGCATTATATAGCTCAGGGTTTCTTAACCTCGACACTATTGACATTTTGAGCCAGATAATTCTTTGTTGTAGGGGGCTGTCCTGGGCTATGCAAGATGTTTGGCAGCATCCCTGACCTCTACCCACTACATGCCAGTAGCACCCTCTCAGTTGTGACAATCAAAAGTATCTCCAGACATTGCCAAATGTCCCCTGCAGGGCAAAGTTCATTGTCATTTAAGAATCACATTTCTGTGTATATATAAATATGTATGTGTATATTTGCTATGATTACACTAGCATGAAGAAAAAATATAGAAGGATAATATATTAGGTTGTTAACATGAGTTATCTGTGGGGACAGGAACATAAAATGAGTGGGAAAGATTGAGAGGAGAAAGGAAAGAATAAAGAGAGCAAAAAGCATAAAAATAAGAGACTGATAAATGTATTTATGTATTTACATTAAAAAATTGATAAAAAGTAAAAATACACCAAGTTTTGTTGCGTGAAGGAGAAGGCTTTTCTGGAAGCTTTACTCATGGGCAAACATTGGATATCATTGTTTTTAAATGCCTGGCACATCTATTTCCATTGAGACCTGCCAGTCTGCAGCACATGTGATTCTGATGGGTCTGACAACCCCGAATATCACTTGGGCCAGAAGAGGGGCATTTGACACAAGCCTTGCTAATCATGGGACCTCAAACTTCTTCCCACAGTGATTGTGGCTACAGGCCAGATGGATACTTTGAATTACAAACTGTGAGGTTGAAAGATTTGGGCTGCTTTGGCTATTTCTCCTGTCCGTTTATAGCAACAGAGAATGGAGTTAGCATGCAAAGAATAGCACAGAAAGACAGTCAATACATGGAAAGAAAGAAAGAAACAGAGGGGAGAGAGGAGAAGGGAGACCTGGTGGCATCATTTGAGACCCTGGATGTAGCTGAGCCCGAAATTAATTTCACCCTAAGTCTTCTCAACTGTTATGCAAACCACTAAAGCTCCTCTTTTATTTTCTTTGCCTCCACTTACTTGAATCATGTTTCTCTCACTGGTATCCAGAAAGATCCGGACTAATACAAAGTAACAGTAAATTCATCAACAGCTGGGATAATGAGACATTACTTTATAGAGATTATGTAGAACATTGTTTGGCATAAGAACAAATTGGATAGTTTTAAATTATAAGTGATTCTTTGATAACTTCAGAAATTTTCTAAGGTAAATTTCTAATGGAATCCTATGAGCTAACAAAGACAGTTTTGCAAAGTAGGGATGCATCTAGGTTTAGGGAGCAGCTTGCTTTTTATAAAAAATGATGAATCCCAAGGAAGCACAGCGTTTTGGTCACATGTTGTGTGCTGTGGTGTCCAGCAGTTTCACACAGATGCAACCTGACAGTGCCTTGCCGCACGTCATGCCTCTTACTTCTTGCTTCCTGCCCTGAGGTTTCTGAAACACCACAGCATGAGCCACTCAGAGGAACTCACTTGGCCCTCATGCAAATACAACCAGAAAGTGTGTGTGGGAATGAGCACATATAGATCCACCCTTGCACAGTGGGTTTGGCAACTAAAGGATAAAGTCTCTCTCATTTGTGCCCTAGGCAGACAGTTCTGAGATGCATCTCGTCAGTCCCCTGGGAAAGTCCTGGGTTATCAAGTGCCAGTAGCCTATAGTAGGAGCCAACTCATAACATGTCATTGTGTTGGCTTTTCCTTCTTCCCTAATTTACCTCATCGCCCAGCCCCCCGCCCCGGCCCCCATCTTTCTCTCCTACATCCTTGGGTTAGGTCTCAAATAAACCCTCTGCACACAAATCTATTTCTCAGGCTCTGCTTTTGGAAAATCCCAGGCTGAGATATACAGATTGCTGTAAATTCTCTAGTATCATTCTGTGATACCGCCATACATCTTTACATACCACCCATAAAATAGCTTGACAACATTTCTTTATCATTGAGAAGAAAAAAAAATCCATAGTAGCACTTTTACTTCAACCTCAAAGGGAAAGAGATTAACTAGAGAGGCCAGAAGAGGTACCCACTGCAGAATTAGAGGAAAGGTCTTTGCCTACGGCACTGAGGTTAACTGCGTGATGCAGCACTTTCCTGCATGACTGGACTTTCAGTGAAACAGTGCATTCAACAGGAAAATTCAAGTTCTGATGGGAGCCTGGGGAAAGGCCCACAGGAAACCTGAAAGATTGCTCACTCATGAGGAAATCTGGTGTGGACACATTAAGCTATTGATTTTTACTAAATATAAGGAGAATTCAGACAGTTAGATTTACTTTGATTGATGCATTTGGGAATGAAATCCATGTTCCTCAGCATACATTCTCTCCCCTTATCTGAAAATCATACTTGGGCCAGCTTCATGAAAACTTCCTTCTCACTTGAATAGCATGATTTCAGTCAAGCACTCAGTGCCAAGGACAGAGCTGTGACTCAGCATGGGAGAAATGCTACAGAAAAGGAGAGGGGAATTATAAATTCCAACTTTGGCTTCTTTGGGGTTCCTGTTGTATTTGTTTGTCCTCTGGGCTCAGTAAGCCAACCTCTGTACAGGAGGAGCTGGTTGTGGAACAAGGAGGGCAAGAGGCTGGCAGGTAACAATGTCCTTTTCCTTCCTACCCTTTTTTCTGGAGTTCTACATAGAGATGTGTATGCTGGGGATAAGGACAGAGGGAGAGGGGTTGGCCAACTCTGAATTTCCCAGATCTAACAGAAGCTGCCAGATGAACTCAGAGCTCTTCCATCCTGCTGGGAGAATCCCAATGAGGTTGAGTCATTATAGCCTAGTCTCAAGATGGCACAAGTCTACCAGTATCTTTCACCTAAATGTATTTTGTTTTTCCTGGACATTATAGAGTAGTTTTGGGTACGTATACAATACACCAGTAAGGGTAAATTTCAACGGTAGTTTTCATTTCAAAGAAATCAAAATAGTGATTCTTTTTGTTTTAGTTTTTAATCCCAAATCATCATCAGTCCATGGACGTTAGAGTAGATTCCATAAAAGCCTAAATTTATCTATTTTCCTACCTTGTCATTTCGGATAAGGTAAAAATGCAAAATATTGAATGGATATAATGTATAGGCTGGCAAGAATTAGAAAGTTCATGCAAAGATAAGAGAAATTTAAATCTCAAAAATGCAGTTTAAAGTGGCACTCCTTAAATAGATTGATGTAGCAATGGTAATAGCAAATATGTTTCTCTCTTTTCAATTAAGCATTGCACGTGTTCAGCTTATTTTTTAAAAACTGATGGGAGATAGTAAGTATATATCTGATTTCTTTAAGTAAAGTTATTTCCTCTGGAAGGGAGATGGGATAATTTGGAAGAGATATTTTTGAAAATTTTTATTTAAACAGCATGATGTGCATGTCTTCCTATATAAAATTATTAGAAGAAAACATTCAATTTAAATGAAATAAAATAATACCACTAAAATTTTTCCTGGAAAGATATAAATGCAATCGACAAAGTTGAAACTAATTTTTTTTTATGTTTTTCAGACTATCTGTAGGTAGGAAAACAAATGTTCTTGCTCAGGGCTGACCGAAACCATAATGAAGATGAGCAAAAATTACAAATATACTATATGTTTGCACAGCTAATTTGGCTATGCATAAAAATTTAATTGAGAAGTTGAATATAGATCCCAAAGCTGAATATTTGTACCTAAACATAAAACCCTAGAGACTTAGCTTGTGAAAGAAATGCCATACAATTTTTCATGTCCAAAAAAATTCAGAGTAGTGAAAAATATTAGCATGGAATGACCCTTTTAATTGAGAATAGAGAGCAATTCTTTCCCAACTGATTTCAAAGCTGCCGCCGCCCTCTGGAATTCTGAGGGCTTCATCATAAAGGGCTTCTGGAAGCATCTAAATATTTCCAACAGAGGTATTGGGGAACAGAGAGCAGACAGAGAGAAAGAAGCAATGACTGATGTATTTTTAATAGATTCCTTTAGTTATAGAGAAAATAAACCCAATACTAGTGATTCAGTAGGACTTTGGAAGTCCTTCTCATCTTGAGACCCTGCCCATATGCCATTTTCCCAGTGATCCCAGATTATGACAGTCAGAGTCACTCTCCTCCTTGCCCACAACCCCCACGGTGTCAACTTTCAAGACCACTCAATGAGGCCTGTGAGTTTACAAAAACCACACCAGGCAGCTTTTGTGGTAGGAGTAGAAGCTGGGGCCTGGCACTAAACCTGACCAAGTGCAGGAGTGGTCAAATAGGCTGTCAGAAGAGGTTTGGCCACAAGGCATGGATGGCATTGAAGGGCATGACGACCTCTGCCTCAGTTCAGGCAAATGCTCACACTTAGGGAACAGGTGAAGTAATCTAGGCTTTCCTAGAGGATGGAGCCCTTCATGGGTGACCCTGGCTCTTGGTCCTTGGGAGATCCCATGGGCAAGCGTCTGAAAGTCTATCTATAGGCAATTGTGCCTTATCCAATCACAGGACACTTGGTTTAGTGAGTATTGTCAGGGAGGACAAGACCAGGCTCTGGTTTTTAAGAAGAGCTGTGAACCAGACAGACTCCTGGAAGAGGAATTACAAATGGAGAGTAAAGCAGAAGCATAGCACTGCTCTGTGACCTGAAGAACACAGAAACTGGGGAGAAGGAAGAACTCAGGTCAGGGACTCAGTTGCTAGCAATTAAACATAGATCCGGAGGAGGAGTGATCTGTCACAGAGAGAACAAGGAAACTCTGTGATCTGCACTCACTCAAGAACAGCAGAGGCCTTACAGGGGCAATGATGGAGCCTGCAGGGACAACATTCCAGGTCAGCCTCATGGATTAGGTGCCTATGTATTTCTTCTCTTAGCCTGGATTGCTCTGGGAAGTGTGACAGAGATGATCAACCCACAGACCAGTGCTTAAAGCTGCCAGGGAGGTGGGAAAGACAGAGGCAGGGCATCAATACACTTCAATTCTATCCCCATGTTAAAGCTTTTCACATGTGTCTCATCTATGATGATTAGTTCACAGAGGGAGGGAGAAACAACCCTCTAATTCATGTGTGTATTTCCCCATGGCACCTACCATGATACGTGCTCTATGCACAGGAGGCACTCAGAAGATATTTATCATGGCAGACTTAATTTTAAGTGGGATTACTCAGATTCCTTGTCTGTATCAGCCCACTAGTCAGGACAACAGACGTTAAGATTGAGGGGCAGATAAAAGGAGAGGAATAGATACATCTGGCTGCTTAGGATGAGTACCTCCTTCCACCCAGTGGAGTACTTATGAGACTGTCCACCTTACCACCCATTGGGGTCACCACACAAGGCCCAAGAGTAAACTCCTTCTTATGTCATCAACATCCACTGCATAGCAATAGCAACTAACACATACTCCTTCTATCAACATATGTTGACACGGCTAAGCTCTCGGGCTCCAGCAGTGAAGAAGGCAAGATTCTGCTCTCTCAGAGCTTAGCTTAATGGAGGGAAATATGGGCATTAAAAATAATCACAAAAATAATTGATGGCACTTCTGAAAAGGGCTACAAAGGAGAAATGCAAGGTCATATGAAATCTATAACAGGGCCTTTTCTGAAGCTGTGAGGGGTTGCTCAGCCCAAGTAGGAGAGTGCTGGAGAGTTCAATCTCCCAGGGATGACCTTCCAAAGGAATGCACCATCCTCACCTTGCATGGAAAAGGCAATTCTGAGCCTTAATCTCCGTGGTACCTCAGATGGTCCATGATGGGACTGAGCCTCAGTTGCCTAACAGTGGTCTTTTTGTGTGTGTGTGTGAAGAAGATTCGCCCTGAGCTAACATCCATGCCAATCTTCCTCTATTTTGTATGTGGGCCACTGCCACAGCATGGCCACTGACAGATGAATGGTGTAGGTCCATACCTGGGAATCAAACCTGGACCACCAAAGCAGAGTGTCCAAACTTAACCATTAGGCCACCAGGGCTGGCCCTAACTGTGATTTTTAATGAGTCATTAACATGCCCTTTAGTAGATTTTATTCCCTCTGTGTCTCACTGCTCATTTCTGCCACAATGCCTCCTGGGATAGTGTTGCCAGATAAAATACAGCACACTCAGTTAATTTTTTACTAAAAATACTGAGAAAGTATTCATTGTTTATCCAAAATGCAAATGTAATGGGGCATTCTATATTTTTATTTGCTAAATCTGGCAACCTTAGCCCGGGAACACTTCCCACATAAACTACCTCTTTCTCAAGTTCTTGTTTCAAGCTTTATTTTGAGGGGAACACAAACTAAGACAAGTATCAACATCCAAAGAAAGGTCAGCAAAAGAAACAGAGTGGCCAGACAGCCAGGAGGAAACAAAGGAGAGTGATGTTCTAGAAGCAAAATGGAGACTGTTTCAGGAGGCATGCTTACATTTGCCAGGATCTGTCAATGATGCCAGGCACTGTCAAAATGCTAAGCACTTTTTATGGATTACTCATTTTCTCCTACACAACCCCATGGGGTAGGTAATATTCTTACCCGTCTCTTCAGATGAGAGAACCGAAGTGTACAGAAGTTAATTAACTTGGCCCAAGTCACATAGTTGCACAGGAGGTAAAAGCCATTCTGGTGTCCCTGATCTGAGCCAGTTTCCCTCCATTGTGCTCCCGGGTGTCCCCAAAGGCTTTATTAAGGTCTCATCGTTCTAGCCTTCAGTGTTTTACTTACAGTACTAGGCACTTCACTTGGGAACATGGAGGCAACACGATTTGCAATTAAGAATAGTCAACCTCAGAATAGTTAACCACATACCTCATACCACTGGAAAAGAGGCTAATTATTTATCTGTATACTTACTTACTTATTTACCTATTTTAAATCTTTTTATTGGCAAATTTCAAACATATGCAAAAGTAGAGAAAATAATATAAGCCCCCATGTCAATCACTCAGCTTCAAAAATTGTCATCATTCTGTCATTCTTCTTTCATCTCTCCCCTCATTAAAATATTTTAAAGAAATCTCAGTCAACATATTATTCCACATGTAAATACTTCATTTATGAATTTCTAATAGATAAGGACTTTTGAAAAAACATAACCATAATACCGGTATCAAACTCAACAAAATAGATAATTTCCTAATATTATCTGTAGTAGGCTGAATAATGGCCCCCAAAGATATGAAGTCCTCATCTCTACAACTTGTAAATATTACCTTATATGGAAAAAATATTTTTGCTGATGTGATTAAGTTAAGGATTCTGAGATGGAGAGATTATCCTGGATTATCTGGATGGGCCCTAAATGCAATTACAAGTGTCCTTATAAGAGGGAGGCAGAGGGAGATTTGACACAGAAGGCAGAAGTCCATGTGGTAATGGAAGCAGAGAGAGATTTGAAGATGCTACACTGATGGCTTAGAAAATGGATGAAGGGGGCCATGAGCTATGGTATATAGCTGTAGAATCCAGACCTTCCAGAGGTAGCACGGCCCTGCTGACATTTTAGTTGAAGCCCAGTGAAGCTGATTTTAGACTAGCTAATTTTAGAACATTTTCATCACCCCCAAAAGAAACCTCATGCTCATTGCTTTAAATTCAATTTTTGTCAAATCTACAATGCAAGGTATACTTATAGAAGTCTAGCTTATATTTCTGCTTCTTCCATCCTTTTCCCCTCTCTTCCTATGGGTAACCTCCTTTTAAAAAGTTTTTATTTAACCTTTGTTTTCCTTATTCTAAACAAATATGTATAGATATTCTTCTCATCCTTCTTTAGTTGCTTAGTAGAATAATATATATATACTTCTGACACCTTGCTTTTTTTCACTTGATAATATGTCCTGGCAATCATTCCAAAGTAATATTTAGAGATATACTACATTCCTTTTCACAGCTGTACTGTTCTGCGTTGTGTGGGTGTACCCGAGTTTATTCAACCTATCTCCTAATGATGGGCATTTGGGTGTTTCTAGTCTTTTGCTATTATAAATAGAGCTGTAATGAATAGTCTTGTGCACATATCCTTTCATATTTTTGCTAGCGTATATATGAGATAGATTCTCAGAAGTGGGGTTGCTGAGGAAAACAGGCCTAGTTAAATAAAATTAATGCTCTTGTCAAACCTAGTTTATTTTTTACAAGCATACTCAAATTCCTCATGCGATCTTACCAAAAGGAGGCTGTTCATGAGCAAATAATCAATATCTGAATAGACAGTATTTGAACAACAGTTTCAAATCACAGCAAAATCTAGGCTTACATTGTTCTATATTAAAACAGTCACATTCATTAGTGATGGTGCTGGCCATTCCAAGAATGGCCTATCACTTAGGCAATGGGTATTGAATATTCCAAGAACATTGTGGATTTAGTCTGACCTATTCTTTCTGGAAAAGAGAGAATGTCCTGGTATGAGGAGTTGATCTTAGGTTCTAATAGCATTTCTCTCATCTCCATAAGTAGCACTTAAATAAAATATGAGCTTTCTTCATTTCTGATCTATTCTTATGCATGCACAACTCATTAGCCTACCTCTTCACACTATTTCTTTTCTAGAAATGGAAAACATCTCATTCCTTTAAAACCCTCAGATACACAACTCTGCAGAACAAAAGTACCAAAATCATGTATTATTCAGGTGAGATTCAAAGGGACACTGAAGCAAAATAATTCTAGCAGCCCGTGAATTAGTGGACCACATTCACCTTTGAGCAACATGCATATTTACTAGTTTCTCTGGGAACACTTTGTTCTTATTCCTCACCTTTTCGAGCAATAGCTATAAACTCTTTCAAATCACATTGTTAATTCTCATAATTTCCCTGTGGAGGTTTGGCAGGTGAAAATTACAATATTGAAATTTCCCAAATGGAGACAGACAAACGCCTACTATGTCTACCACACAAGACAGATTAAATTTCAGCTTCTTTGCAATGTTTGAGACACTTCCAACAGCTTAGGAAAAAAGAAAAAAATCCCTCACCTTCATACTTTCTTCACCTGTCAAGGCTGATATTTTAATGCCTAATAGCTTTTTGTGTTGTCCCAGGCAAAAGTAGTTAGTGATCAACTATCTTCTTTCCATCTACGTGCTGATAGGATGTAAGAAGCTGTTGTACTAGTATAATCATTTGGTTTTTTTAAATCTATTTTTATGCCAACACTTTGGCATGAATTATTTCATTCAAAACATGCTAACTAGAAGGCATGAAGTCTTGTGGTTAATAGAAATGGCTTGGAGTCTGTTCACCAAAGGCTGGAATTTAACTCTATCAATGTCTACAACTCCCTGCCAAATTACCCAAACTCTAAGTGTCATTGCCTCATGCATAAGTCAGGGATAACAGTGCCCACCTCACAGGATTGAATGATATAACACAAGATTGAGTAATATAATGTATGCAAAAGTCTTAACTCTAGGCATCACACTTGATAAGCACTCAATACGTGAGAGCTTTTCATATTGTTATTCATATTTGTAATTTGCAGATTTGAGAGTGAAAGTAGTTTAAAGAATTTGATTATGCCCCCCTGTGTAGTGAAGAATTAATCTCACCCAAAAAGAGGTCTGGCTTTTGCCCTTGGCTACTGGGAGGTGATTTCTAGGCCCTTGGAATGTCATACTAATTGGAATATCTTTGTTTCCCTGGGGACCTTGGCTGCCAGAAAGTCTAATAATATGATTTATGGTGGGAACTTTGGACCATGAGGTATCAGTTCTACCTCTGGAGAGGCTCAAAAATAAGGTCAGCCACATGGGCAGTATGTGATCGAGCCCCACTAAAATCTCTGGACACCAAAGCTTGGGTGAACTTCCCCAGTTGGTAATACTCCATATATACTGTGACACATTAATGCTGGGAAAGTAACACTGTCCATGACTTCATAAAGAGAGGACAATGGAAGCTCTACGTTTGGTACTTTTCCTGATCTCTGCTCTATGCAATTCAAAACCACAGTGAAATATTACCTCACACCTGTTAGGATGGCTATTATCAAAAAAACAAAAGACAAGTGTTGGCAAGGATCTGGAGAAATTGAAACCCTGCACACTGCTGGTGGAAATGCAAAATGGTATAACCATTACGGAAAGCAGTATGGAGGTTCTTCAAAAAATTAAAAATAGAACTACCATATGATCCAGCAATCCCACTTCTGGGTATTTATCCAAAACAATTGAAATTAGAATCTCAAAGAGATATTAACACTCTCTTGTTCATTGCACCACTATTCACAATAGCCATGAGGTAGAAACAATCTAAATGTTCATCAACAGATGAATGGACCAGAAAATGTGGTACATACATACAATGGAATGTTATTCAACCTTGAAAAAGAAAGAAATTCTGCAATATGTGACAACACGGATGAGCCTTGAGTTCATTAGTTTAGGTGAAGTAAGCCAGTCATAGAAGGACAAATACTGCACGATTTTACTTACATGAGGTATATAAAATAATCAAACTCATAGGATCAGAAATGCAATGGTGGTTGCCTGGGGCTTGGAGGAAATGAGGAGTTGTTGTTCAATGGGTATAAAGTTTCAATTATGCAGGATGAATACATTCTAGAGATCTGCTGTACAACACTGTGCCTATGGTTAACAACACCGTATTGTATTCTTAAAAATTTAAGAGGGTAGATTTCATGTTAAATGGTCTTATCACAATAAAATACAACTTAAAAATTGTAGAAAAAGACTGTATTTCAATGAACAACTATGCATTGTCTAGAGCTCACGCTTCCCAGTTATCAGATTCTAGCCTTTCATTGTTTTTGAGCTATTTCACAGTTCTGTAAAATGTAGTTAAGCGATTCCAATGTAAAATAATTCTCATAAACATGCAAATTCTATCCTGATAGAGATATGACTTCTTTGTTCCATGGAAAAACCAGTTTTGTGTCCATTTGCACATTCAGTTAAACATTTCTTTGTTGTACATAAATTTGTGCTTTTTTGATTTTTACTTTGAACTGGTTTAATATCTGCAATTTCTTCGGGAGTTAAATAAAATCTTTAGCATATGTTCAGTCATGATTCTACCTTTTTCTGGAAATTATGTTTTAACACAGAGTATGTTTTTTAGGGGTACACCTAAAGATGAGTGACTGACTATCATTCTTACTGATGGCAGCATACAGTAGCCTTAATTTAAGGTGTGTTGATTGAAAAAAATGGGAACTATTACTTTAACAAAATGTTGTGACTTGCTGAAGTGGAAATTTACTGATTACACCTGGCAGGCATTCATTTTCAATTCTTTTTGGTAATAATTCTCGACATTTTCTCTGGTGAGTACCCTTCCACTACTCCAAGTCCATTGAGGTTTATGTGAAGGTGACTCCATCTTGGCTCCAGAGGTGGACATGGGATGAAGGTCTAAGCCAGACAGTGAACAGAGTATAGTGATTTATACTGGGGTCTGGAGTGAAACTACTCAGGTTTGACTTTCCATTCTACCACTTATTAGCTCTGGGACATAGTCTTTCTATGTCTCATTTTCTTCTTCAGTAAAATAGACAAAATATTAATGCCTATCACATAGGAAAAGAGCCTGGAACCACGCCTGACACACTCTAAGGACTCAAGAAATGTTAATTTTCATTATTCTTCCGTGAACCTGCCCATACTGCTTGCTTCAGATATGAGCCCAGGACCAAGTTGAGACAGTGAGAATGAAGGCTAAGGTTTCTGTTAAGGCTTTTGGAGAAGACTCTCTCTTTCCTTCTGATCTTAAGTCAGGAGGCTGTAGGTCAGAAGCCTACATCTTGGTCCCCTATTGGAGCCTGAGCATGAGCCAATACAGAGAAGAACAGATCAAGGAGATACAAAAGGAACAACTCCCGGTGATAAGGCTGGAGCTCCTGGGTTTACCAGTTAGCTGACCTTGAAGCAAAATAGACCCTTGAACTTTTCATTTGTGTGAGTCACTTTAGCCCTTTTTTGGTGCAAAGCCAGTTTGAGTTGGGTTTTCTACCGCTTGCAATCAGAAGATCCTAACTAATTTAGGAGTCAAAGATGAAATGTCTTTGAGGCCAGATAGCAAAATATTTTGTAGTATCCCTCAAACTGCATTACCAAGGTGATCACTTGCATGTAAAGCCTGGTCCACTCACCACTTTTCATTGCTGGGGAGTGTAGGAGGGAAAGAGACTGTATCAATGATTCAACAGAAAATTCAACTCTCAATTTAGGATAATTTGAAAAAATCTGTTTATAAGAAGATTATTTACAAAGCAGTGGAGAGGGTGTCACAGGACCACAAGGAATAAACAGAGCACAGGCTAAGGTGCAGGCCAGACATTGCCACTCCTAGGCCTATGGGGATGAAGTGAGATTAAAAATACAGAAAGCCAAGAGAGGCATACAGAAAAAGCCACTGTGATGTCAGCATCATGGCAGAGTCAACTTCCCCAGTAATCTCTCCCCTCCAACATACAATGAAAAGAACATTCATACTCCAACAGAAGACATCCAAACACAACACAAAAAATGTCAGAGAGACCCACACAGCCAAACGATGGAGGGCAGAGAGGCTGGAGCACCCCCTCAGAGGAGGTTGAATTAGGTAAGAGAAAACTTCACTCCTTCCCATAAATACTGTGATCCAGGACCAAAGGAGGCCTCCAAGAGGGAAGGAATGGGGGAGAGGACATTCGTTTGTGGGAACATCAAGGATCCCTGGTGGGCCCTTGCAGCTGTGAGGGAAGCCCTCTACCGGGGCAAAAGCTTTCACAGAGGGTGAATTTATCAAGCCAACACCCCAGGAGAGCAGATAGTGAGAGCAGAGCAAGAAAACCCCAAGAGCACAGGGGAGAAAGCACCTCTCCCCCCATCTTCCCAGTGTGGCTCCACTGCCTAGGATATCATCTGAAGGCAGAGGGCTCAGAATATGCAGCTCTTGACCCCTACCCAGTGGCAATAGGTGGTAAGTGCAACCAAATAACACCAGGATGCGAAGAAACAGAGCCATGCCCTCTAGCAATATCAAACATTATATTAGATCTCCAGACCAGAGAGAAAATGACAAGTACCCAGAAGTCAGTCCCAAGGACATGGAAATAGGTAATCTAAATGACAAAGAATTCAAAATAGTTATCACCAAAAATTCAACAAGTTAAAAGAGAATGTAGAGAAACAACTCACTGAGTTCAGGAGCTACTTCACAAAAGAGATTTAAACTATAAAGAAGAATCAATCAGAAATATTAGAGATGAAAGACACAATGGAAGAAATACAACAAAATATGGATTCCCTGAATGCTCGAGTAGACATCATAGAGGAGCGTATCAGCATAATTGAAGACAGACATGTTGAAATGCTCCAGATAGAGGAGGAGAGAGAACTAAGACTAAAAAGAAATGAAGAAAGTCTCCAAGAAATACCCAACTCAATTAGGAAATGCAACATAAGAATTATAGGTATTCAAGACAGAGAAGAGAAGGAGAAGGGAGCACAAAGTTTGTTCAAAGAAATAATAGCAGAGAACTTCCTAAACCTAGGGAAGAAGATGGAAATCCATGTGGAAGAAGCTATCGGATCTCCTAAATATGTCAATGTAAAAAGACCTACTCCAAGGCATATAGTAGTGAAACTGGCAAAAGTGAATGAAAATGAAAGACTACTAAGGGAAGCAGGGCAGAAGAAAATAACCTACAAAGGAACCCCTATCAGGCTTTCAGCAGATTTCTCTGCAGAAACCTTACAGGCTAGGAGAGACTGGAATAACATATTCAAATATTTGAAGGACAAAAAATTTCAGCCAAGAATATTCTATCCAGTGAAAATATCCTTCAGATATGATGGAGAAATAAAAACTTTCCCAGACAAACATAAGCTAAAGGAGTTCATAGCCACAAGACCTCCCTACAAGAAATCCTCAAGATGGCCCTCAAACCTGAAGAAAAGGGGGAAGAAAGGGGTTACAAAGCATGGAGTAAGGAGATAAATAGGTAGACAGAATCAGAGCAGGATAGCAAATACTCAAGTATAACATTAAAGAAAAAGGGGAGGAAAACACCAAAAACAAAGATAATCTCGTCATTTTAACCACAGACTCATAACACAAGATGGAATAAGATGTGAGAAAAACAACTTGGGAGGGGAAGAGGAAAGGGACTGAATCAGTTTAGTCTAAGGAAATAAGAGGCCATCAGAAAAGGGACTAAGTTATCCATGAGATTTTGAATACAAACCACACGGTAACCACTAAACAAAAAAGCACAACAGAGATACAAATAATGAATAAGGAGAAAACAAAGAATCACAACATAAAAAACTATATAACTCGACTGGTAGGCCAAAATACACAGGATGAGAAACAAAGGAAATGCAGGAGAACTGGAAAATGATGATAAAATGGCAGAATTAAGCCCTCATATATCGATAATCGCCCTAAACATAAATGGATTGAATTCTCCAATAAAAAGTCACAGAGTGGCGAGATGGATTAAAGAACAAGACCCAACACTATGCTGCCTCCAGGAAACACATCTCAGCTCCAACAACAAACACAGGCTCAGAGTGAAGGGATGGAAGATGAGACTCCAAGCTAATGGCAAACAAAAGAAAGCAGGTGTTGCCATACTCAGACAAAGTAGACTTCAAGACAAGACAGGTAAAGAGGGACAAAGAGGGGCAGTATATAATGACCAAAGGGATATTCCATCAAGAAGAAATAACACTTGTAAATATCTATGAACCCAACACAGGAGCACCAACGTATATAAAGCAACTATTAACAAACCTAAAAAAAGATATTAATAATAACACAATAATAGTAGGGGGCCTCAACACTCCATTCACATCAATGGATAGATCATCTATACAGAAAATCAACAAGGAAACAGTGGAATTAATTGAAAAGCTAAATCACTTGGACTTAATAGACATATATATAGAACACACCATCCAAAAACCACAGAATACACATTCTTCTCAAGTGTGCATGGAACATTCTCAAGGGTAGACCATATGTTGGGAAATGTGGCAAGCCTCATAAATTTTGAAAAATTGAAATAATAACAACCATCTTTTCTGATCACAATGCTATAAAGCTACAAAGTAATTACAAGAAAAAAGCTGAGAAGGGGAAAAAGGTGTGGAGACTAAACAACATGCTATTGAACAAGCAATGGATCATTGAAGAAATTAAAGGAGAAATCAAATATCTGGAGACAAATGAAAATAAAAACATACCATACCAACTCATATGGGATACAGCAAAAGCCATATTAAGAGGGAAATTCATCGCAATACAGGCTCACCTTAACAAACAAGAAAAATCCCAAATAAGCAATCTCAAACTACATCTAATTGAATTAGAAAAAGAAGAGCAAACAAAGCCCAAAGTCAGCAGAAGGAGAGAAATAATAAAAATCAGAGTCAAAATAAATGGTATTGAAACAAAAAAGGTGGCAGAAAGGATCAATGAAACAAAGAGCTGGTTCTTTGCAAAGATAAATAGAATTGACAAACCCCTAGCCAGACTTACAAAGAAAAAAGAGAGAAAGTTCAGATAAATACAATTATAAATGAAAGAGTAGGAATAACAATGGATACCACAGAAACGCAATGGATTATAAGAGAATACTATAAAAAACTATATGCCAACAAAACAGACAATCTAGAGGAAATGGATAAATTCTTAGACCCTTACAACCTCCCAAAGCTGAATCAAGGAGAAATAGAGAATCTGAATAGACCAATCACAAGTAAAGAGATTGAAACAGTAACCAAAAGCATCCCAAAGAATAAAAGCCCAGGACCAGATGGCTTCCCTGGAGAATTCTACCAAACTTTCAGAGATGATTTAACACCTATTCTCAAGCTATTCCAAAAAATCAGGGAAGATGGAATGCTTCCTAACACATTCTACAAGGCCAACATCACTCTGATACCAAAGCCTGACAAGAACAACACAAAAGAGGAAAACTGCAAGCCAATATTGCTGATGAATATAGATGCAAAAATCCTCAACAAAATATTGGTGGCCCAAATACAGGAATACATCAAAAAGATCATACATCATGATCAAGTGGGATTTATTCCAGGGACACAGGGATGGTTCAACATCTGCAAATCAAACAATGTGATATACCACATTAACAAAATGAGGAGTAAAAACCACATGATCATCTCAATAGATGCAGCGAAAGCATTTGACAAGATCCAACAGCCATTTATGATAAAAACTCCTAACAAAATGGGGATAGAAGGAAATTACCTCAACATAATAAAGGCCATATATGACAAACCCACAGCCAACATCATACTCAATGGGCAAAAGCTGAGTGCCATCCCTCTGAGAACAGGAACAAGACAAGTATGCCCACTCTCACCACCCTTATTCAACATAGAACTGGAGGTTGGGCCAGAGCAATTAGGCAAGAGAAAGAAATAAAAGGAATCCAAATATGGAGTGAAGAAGTGAAATTCTCACTGTAGACGACATGTTTCTATATACAGAAAACTCTAAAGAATCCACCAGAAAACTATTAGAAATAATCAACGACTACAGTAAAGTTGCAGGGTACAAAATGAACTTACAAAAATCACTTGCATTTCTGTACACTAATAACAAACTAGCAGAAAGAGAAGTCAAGAAGACAATCCCATTTACTATTACAACAAAAAGAATAAAATACCTAGGAATAAACTTAACCAAGGAGATGAAATACCTACATGCTGAAAACTGTAAGACATTATTGAAATAAATTGAAGAAGATAAAGAAAGGGAAAGATATTTCATGCTCACGAATTGGAAGAATAAACATATTTAAAATGTCCATACTACCTAAAGCTATCTACAGATTCAATGCAATCCCAATCAGAATCCAAATGACATTCTTCATGGAAGTAGAACAAAGAATCCTAAAATTCATACAGAATAGCAAAACACCTGGAATAGCCAAAGCAATCCTGAGAAAAAAGAACAAAGCTGGAGGCTTCACCATCCCTGAGTTCAAAATACACTACAAATCTACAGTAATCAAAAGAGCATGGTACTGGTACAAAAACAGACACACAGATCAACAGAACAGAGTTGAAGGCCCAGAAATAAAACCACATATCTGTGGACAGCTAATCTTTGACAAAGGAGCCAAAAACATACAGCAGAGACAGGAAAGTCTCTTCAATAAATGGTGTTGGGAAAACTGGACAGGCCCATGCAAAAGAATGAAAGTAGACCATTATCTTACAGCATACACAAAAATTAACTCAAAATGGATTAAAGACTTGAATGTAAGGTCTGAAACCATAAAACTCCTAGAAGAAAATATAGGTAGTACACTCTTTGACATCTGTCTTAGCAGCATCTTTTCAAATACTATGTCTCCTCAGGCAAGGGAAACAAAAGAAAAAATAAAACTGAGACCACTTCAGACTAAAAAGCTTCTGCAAGGCAAAAGAAACTAGGAACAAAACAAAAAGACAACTCATCAACTGGGAGAAAATATTTGCAAACCGTATATCCGACAAGGGGTTAATTTCCAAAATATATAAAGAATGCATCAACTCAACAACAACAACAAAACAACCCAATCGAAAAATGGGCAGAAGATATGCACAGACATTTTTCCAAAGAAGATATACAGATGGCCAATAGCTACATGAAAAGATGTTGAGCATCACTAATTATTCGGGAAATGCAAATCAAAAGTACAATCAGCTATCACCTTACACCTGTCATATTGGCTATAATTAACAAGACAAAAAATAACAAATGTTGGAGAGGATGTGGAGAAAAGGGAACCCTCATACACTACTGGTGGGACTGCAAACTGGTGCAGCCACTATGGAAAACAGTATGGAGATTTCTCAAAAAATTAAAAATAGAAATACCATATGATCCAGAGATCCCACTACTGGGTATTTATCAAAAGAACATGAAATAAACAATCCAAAGAGACTTATGCACCCCATGCTCACTGCAGCATTATTCACAATAGCCAAGCTGTGGAAGCAACCTAAGTGCCCATCAACTGATGAATGGATAAAGAAGATGTGGTATATATATATAATGAAACACTACTCAGCCATAAAAAGGCAAAATCATCTCATTTGCAACAAGATGGATGGACCTGGGGGGTATTTTATGTTAAGCTAGATAAGCCACACAAAGACAAACTGTATGATTTCACTCATATGTGGAAGATAAACACATGGATGAAGAGAACAAATTAGTGGTTACCAGAGGGGAAGGAGGTGGAGGGGTGGGCATAAGGGGTAAAGGTGAACATGTGTATGGTGATGGATAAAAACTAGACTATTGATGGTGAGCATAATGCAGTCTATACAGAAACTGATATATAATAATGTACCCCTGAAATTATACAATGTTGTAACCATTATGACCTCAATAAAATAATTAAATAAATAAAAATAAATGACACAGGGACAAAAGATCATTTCTAGATCAGTGCTTTTCAAATATAAATGTTCATACAAATTACCTGGGGATCTTGCTAAAACACAGGTTCTGATTCAGCAGGTCTGAGATGGGACCTGAGGTATTATATTTCTAATAAGCTTCCATGTGATGCTGATGCCTCTGATTCATGGATCACACTTTAAGGAGCAAAGTTCTAGACCAAAGATCAGCAAACTTATTTTGTAAAGAGCCAGATAGTAAATACTTTAGGCTTTGCAGACTATATAGTCTCTGTCACAAGTCTGCCCTTGTAGCACACAAGTAGACAGACAGTATGTAAACGAACAGGTGGCAGCCTAATGTGGCCTACGGTCCATAGTTTGTTGAACTCTGTTCTAGACTATTACTAATAGCAATAGTGAGTATTTATTGTGTGGCAGGGTCTATGAAAAAGGCCTGTTATGGGTTGAATTCTGTCTTCCCTAAATTTCTAATCCTGGTACCTGTGAATGTGACCCTATTTGGAAACAGGGTCTTTGCAGATATAATCAAGTTGAGATGAAGTCATATTGGATTAGGGTAGACTTTAACCCAATACGACTGGTTTCCTTACAAGAAGAGGAA
Organism: Equus przewalskii; assembly: GCF_037783145.1. Taxonomy (NCBI): domain Eukaryota; kingdom Metazoa; phylum Chordata; class Mammalia; order Perissodactyla; family Equidae; genus Equus; species Equus przewalskii. Next base: position 11,203,182 of record NC_091863.1, read on the forward strand.
AATTTGGACACAGGTGGAACATGGCCGTGTGAAGACAGAGGCAGAGATTGGAGTTATGTTGCCACAAGTCAAGGAATGCCTGGGGCAATCAGAAGCTAGAAGAGGCAGGAAGGAGCCTCCCCTAGAAGCTTCTGAGGGAGCGTGGCCCTGCCACCCCTGATTTCAGACTTCTAGCCTCTAGAACTGTGAAAGAATAAATTTCTGTTGTTTTAAGCCACACAGTTTGTGGTACTTTGTTACAGTAGCCCCAGGAAACTGACACAAGTGCTTAACACAAATTATTTAAGGCCGACAACTGCCCTAGAAATCATGTACAGTTAGTATCCCTATTTTAAAGATGGAGAAATTGATAATAGTCTAGAATAGGGTTCAACAAACTACGGACCGTAGGCCAAATTAGACTTACAGAGATTAATTTACTCTCTCAGGACAGGTCTACCATTTGAACGTTCTTCAATTCAAGAAGGACAACCATGTATCTTTTTAATTATGCAAGACATTACTATGGAGGATACAAAGTGAGATAAGATATAGTGCCTGCCCTTGAGGGCTTCTGATGACACTGTGGCGTAGGTAAGCGATCACATTGAGAAAGTGATTGAGAAAGGGTAGTAATTTATCCACGGTCATACAGTCTCCTAGGGTATTATAGTTAAGAAGGAGTAAAACTCAGGTCTCCTAACTACTAATCTAATTATCTTTCCTCTGCTTCTCAAACATGAGTGAGATACTGACCCCCCTTTTTTTCCTGTAAAATTATTGAAGGATGCCCTAGTTTTATTAGACATAGATTTATTTACGTAGTCTTGTGTTTATGATTTATTATACGTAAATCAAAACTAGGATCAACCAACATCCCTCTCCCACTGCGGAAGAATGACTGCTACATAAATCAAAACTAGGATAACCTCTTAGCTTTAATGTTTTTGCTGTTTTAAAAACCTTGTAGATATCCTTTTTATCCTTTTGAATATAACATCCTACTTGTCATTCCTCAGCCCAGCACTGTCTAATAGAAATATGTGAGCTCTTAGGTAATTTAAAAATTTCCAGTAGCCTGTTAAAAAGGAGTAAAAAGAAATGGGTGAAATTAATTTTAATGATAATATCCAAAATATTATCATTTTAACATATAACTCATATAAACAATTATTAATGAGATATTTTACATACTTTTTTCTTACTATGTCTTCAAAACCTAGTATGTATTTTGCATTTATGGCACATACTTCGAATTAGCCACATTTCAAGTGTTTGATATCCACATACAACCAGCAGCTACCAAATTGGGCAGCATGGTTTCAGCATGCTGAAACCTCTTGGTATAAATGTTAAGATCCGCCATCATGAATCTGAGCAGTTCTCACCATCTTGATCAAGACTTCCCAAGTCCAAACCACAAGTCTCTCTTCCCTGGATCATTTTGAAAGCTTCATAGTTGGGGTCTCTGATTGAACTCTTAGCTCAATACTCTAATCTTACCTCAATAAATTCTAATCCTTAAAGATCCAGAAAGATCTTTAGAAAATGGAAATTATTCCAAAGCCCTCTTCTGATTTTCCATCAGCCTATGGCTGAGAATCATCACATATACTATAAAACGTGAAGTCCTCCCTATGGATTACAGCGCCCTCATTACCTGACCCCTGACTACCTCTCTGACTCAATTTCCTACCAGTCTCTCCTTCATTTGCTCTGCTCCATGCTCTCTCTCCTCTGTTTCTCAAAAAAGTCAAGGTTACACTTCAGGCTTTTTATACTTGCTTGTGCTAAAGGACAATTTTCAAAAAAGGACAAAATCATGACTCTCATATAGATATAAAATGAACATGTGTTAAAGGTTTTATTTAGCTCATTATCAGTGAGGGAACCAGGCAGATGTTACAGTCAATTCAAAGGAGAATCCAAAGGACAGACACATTTATAGATCAGGGATATTGAAATGAATGTGCAAATGGAGGCAAAATCAACCTCTTCCTCAGTCAGGGAGGGAAGTCGATTGAATCTCCAAGGGAAAGAATTTATTACACGTCTATGAACCAGTATTATTTTGCATTCCTATCAGTTACCTGCAATTCACTGATTTGTGCAATACTCAAAGGCAATGAAAGGCACAGAGCCCCCATAGAATCAGAATCAAATAACCCAAAGGGAATGCTTTAAACCAGGATTTCTCAACCTTAGGTATTGACTACTGACATTATGGGCTGGATAATTCTTGGTTGGAGTGGGGAGGACTGTCCTGCATACTGTGGGATGTTGAACAGCACCCCGGCCTCTACCCATGAGATGCTAATAGCACACTCCCTGGGAAGTTGTGACAGCCAAAAATATTTCCACTATTACCGGATATAACCGGGGGGCGGGGGGTGCAAATTGCCCTCAGCTGAGATTCATTGCTGTAAACAATGTATAGTTTTCCAGTGAAACACACATTTTCCCCTACTCTTGTTCCTCTATGTGGAATGTCCCTCCCCTATAGCCTTTCATGGCCTGCCCCCTCACTTTATTCAAGTCTTTGCTCAAATGTCATCTCTTCCCAGGGGCCTCGCTCACCACCCTATCTGAAATAGAGCCTGTCTCCCAATCATCCTCTTCTTTATTCTTCCCCCAGCACATTTCTTTCTCTTAAGTGTCCTTGTTTATTGCTTGGCTTCCTCACTCAAGAACATAAGTTCTTTGAGGACAGAAACTTTGTCTAGTTTGTTCATTGATGTTTTCCAAGCTGCTGGTACAGTGCCTGGCACAGAGTAGGCTCTCTGGAGATGTTTGTTGAATTAATAAATCAATCAATGCATGATAGAACCAAGACAAATTTTCACAAAAAATAAATAAAAGATATGAAAACTTAAATGTAATAGACATATGGAATTTTTTGCTGAAATAAAAATAGCCACTTGAAACATGAATAAGGAGTGAACTCCAAGGGTGTCAATCCTTTTGAGTTGGGCTCTCCTCTTCTTCCAGGTAGCTTGTGAAGATTGTTGAAGCAAAATTTCTTAAATTAATCTGAGCACATCAAAGTTTATTACTCATTAATGAGGGAACTAGCAGATGGAGAATGTCAGTTTGAAAAAAATGTTTGCAGGGGCACAGACATATGTTATAAATGAGGGGCTGATGGCACCCCCAGCTAAGTTGCTAAATTGTGACGTTCGTTTCTTTCATAGAATGCTCACCTTATCATAGCCCAAAACTGGCCATTTCTTTGCTAAGTGGCATGAGTTAATATTTAGGAGATAGGGTCTTCAAGATCATCTTTCCATAATTGTTAGACATGTACAATTAGTCAGAAATAACAGGTAATAGAATATGTATGAGACATAAACAATAAGCCAACTATCTGTGGCTATCACTTAGATGTACCAAGTAACAAGGCTGTACCTCCTGACAAAGGGGCATTTATCACAGTGGCACCAAATGGTACCAAGCAAAAGTCAACCAGTGTAGACAAAGGTCCTGCTTTTCTTCCAAGCAGCTATTAGCAGGTTTCTCCAGCAAAGACATTGAACACTCAGTTTGCTTAATTCTCAATTTAGGGATAAACTTTTTCTCTTAGGATTCACTAAATTTTCCACTGCACATCACTGCACACTGGGACCTAATCAGCCTTTATTCAAGTGTAATTGATTTATGTTATTATGTCTCTGTTTTCGCTCATTAGTCTGGGACAACTGAAGTGGCAGTAAAACCTTGTCCAGATTAGGTTACTAATGGTTCCTCCTCCTTTTACCAACTCAAAGCAGGTCAGTTCGCCTCTTTGTGCAAACCTTACTTATCTTCAAAATGGGAATAACAATAAACTTACCTCATTGGATTTCGACGACTACCAAAATAAAATTATAACTGTAAACAGTAAGAGCTCAACACGTCTTAAAGGTGATCATCCTGATAACCCATACCGTGCCTAAATTAATTTTAGGGAATAAAAGCCAACGTTTAATAAGTTATTATCAAGAACTTAACTCCCCTGAAAGGCCAATATTAGAACCCCAGACATCTAAAAATCCCAACTTGAGAAATACTATTCTTTACCAAAATGCCATGCCATGGATGCAGTGCTGACAGATAAACTTAAAAAGAAAAATGCTATGATTACAATATGTTGAACGCAAAAGCAGAACTAGAAATTTGATGGCACATTCCCAAGACTCCTTTAACAAGGAGAATCACCGCCCTGAAGAGCCCTGCTCAGACATTCCTATGTACGTTTTCCACATACTGCAGTGGGTAAAGCAGCACTTACGCTGGGTTCATAACGCCACTGCCTAGCAGTGACCATTCTCACAGAACATTCCACACATATCTGCAGGCGTGTTCCCAAAAGACCTTGCTTGGAGAACACAGACACTATTTTGCCTGGCAAGGGGAGCCCAAGGCCCTGAGGCTGACAGAAACAGCAGCTGCCTTCATCTGAGGTAGGGTTGGGTCTGAACCCAACCTATCTCCACCTAACATTCCTTTGGCACCCCCGTCATCCCAGCGCCCACAGTGCCCTACCTTCTGCATTGGAGTGGCCCTCCACCATCAGCTGGCTCTGAACAAAATCGCACAGTATAGCAATGTTTGCCTTTGCTCCTGCGTCTGCTGCCTGCCAGCCTCCAGCGTCCATCACAGGCCATGCCAGCTCAGTCCCAGAGGTGCTGGCCACTAACAGTTTAAGAGTTTACTCTTACTCTGGGCACTTGCATTTTCATTGGTCATTTTTGAAGGCAGATCAGGGAGTGATAGACCCAAGGCTCAGGAACAACGAGAGCTCACATTAGAAATGATCCTTCCTGAGGCTCAGTTCTTCTCATCCATAAAAAAAAGAATGCTAACATACCTCTATCACAGGCTATCGAGACTATCAAATGGGGTTGAAGGTGATAAAAAAATAAAACAAGAAGAAAACACAGTGCAGATGACTGAGACATGAACTGAGGGGTGTGATGAACCCAAAACTTTGCACCTGAGGACCAGAGACTAGAAAAGAAAAAAATAAAGAACGTGTCACTAGAAATCTCTAAATCAGCAGTTCTCAACTTGAGCATCAGTATCCATTGGAGGACTTGCTAAAACACAGGTTGCCAGGACCCACCCTGGAGTTTCTGAGCCAGCAGGCCTGGGGTGGGACTTGAGAATAGGCAATTGTCACACGTTCCAGGTGATGGGCCATGGACCACCTTCTAAGAAGCCCTGCTCTAAACTAGTGATTCTCCATCGTGGCTGTCCATATCACTGGAATCATTTGGGAGTGGGAAAATCACTTATGCCTAAGTTCCCCTCCTCAGAGTTTCTGATTTAAGTGCTCTGGGGTGCAGCCTGGGCATCAGGAATATTATAGGCCCAGGCAACCTAATATGCATCCAGGCTTGAAAACCACTACTCTCAACCAAGAAGCAGCATCAACAAATTAGTGGCTTTTACTATTATGCCATGCCACTACTAGGCCTGCCTTTTCCCTGCATTCGCTACAGCCACCCCTTAAAATCTTCTGGTGCCTTAGGGCAGTGGACCTAATGATGGACCAACCTAGGTGGAAAGAAGAATAAGCAGATAGACCCAGGTACAACACCTGCCTAGGTATACTCAAAGCTTTGAATGGCACCAAGTGAATCTTAAGTCCTGGTTAGACGTTTTTCAACTCTAGGTATATATATATTGAAATCACCTGGGAGACTTTTAAGACAGCCTGAAGTGTCGCCCAGATCCTTTGGCCACCCATGGAAATCAACTGGGAACTTTAAAAGATACTGGGGTGCCAACTCCAGAGTTCTGGTACAGTTGGTCTGGATGTGGCCTGGGCATGGGGATTTGTAAAACCTCCCCAGGGGACTCTAATGTGCAGCCAAGGCTGAGAAAGCCTGGTGCAAACCACGACTCTTCACGATGCCTCCACAACGCACTCCAACCCTCCGAATTTTTAAAACTCCCCAGGGATTCTCATGTGCAGGCAGGGTTGAGAACCACTGTTCTAAGTGGGAAAATAAATGAAAAACAAGTATCAAAATGGCAGTTACAATATTATTGTTACTTTTTTAAGTATATATTTGCATAGGGGAAAAAAGACTGAAATGATAGCCTCCAAAATGTTAATAGAATTGTTTTTGAGAGATAAGATTGCAAGTCATTTTCTACTTGTGCTTTTCTTGATTTTCCAAAAGTTTTCCTCGTAATTATTCTTTAAATCAGTAAGGAAAACATCCCACCAAAATCACTTTGTATTCAATACTAGAATATCAAAGTGGAAGAATATGGCACTGTATTTTGCCCAAAGTAATGAATCTCTAACTGTACAACGTCATCAGTATATCAAACTAAACCCTGTAAGCTCACTCATTGTTTGATACATGAGGCTGCCTTTCTTTGCCATCTTTGTCTTCTTTATCAGACCCTACGACATTATTCTGTTGATTGTGTCCTTCTGCAGAAATCCTTTAAAAAATATCACTTGAAGGCGTCCTCAGTCACTTACTGTTAAGGGACTTTATGACATGACATAAATGTGCATTTCCCTACGAAGATAGACATTTACCTCTGAAATCCAAGCATAATTCACTTCCCAGAAGAGCTCAGCTAATGCAGGGATTTCACAAATGACATTTCCTTTATGTCAACACAACCTCCATCTTCCTGTTCTGAAAGATAATCTAAGCTCCAAGCTGAAAGTGGGCAGTGCTCTTAGAGTGACTTCAACAAGGATTTGTTACAGTTTAATGCTAAAGGATTTTGACAAGATAGATTGAAATCATAGAATTTTCTCCCTCACAGTTACAAAAACTACTCAATAGGGCTCAAAAAAATAAATAAGTGACTCAAGACAGTACAACCTTTTGGATACTTGATGGTTCTAGATAAGTAAGCAATTTATTTAATTAATACTATAAAGTTTTTTCTTTTTTATTGAAATAGAAAGTATCCTCTTTTATCAAAAGGAATTGGTCATGGACAGTTGGCTCCCTCCCATTTTGTACTTAAACTGCATTTTTTTTTAAAAGGAATTAAAATTTGCTTTGCTCTTACTCCAGGGCTCAGAAACTTTCATAAACATTGGGATGCTTTTAGTAAGCTGGCTTTTGTTATTGTTTTGGTTCTTAATACATAACACAGGAAACATCTACATAAAGTTAGGCCATTTCAAAGGTATCTGTTAGAATTTAATTCAATTACTTAGCACGTGTCAGGGACAGTGCCAGTCTGAGATGACTTGTGAATCACTGAGATACATCCCCACTTTCAAGAAATTTACAGATTGCAGGGGAGATGCGTATGTTTCATATCACTAAGAATGCAAATCATTAAAGTAGAAATCTAAACAGGCCACAGTATACAAACAAAAATGCTCTGCCAACACAGGAAAAAAATGGATAAAATAATGTAAGCCAGAGATCAAGGCAGAGCTGCATAGAAATAGCTGGCAGCTCTGCGGCTGTCTCTAAAGTAAAGATTAGAGTTAAAAAAGGAGGGGAGAAAGGGCAGGAAGACATCCCACTTAGACTAAACAGGGGAAATAATGGTTTATGGACAGAAAAGTTCACGACATATTCAGATCTAAGTAGGTAGTCAGATGGAGCTGGTCTCCTGAAGCACGGAAGGATTTGGGCCAGCTTGTGAATGGTCTTCAGTAATGAGGTGGGGATGCTGAATGTTAATTTGCGGGCAACGGAGAGCTGCTGAGGGCTTCTGAGCAGGAAGAGGGTGTGATCAGCTGTGTGAATAGTGCTCTGGCAATGGTGCAAAGGCTGGGCTGGAGTGAGGAATGGCCGGAGGCAGGGAGCCCACGTAGGAAGTGGATGGGTATGAGGTGATGAGGCCCTGTGTCTGGGCAGAGCAGTGGAGATGCCACTGTACTTGGAGTTAGAAAGAGATGCACACAATTGGCTCTTGTGCCAACTGCAGCACATCCTAGGTGACACCTCGCTTTTTTTGCCTTTTCTCATTTCTTGCTTCAATTACTTTTCCCCTTCTCCCTTGCTGCCCTGGAATTGTACCCCATACAGGTTACACAGTCTACGACGTATAGTTCATAGACTCTATTTTCCAGAGAACTTGAGCTAAAACAAGTAGCTTGTGATTACTATTTCTAGGTTACATCTATCTAACCAACCCCAACTCTCTTCTCTTCAATGCCAAAAATTTCAGATTGAAAAATTTGACTCAAAGATACACAGAAATATTCCTTTTAGGATAAAGGGAAAATAACATGACTTTTTTTCACCTTGTTAAAGCTTCGTTGACAACAAGGAACTATGAACCAAAGGGGATAGAATACATTGGCTTCCCCATAACACCCAACCCACAGAACATTCACTTCCCCAGGCCCCATCCCCCAAGGTCCAGCCTTTCAGCTGAGTTCCAAAGTAGTGGGAGCAGTCCGAGCCTCTCTTAGTCCAGTCCAGTCAGGCACTCAAGTGGCTCTATATGTCCTAACCTCCCTGAAAGTGAGACTGAGAGGTGCTGGGAGATAGGCAAACATGATGGCCTCCGACATCCATTAAGCCCTTACCCAAGGACCAGGAAGGCAGAAGGGGTCAAGAGAAAGTGGGGAGGTGCATAAATTGAGTGAGATACATCACCTTTCACCGAGGAATACGTTTTAGTCCAAAATCTTAACTCTTTACCAAAGTTCATGCTGTCTGAATGCAGAAACATATTATCAAAATTCTGCCCGGTCAGAGAAAAAGAAGCAGTAGTAGATTCTAAATGTTGAGCAATGTGGTGAAAATTGGATACGTCATGTACCCCTCCTGACTGTCCATCTATCTTTTCTTTGACTCACACCTAATGATGCTTACATTTTAACATTAGCATGTCCTAATTAATTGTCAAATACTAACAATTGTAACTCATGGAAAGCCAAACAATGCAGAGAAATTACTTATTCATTTGGAAAGGTCAGCCCAATTATAGTAGACAAAGGCTTGTACTGTCTTATGTTCCTAGTTAACGTCAGGAATCTGCCATTCCACACGTTCAATGAAAATGTGTTGACTGTCTACCACGGGCCAGGCATGCAAGAAATACTAAGAAAATTAATCCAAACCTTTGACCTTGAGGAATTTATAGTCCAATGGGTGGAGAATGACATGTAAATAAATAGTCTTAACGCATAGAGATAAGGAGAAGGCATATGCTAATTTGGTGGCACATTTTCTCAAATAAGATGGCAAAGCAATGCTTAATGCCCTATATAGAACATGGAATTTATTCTGCAGGAAGGTAATATGAATGCTTAGCAATTTCAGAAATGTTCTTCTCATCATTGCTTGCAGTGCCAGTGCTGTATGGTAAAAAGTTAGGATTGAGTTGCTAAACTACAGTCTGGAGCCTATCATATTCTATAGACTCTGGACTGCATGCACAGAGCCACTTACTTTGTGTCAATAACATGCACTTTACCTGTATGTATTGAAATTCCTCACAGGCCCCCATGTGGTAGGTATTGTTATCATTTTACAGATGAGGAAACTGAGGTTTAAGGGGGTTAAGAAATGTATGCAGGGTCACATAGTAAGTGGCATAGTGAACATGTGAACCCAGATCGCGTTACTCCAAAGTCTATGTGGTCTGCAGATTGGCTGCCTGTTAGCAAACTGTTATTGATAACGATGAGATAAGGAGCTGGTGCCAGAATGTAAATCAACTACATCAGTAAGAACATTGTTTAATTCATCTAATTTTGGGGGAGTATCAAAATGTTCTCAATAAAGGAAGCAGTGCATTGATTTACATTCTGGTGCAAGCTTCTTATCTTGTCGTGAATCGACACTGTGACGCACTGTGCTAAAACTGCATTGACTTCTAGGAAGATAACCGTAAAGCCTTTCTTCATTCACATCTATGGAGGAAGAGTATTAAAGTGCACTTTAAGCTTATCTTGAGACAGAAATACCTCAGAAGATCCCAGCTACTGGTCTAGGGAGGCTACTCCAAAATTTCCAAAACTTCTCAGCATTTTGAACATTTTCTTCCTGCCTCCCAAAGAAGCATACATTTTAGAGGGATTTGACAGTCTTAAAATTGGCCCAGGGAATTTTTTGTAATGGTGTTATTGGCCAAGCTCCTTGGCACCTTGTGAATACTCTGTGCCTGTGATACATTCTCCTGGCTGCTCAGTGCCCAGGACAACAGAGGCGATCAGGACTAGCTCTCCCTCTGTGTTGGCACCTTTCAGTATCCGCTCCTACACTCAGGGGCGTAACCAACTGTTTCCTCTCCTCACATGATTTTCTACCCTCTTTTAAGAACATATATTTCTAAACATATGCCTACTCCATGATCCAGCAATTCCAAGAAAAATTAGTATATATGTCCAGGAAAAGATATGTATAAGAATGTTGATAGCAACTTTATTCATGATAGCCCCAAACTGGAAACAACTCAGTGTCAATTAATAGGAGAGTGGATATAGAAATGGTATATAAATTCATACAATGGACTACTACACAGCAGTTATAAAGAACAGAGTACTGATATATATACAACATGGATGAATCTCACAGACATAATGATGGGTACAAGTAGCCATACACAGAGTAGTACTGTATGAATCTGCTTATATGAAGTTTAAGAACAAGTAAACTATCCATGGTGATAGAAGTCAGAATAATGGTTACCTCAGCAGCATGTGGGGAGTGGGTACAGATTGGTAGGAGGCAAAAAGGAACCTTCTAGAGGGCTGGAAATGTTCTATATCTTGATCTGGAAACCTCAATGTAAAGAAACTTTTAAAAAATACTCCAAAGAGAAGAAATATTTAAAGGATTTTGGGGTTCAGTTAAACTCAAAATGTACACATCCATTGACCCAGAAATTCCTCTTCTAGAAATTTCTCCTAAAGAAATAACCATAAATATGCACAAAGATTTAGCATCAACATACTTGCAGAGCCCTGTTTAAAACTGGAAAAAATTAGAAACACCTAAATTTTCCAGAATAGGACTTGGTTAAAGAAATTGTGATATAGTCATATAGTGGACTACTAGGTAGAAATAAAAGATGAGGTTGTAGAAAATATGCAATGTCATGAAAAACGTTAACAACATTGTGTTAAGTGAAAAGTGGTAGGTTACAAACCAGCATGTAAAATATAAATCTATTTGTATGTTAAAAGTTTGTACATATACATACATTGTACATATATAAAACACATATGTGTATTATGAATATATATCAGTATATATAAAACACTGCAAGTAGATTCACCCTCGTGTTAAATTCAGGGGTTATATTATGGGTAACAGTCTATTTTCATCTTTGGGCTTTTTGAATTTCTCACACATTTCCAACAATGAAACTTTATTACTCATGTCATCAGAAAAACATTAAAAATAAACTCTGTAGGCTTTTTACCTATTAAATAAAGTCTGTAGGTTTCTAGCAATATGAAAATGGAAATGAGGTTATTAGACAAAGACAAAATTGCATCGTTTGTGGAAAAATGTAAATCCATCAGCCAAATATCAAATGGGTAAATTAAACCATTCTGAAATCAGGGATTTCTGAGTGACCTCACATAATACCTTTACCAGTTTTGAATAATAAATATGCAGCCTGGCATCGGTAAGCCTCTATTATAGGAACCCTGAGTTGAACTCACTTGAAAAACATCCACGATCCTCCAGTTTGCCATCACTTCCTGAAGATTTTGATAGAGATGAAAAATGATCGCAACTCAGTTTCAGACCAAGATTTTTTCCCATTGTCACTTTCACCTCAAAGAAGTTGTCAATTAAACCAAAGTGAAATTTTACTGCTCTGAAGTTTCATAAAATAAGAGGTTCACTGGTATCAGGAGTTAGAATTCTGTATTGTCAGTTCCTACCATTCAACACGGAACGCTCACAGATCTGAAGAGAGAGATTTCTGTTCTTTTAAGAAAATAATGGGTATAGGGATACCAGCTGTTGCAACATCACTGTCAGTGTATTTTAACAATTCCAAACTAATTTTCACTGACGCCACAGCATTCTGAAGTTATCAGATAAAACCATGCCTACGTGCTTTGGGTACAAAACCCCTACAAGGGATAGCTGCAGGCAGTTGAATCTTTTCCAGTGGGAGAAAGGTAACTATGGTAACTATTTTTATCTACTAACATTATAATTTCGTGTTGGCTAAAGCTGCCTACAGCTTTATTTGTAATAGTCAGCTATTGAGGGAGCCCTTGAGAATATTCTTCTAGAAGCACCAGTCTCTCTGTTCTTCCTTTACCTGCTAAGGAGTCATTAAAAGAAAATTACACAGGCAAAATAACACCGTTTTCAGGTTTTTTTTTTCAAAACAGACTTTTCCTAGACTGTACATACACACAAAATCACATAATATTGTGATATTTATACTATATTGTATACTCTATTTTTTAAAAAATCCATTGGAGGGTCCCCTAGCTAGCTGCTGGGGGCTTTTTTCCCTCAAAGCCTCTGGGTTGGGTGTTGAGGTGATGAGTGCGGATGTCAAACTTGGTACTACAAGCTATTTAGGCTGGAGGCAAGGGGAAGAAATGAATGGAGGATGCTATCTGTGCTTCCCTCCCCCCACACAACGTCTGTGGAGTTTGTGTGTGTGTGAATGTGTGTGCGCATGCATGTTATGCATGTTTGTATATTGGTGAGAGTCGGGGGAAGACGATAAAGGTCAACCAGAAAAGGCTATAAGTCCAAATGGCAAATTGTGATTAATTTACTAGAAATTCTGGTCTACTAAAAAATATCCAAACCAGGGACAAGCAAACATTTTCTGTAAATGGCCACGTATCAGTTTCCTAGGGCTGCCATTAACAATTTACCACAAACTTGGTGGCTTAAAAGAACAGAAATGTATTCTCTCGCAGGTCTGGAGGCCAGAGTCCAAAATCAAGGTGTTGGTAGGGCTGTTTCTTTTGACATCTCAAGGGGAGAATCTTTCGTCTTCCAGCTCCTAGTGGCTCCTGGTATTTCCTAGCATCACTCCAATCTCTGCTCTCAATTTTCACACGGCCCTCTCCTCTGTGTCTTTGTCTTCTCTTCTGCCTCTTATAAAGACCCTTGTCATTGGATTTAGGGCCCACCTAGATAATCCAAGATGATCTCATCTCAAGATCGTTAATTATATCTGCAAAGACTATTTCCAAATAAGGTCACATTAATAGGTTCTGGGTTTTAGGATGTGGACATATCCTTTTGGTGGCCACCATTCAACCTGTAACAGGCCGAATAATAAATATTTTAGGCTTTTGGGGTTATATGGTCTCTCTTGCAACTACTCAACTCTACCATTGTAGCGCAAAAGCAGCCGTGTACACAAATATGTCCACAAATGGATGTGACTGTGTTCCAATAACTCTGTTTACAAAAACAGACAGTGGGCCAGATTTGGTCCATGGGTCTTAGTTTACTGACTCCTTGTCTAAAACTTCTTTCCTGGAATTCAAGGACCTTAACAGCCTGGTCCTACCTGAAAATTCTGACATTAACTCATACATTCCTGGGCATGGCACCTCAGTTAAAGTCAAAAGAATTTGCCCAACATCCTTTGAAGAGGTTTTCCTGGCTCCCACAGTTTTTGCTCACTACGTGTTCAGCCTCTTGCGAGTGTGGCCAGGCGTGCAGTGAGTGCTGAATGTGAGTGGTTGTTACAAAGTGCTTCCAAAGTCAGGCATGCAGACAGTTGATAGTGGTTGTTTTTAGAGGATGGCACGCAGGTGCCTTTCACTTTCCTTTATACACTTGCCCCTATAATTGAATATTTGCCTTGAGGAGGTTGCCAGATAAATACAGGATGCCCAGTGAAGTTGAATTTTAGATGAATAGTGAATAATTTTTCATTATAAGTAGGCCTCAAATATTTTATGGGGTATGCTTATACTAAAAAAATGTTTCTTATTTATCTGAAATTCAAATTTAACTGGGAATTCTATATTTTCATTTGCTACATACGGCAACCTTAGCCCTGAGCATTTCTTACTTTCCTAAGCAGAGACAGAGTGATAATTAGAAAAAAATAATAAAACATAAGAGGTTGCCATTATTACTCTTTTATTCTTGTTTGTTTGTTTTAGTTGCACAAGTACTGCATAGCTGTGTTTCCCCAACAAGGTACGAGAGGGTCTGATATTTTACACTTTGGTCACCCCTGTATATTATCATTCTTTTAGTTTTTGCCACTCAATGGCATAACAATCGTATTCTTAGTTTTGCTCATTTGTTTTTAAACGAAAATGTTTTTTATTACGAAAGTAGTGTGTACCCAGTAAATTCTGAATGTTCTAGAAGGATATAAAATGGGTATTAAAAGTCTCCCTCAGCCCATCCTTTAGTCCCTAGTTTACTCAACTGAGAAGTAACTGCTTTTAAGACTTTCTTATATATTTTGTCTGGATTTCTGTATGCCTATACAAGCATATATTTTATATCTATATCTAGTTTTTATACAGATGGTGTCATACATTATTCTTTATCTTGCTTTATTTTCTTAATAATATATCTTGGACACCTTGTACATCTGAATATACAGCTCTACCTCACCATTTTAAAAACTAACCTCTGTAAAAGAAAATAAAAGTTATCAGGAACACCCCCAATTTTTACTTTAATTATATCTAGTTTTATGTTTGAACATTTTTAAGTAACATTATAATAGAAGTAAACTCCTAATACATATGGGCTTTATATAATTATAAAACCAAAATAGGCTTACAAATTAAATTCAAGCAGCTGGAAAAATTTAATTGAACAACATTAAGTTAATACATGATGTAACTTTGCTGAAACATACATTTTCTGGTGTAAAGATGTAGTCACATGTTTCATGGTATACTGGTGGTCAGCATGATTTTATTTTATTTTATTTTAAAGATGGTGGGCCTTAAAGACTTTAAGGCTTGTCGTTATCATTAATGCTAATTTTCCTTCCTCACAACAAATGTGTTTGTAATCATTAGTTCTGTATGCTTTCAGGCCAATTAATTAAATAGTAAAAGCTGAAATACAGTTCTTTTAAAAGGCTTCTTCACAAACATTGCAGACTTACTCTTATAGTTACTGAAAATAAACCTGTTGTTCAGTACAAAAAATGTGATATTCACATCCCATCTAATCATAGGACAACAAAGGTGCTTACCATTAGGATATGGTTTCTTGTAAGTTTATTCTGCCTCTGAGAGAGAGAGCCATGCAATGACTCAAGTCTCCCTCAGTATTCTTTAACAGCCCTACTGCAAGACATCCTCATGGACACACATTGTGACATTATTGGGCAAAAACATATCACTTTTTGCCTTAAATCCTCTTCTGTATATCTCTCTTTATCCTACGACAATTAAAGTAGTATATTATTCATCTCTCCTATGTTGATTTGATTATATCAAACCACTTTTAATTTACCAAATAACTTAAAAGTCTTATTCTATGAAAGTGTTATAAATGTAAATTATAACTGCAAGGGATAAGTTTTGCCCTTGTCACTATCAATAGAATTAAACAAGGGTACAATGGTGGTCAGAAGACGGTTGTTCCCACTTTGATTTAAGAATATTCCAAACAGGAGGTAGTTAGATCTGCTTATCAGCCAGAATATTAAGAGTTAAATATAGTAGCTTCAGGCACCAGTGTGATTAGAAACACAAATGCAAATATGGACTGGGCTCATTTATAATGTGATCACACAGATCAGGCGTCAGCGAGACTCCTGTAAAGACCCAGATAATAAATATTTTCCATTCTGTGGGCCATAGAGTCCCTGTTGCAACTACTGAACTCTATCATTGTAGTACAAAAATAGCCATACGTGATACATGTATGAATGAACGCGTGGCTATGTTCTAATAAAACTTTATTTGTAAAACTCACAGCATCCTGGATTTGACCCGTGGCCTGTAGTTTGCCCATCCCTGATATAGACAATCCAGAATGCACTTATATTACTTTTACATATGACATAGAATTTAAAATACAAGATTAAAAGATTCTTAGGGACCCAGAAAATATATCTCTCCTAAAGAGTTTACTTCATTCTTCTTACTTCATCCTGAATAGTATTTCAGTTTCTAATAGTGCTGTGAACAAACTCTTTAAATTTTTTTTCATTATTATATTCTCTAATTGGCTGTGGCTTGGTTGAAGGACAGCTACTGATCTGTGTATGTTGCTCTTACATCTGGCTTACCTACTGAACTCTAATATTCTGTTAGGGTTGGAGTTGATTGAATAGGCTTTTCTAGGTAGATAATGATAAAAACTTGCAAATCACAAGAGTTTCTAATATTCACATGTCTTATTTATTTTTCTTGTTTAAATGCACTCGCTAGGAATCCCAGAATAATGTTGACTGAGCAAGTGAAAGCAGCCAATCTTGTCTTGCTCTTTTTCAGTTTTTTTCATTGTAAGCCACTTTATTAAAGTCTTCAAAAATTCTTCTGCATCTTTCATATGAAGCAGACAACAGGGGCCCAAATTTGTTACATGTCAGCTCTCTGAATCTAAGCCCTAATGCCTACTGCTGCAGCTTATTAAAAATACTGGCAGTGGACCAGTTTAATTAATTTGCTGAAGGGCATATAAAACTCCTAGGTTACACATAAAATATGGGAAACTCATTTCTATATGAATCCCTAGCAAGGGGTATGGGTTTTGGCTCAGACAAATGATTAGGGACCACTGGATGATTCAGAGTCAATTCGCATGGCCATCAGAGTGGTCTGCAGGCAGCACTTTAATTTCATAACCAACTCATCCTGTAGATGGGGTTACTTCTGCAAACTTAAGTGCCATTTATTAAACTATTGTCACCCAGCTCCAGACCTGCACTTCTATACTTAGCTCTATGATGCTGGGGCAAAACATGTTTTTACGTTTCCAGCCAACCCAGTTACGCTCCCACTAGGGGGCGCCAGTAATAGACTGTAAGGCCAGAGAAAGGAGAGGGACTTGATTTTTCCTGTCTGTTTTCTTTCTATGGGTTTCCCACTGGATTCTTGTTTCTATCATCATCACCTCAGTCTTTCCTCTTTTTCAAAAAATACTTTTTGTTTTATGCTTTTTGGTGAGGAAGATTGGCCCTGAGCTAACATCTGTTGCCAATCCTCCTCTTTTCTTTTTTCTCCCCAAAGCCCCAGAACACAGTTGTATATCCTAGTTGTAAGTCATTCCGTTTCTTCTATGTGGGATGCTGCCACAGCATGGCTTGATGAGCGGTGCATAGGTCCATGCCCAGGATCTGAACAGGCGAACCCCAGGCCACCAAAGTAGAACACATGAACTTAACCACTCAGCCACTGGGCCAGCACCCCCAGTCTCACTTCTTTACCCTGGAACTGGCAAGGGCTTGCTGTAGCAGCAGCTGAATTCAATTTTCCCTTTTTTCAACACATGCAAAACCAGCCTCATCGTACCCCACCATCACCCTGAGATACCAGGACCTGCTGAGCAGTGTCCATTTCTCAGGTCTTGGAGTTTTAATTCCATGGGCCTCTCCTCCTCCTCCAAGCTTCTAAAATTGTACAATCCCAACCTCTTACCTTTGTTGCCCCAGAGATGGTAGCAGCTTCCTGCAGTTGCTACCTCTCCAATATCTTTTTCAGTTACCTAGTTGACATTTTATACCTAGCTAACAATTCTTTATATTAAATTCTCTGTATTAAAAGTACTGGTGTAATTTCTGTCTCCTGACTGGGCCCTGACTGATACTTACCTACAGAGAAAGACTTTCTTACTGTGTGGGTTCATGTTAGCTCTCATACCAGAGGACTTTTCCTGACACTGCCCCTTGTTGTCAGGATCCTTTTACTTTTTGAGAGGAGAAGGTTCTAGCTGAGGATCACAAGTTACCTATGACTAAGATTAAATAAATAAATAAATATCCTCGTTTTTAAATTAGTTTCACTTACACCATGTTCTTCCCATTGCTTTTAAGACTTTTCTGCCCTCTAGAGAGCTGAAACTCAAAAGATATTTTATGTAGTGCCCGTTTTAACCAATTGGAAAGCAAAACCAGGTTGAGGGTGAATAAATACCAAAGTTTTCAGAGTATGAAAACTCAAAGACTGCTTTCACTAAAGTAATTAAGTTTTGTCCACCTTGAGGAGAAAGAAAAATGGAGATTCAGGACAGAATACATTATATTAGTGATGAAGAAGGCAAAATGTGGGAGGTGAGAGAATTTTTTTTTACCCTGTGGAAGTAAAAGATCTTATAGTTATATGCATCATTGTCAATATATCTAATAATTAATATGGCTAGCAAAATCACCTTTGTGTGAAAAAGAAATTATTTTGCTCCCATGGGGTCAGGAGTGTGGAGAAGTCATTGAAAAATAGCTCAATTAAGTTGGATGAGAGTGAAACATCAGCACCTTGATGGGTTTTCCCAGCTTGCCTCAGGCAACAAGACATAGGATGAAATTTCGAAGTAATAAACTTAACAAAAATACTTGGCATTGAGAGAAGTCAATACTTATAACAAGTTTAGGTTCCCATAGGGAAAATGAGCACACATTTCAGCTGGTAGAGGAAGGGGAATTCCCTTCCCCCGTACACTGATGTAATATCTGAGCCTGTAGGCCTAGTGCCTCCCTAATTCTCAGGGTCATAAAGCATCAAAATTGGATGGGAAGACCTAGAAAATGGAGCAATTTCCATCCTACCTCCACACACGGAAGTAACAACAATTTAGTTTGTGCTTTTTAATTAGTGGTTCAATTCAATTCAACAAGCCTTCTAAATAGATGGACATAGATATAGATGTGTGTGTTTGTACAAAGCTTCCGTCTTCTATGTCTTTCTGTCCATTTGTCTGTCCGTCCATCCATCCATCCCAGTGAGCTAGGCAGTGAAGACCAAAAAATAAAACTGTGTTGCCCTAATCCCCTGTCCCCTTCTTTATAATTTTCTTGTGGTGCCAGGGATGAGGGGAGGGTAAACTCTGCATGAAAACACAAATATTTTTGCAAAAAGTGTTTTAGAGCATTCCATCCCCCATTTTAAGAGCCACTATTTAAAACTCAGGTGAAAGAAAAAAGGACTTGATTCTCTTTCAAACTCCATGATGTTCTCTTCCTCAGAACCTTTAGCTCATGCTTTTAATTGTGCCTAGAACAATCTTCTTTGCCAGGCTAATGATTATTTATGTCTCAAGATTCCATCCAACCTGAATCCCTCTTCTGTGCCCCAATAGCTCTCTCTTATAGCACATTTCACTTTATATTAGAATAATCCATTTAAGTGTTGTCCTCACTTATACCAAGGCAAGGACTTTGTCTGACTTGATTTTATATCTCCTGTGCTTACCTCGATGCCTGGCACATAATGGGTGCACAATAAATGTTTGCTGTTCTGATCAAGTTCATTGGCAAGTTGGAGATGAAGACATGTAAACGTAAGAATGTCATCAGAGTTTTCTGCCCATTCTTCTCTTTTATACACCTGTGTCCTCTTTCCCCAGCTAGATTTAAAAGTGCTTGATGGCAGAGCCCATATCTAGTCATTGCTTTATTCAATTTTTTTATTCCTCATTTCTTGCCAGTGCTAGTATAGTGTTCAGTATAGAAACTGAACAAAAGTGTGGGTTGCAATTTTTCATTCAGGCAATGTGGTTGTAAACTTTTTTATTCAATCATACCCAAAGATGAATACTTTTATTTCCCTAAAGCAAATACCTTGCACTGTATAATGAAATATACTGTTCAAGGCTCTTTCTCGCCCAATGGTCCAAGTCTTTATTCATACTCATTTTTGAATTTCAACAGGCTCCCGGAAACAACTGCCAATGTTCCCTTCTGGGATATAGCGAAGTCTTCAAGGCAGTTTGAAACTGCCAATGTGTTCACAGAACAGGCTCTTTAGTGTAGAAAAAGTTAGAAATAGAAATTCAATGAGCTGAGTTCAATCAACATTTCTAACTTTTATGTACGCACAAAGGAGTTCGTAAGAACGCATGTGTTTCCTTTGGTTGCAGGTGGATTTCCTTCTCTCAAATTGGCATCACCAGCCAGTACTTTAACAGGAGAGGAAAGGGCTGGAAACCCAGCAGCCAGAATAAAGAACAGTAAGGAATGTCTCAAGGGGGAAAATGGAAGCATGATAATTTCATGGCCTCCTTTAAGCTTGTTAACAGGCTATATAGGAAGCAGGTGGCATAATCTCACAGGAAGCATTTATTATCAGATGTTCGTCCTCAAATTCAAGGCTAGCCATTTCCATCCCTGCTTATATCCCAGAGGGCAGGAAGCAGGTTTAAAACAGCCCTGAATATCAATGTATGTAGTGTAAATTTTGTGTTTGGTGAAACTGTTTAGAAATAGATTTGGCTATCCTTCTACTCCTCCGCTACAAGCATAAAGAAAAATACTAAGAATGTAATCCCCAGGAAAAATATTTTGGTGATTCATAAAACATACTGGTCTTATTTTGTCTAGAACTATAAAACATTTCAAACATACAGTTACAGTATAGAAAATCATATAGTATGCTTTTGTCCTACACCAAGATTAAATAGATAGAAATGGCTTACATTTTTTCCCTCTCTTTTTTTATAAAGTGTTACAGATACAGCTGTAGTCACTCCATCCCTTCCCCCTCCTCCTGAAGTTGATGTTTATTCTCCTGCACCTTAACAACATAAGCATATATCCATAAGCAAATTATGTTGCTTTTTGTTTTTAATTTTCACATAAATGATATAATGATGCATATTGTGTGCCCTGCTCCTTTCATTCAACATTTTGTTTCTTCTTTTAAACACTTTTAACAGGCTTTTATTTATTTTTTAAAAGATTTTAATTTTTCCTTTTTCTCCCCAAAGCCCCCCAGTACATAGTTGTATGTATTCTTTAGTTGTGGGTCCTTCTAGTTGTGCTATGTGGGACGCCACCTCAGCATGGCCTGACGAGCAGTGCCATGTCCTCGCCCAGGATCCGAACTGGCGAAACCCTGGGCTGCTGCAGCGGAGCACACGAACTTAACCACTCGGCCACGGGGCCGACCCCTATTTATTTATTTTTAATTCTATTGAGGTCATATTGGCTTTTAACACTATGTAAATTTCAGGTGTACGTTATTTCAGTTTCTGTATAGACTGCATCGTGTTCACTACCAATAGTCTAGTTTTTATCTGTCAGCATACACATGAACATTTTTATCCATGCTAATACATGCAGACCTAGTCCATGCATCTTCACTATTGTATGCTATACATTTTCTGAATACTACAGTTATCCATTATTCTTTTGAGGGATAGAGTTAATCTCCAGTGTTCCACTAAATTATCTTGTGCTTGTCTTCTTGTGCACAGGTGTAAAAGTTTCTAGAAATGGAATTGCCCAGTTGATGTGTATGGTTACCTGCATCTTTATTAAATATTGAAAAAATTCTACCCAAAGTAAGTAAATCAATTTATAGTCTACCACCAGTGCCTTTGAGTTCCTGTGTGTTTATGCTCAATTCTTGCCAACATTTCGTGTTATGAGACTTGAATAATATTTGCCAATCTAAGAGTGGAGGAGTGATATTTCATTATTATTTAAATTTGCACTCCCCTGATTATGAAGCTGAGGAATTTTCCATATGGCTTATTAGCCATCGAGAACTTCTTTTCTCTGAACTATCTGTTCATCCTTTGCCCATGTCTCTTTTGGGTTCTTTTCCTTTTTAGTAAAATTTGCTTGTAAAACCATGTGGACCTAGTGCTCATTTTATAAATAGGCTTTAGATTATTGATTCTATTTCTTTAGTGGTTATGTTTTCTATTTTTTTAGTCAATTTTATAACTTAAATGTTTTAGTAAGAAATAAATAATTTTTTCTAAGTCTTCATTTGCCCTTAATTTCTAATGCTATTTTAGCTAGGTGTAAAATTATAGATAACAGTTAATTTTTATCATTATTTTGAAGATGCTATCCTAATGTAACTTGGTCTATATTATTGCTATTGCAAAGCCCACTGTCTGTCTTACTGTTAGTATTGTGGATAATCTGGCTTTTCTTTTTGGCTGTTTTTTAAATGTTTTCTTTGTTTCTTTGCCTGAAGTTTCACTACTAATGTCTGGATGTGTGCTTATTTTTGCTTATCCTACTCAGGACATGTGTTTTTTTAATTTTAGGAATCATGTCTTTAATCCATTATGAAAAGTTCTCAGTTATTATCCTGCAAATATTGCCTCTCTGCCAATCTTTCAATGTCTCTTAACCCCTCCTTCCATATTTTCATCACTTTATCTCTTCATGCTTCATTCTGATCAAAATACTCAGATTTACCTTCTTGGTCACTGAACCTCTCTCTGGCCATATATAATTCACTGTCTAATTTGTCCAATGGGTTTTTAATTTTAATAACCATTTTTTTCATTTCCAGAAATTTTATTTGGCTGTTTTTCAAATGCTTGTTCTTTCATAGTTTTTTGTTCTTTTTCTGATTTTGATTACTTTATGTGTTTAATTATGTTAAACATTTTTTTTATAGTCTCCAATAAATTGTTCTATTATTTGAAGTTCTTTGACTTCTAATTATCTTATTTTAGGTCTGTGGACTCTTGGCTCATGGTAGATTTTGTCCTCAATTATTAACATTAATAGTAAATTTTAAAATTATCAATAATATATCAAATTCCTTGCAGAAAGCAGATGGCATGTCAAATAGAGTAACTGTGGAGATTTTAATAAAAGGACTATTTCCAAAGGTGTAGGCAGGGCTGAAAGCAGCCAAAAGATAGTGAAACATGAAGCTATTGCTATCCCAAGCCTGAGTGGCACAAGGAGGAAGTGATTATTGCCAGACGTGTAGTTGGAGAACAGGGTGCCTGACAGGAGCCACGTTCTTCGGTAGAGGGAGGCCAGCACTGCCAACTCACAGCCCAGTATGGATGCAGCCAGGAGAACAATTACCATGACCTGCTAATCTTTGTCCTTCTATCTCCTGCCATTACCTCCTACTGGCTGAACCCAGTGAAAAGCCAGGAAGCCCAGGTGATGCAGTATATAGAGGTCAATGTGCTGGGGAACAAAACAGGGTGGAAAAGGATGGAGCATAGATATGCAGGGGCAACTGCAGGACATTCAGCACAGTTGTAAGCTCATGGTCAGGGTTGACTTATCTGTTGGAAGCCCCTCTTCCTTGGGAAGAGGGCATATCCACCCAGAGAAGTTTTATATTTGCTTCCTGCATATACCTTAAGGTTATCATTGGCCTGCACTCAAGTTCTGTGTTAATTTTCAGCTCAAGCACTCCTGATCCAGAAGAATGGTTTAAATTCTAACCCTAAATCATGCGAGACACAGACCCACAATTATACAATCTAAAGGAGACAGTTTTTATTTCTACCTAAAGCCCATTCATGGGCAGAAAAGTTTCTTTGTTGCCTTATTATGCTAATGGATGGAATTTTTCAACTCTTTCTCTATATATCAGCCCTGTAGGAATCTTGGCTTTATGCAGGGATCTTGGTTACTACTATCCGCCTTGTATAAATTAAAGAAGACCTTTCCTCCAGCCCCTGGATGGGTGGAAAACCCGAAACCCTAGATTACCAAGACTGAAAACCTCTTTACCCACCAGCCAGTCAGATGCTTGCCACTCTGGCTATAATTCCCATCATAGAGATATAGGGGGAAATATGAGATAAATTTATATTATTTTCATCTATATAAGAAATTAAACATCACTAACATTTTATATAAACATCAACACTGGCATGTTCATTCAATTATAAGTCAGATGGTCACAGTCAGTCCATAAAATATCCTGAAGGAAGCGGGAGATATCAAAATATGGAGGGAATGAGACCCTTTTATCCAGCATTGGCACTTTGTGACA
The DNA here is from genome assembly GCF_037783145.1 of Equus przewalskii. Classification (NCBI taxonomy): domain Eukaryota; kingdom Metazoa; phylum Chordata; class Mammalia; order Perissodactyla; family Equidae; genus Equus; species Equus przewalskii. The sequence continues at coordinate 11,226,943 of NC_091863.1, forward strand.
TTTCAGTTTACGTACTACAGGATGTCATCACATTTTCTTTAATAAAAACAAGACCTTTAAACAGTAGAATCTTCATAAGGCTTTGTAACAACATGATGTAACATTCCATTGTGTTTGCTACAGAATTTTCTGGTTATCTTGTGGCAAAGTATTTAAAATAGTCATCGACTTAAAGATGAGTTATGTATTTTTCTTTCATAAGAAGTCTAGTTTCCTAGTTTTCTGGCAAAGAATTCAAGTTTTCCATGCTGACAAGTGGCTGTCAGTAGTTGGCTACTCAGCAGACTTAAAATTAATGCACTAATGTGTCTCTTCAAGGTATACGTTAACATTTTAGCCAACTGTGCAAAAGTAACTGACTTTTCAAAGAGGTATTTTATGGAAAGAGCATTTTCAAAATAAATGTTTAGGAAAATTTCCAGCATTATGTAATTTTGTTACCAAAAATGATATATCACTTATAAAAATATTATCATAAATATAAACAGAAAAGCCTTGAAATTGAATATTTTACACTGAAAAAAGTCTTTAAAATGCAGAGGCTTACTGGCTTTTAAACCCATCAAAATATATTTAAATGTGAACGTTTCATAAATTGGCAAGAAAAAATTATTTGTATCATGGAAAATAGAAATTAATAACCAAATTTTAACAAAAAGTTTGGCATAAATGGTGACCGGAATTTTAAAAAATAAGAATTATGAATCAGAAGCAGGAGGCAACAAAGCTCTTCTTATAAAATTTGGTGATGGATTTCAGAGAGCAGAAGCTGGGGTCATCACTCTCTGCAGTTGGAGATCTAAGAGGTGTATTTTCATGGTCACCACACCAATACAGTAGACAAAGCTGCCAGGTTCTGTGTTAGATTCAGGGCCACCAGGACAGGTGAAGTCATTCCTGCCTTTCATTTAACTGTAAATAAGTCTGCCGGCACTGGCCTGTATCAGCATCTTCAAGGCCTACACACCAGCCCACCTACACGTTTGCAGACTATAGAGGGATATCTGCACTCCACACAGACTATCAATAGTGAAGGCTGAGGGCACACATCATAAGTCCACTGTGGGGATAAGTAGGAGGCTGAACAGAAGAAGGAAAATCCAATTTCACAGATACTTCTCTCAGATAGAATTTTTCAAAGCCTTTTCTCTTCCTTGTATTTCATCAAGTACTTGGTCCACAACCAAATATTATTTGGAAAATGAAAGGTCCATATGTTCATACAGGTAAAGTGTTTTTTTTTAAAAAAAAAATAAATGTTCTTTTATAGTATATTGGGCTGTTTTCCAAATCCTTGACCAGACACAATGCTAAAAATGACGAAATTACCTCTATGAGGTACTTCTGCTGGGAAAATGTTCTGTTTGGCGCTACATCCCACAGTTGAATTTTTATTAAATTTCATGCCACAGGCTATGTTCTAATTGGCTCCCACAAAAATTTCCTAGCTCTACTTCATTTTGTTGATTAATGGCTCCAACTTTCAATTTAATCATAGAATTTGTTGATATGATACTTAAAAAACAAATACAGTTGAAAGTCTAAAAATCCTTGGCATCAACCAAATGCTAAAATAGATATTCTGAAATATAAGTATATTGGATTTCCTAATACACAACCTCTGCTCCATCCTCTCCACCATTTTAAAAAAGTCTTTTGTGACATCTACTTATCTTGAAAAGTACATTTATTTTAAGCTTATATTTTTAACATTTGATTCATCCTTAAAATGATCAAATGTAAATGAAGGTATATAAACAAACAAAGACCTAAATTAAAGGACAAGTGTACTTATGTTGCTTTCTTTTGTCAAATAGAGTACAGTACCAGGCTAACCCTACACTATACTGTACTATTAGCCTATACATCTATACTACTATGCTATACTATATGGACCCATAGAAGTTCCATATCTTAGTTAATATAATGCCAGCTACTAAAACAAATAAATGTTTAAGCTGTCAAAGGCATAGATATTAGACATTTATGTTTTACTCATGTACAGTCCAGTCAATGGCCAAAATGAAACCCAGGACAATGGTATAATGATTAAGAAAGTGGTTTTCGAAGGGAGACATCTGGGTTCAAAACCTCAACTCTACCACATAATAACTGTGTAATCTTTGGCACATTTCTTAACCATTTTCTGTCACAGCTTGGCAGAGACTAAGGAGACACAACTAAATTTAATATGAGGTTCAGGACCAGAAGAAGAACAGTGGTGGGGAAACTAGAGAAAGTCACGGAAGAGCTGTAGGTTAGTTAGCAGTGCTGTGTAAATGTTCATTTCCTGATTTTAATCATTGTACCATGGCTATGCTACATATTAGGGGAAGCTGGGTAAAAGCTTTCTCTGGGAACAATCTGTAGTATTTTAGGAGTTCTCTATGCCTAAAATTATTTAAAAGTAAAAACAAAAAAATAAACATTTAAACAACCTTTTGTGTAGGGCATTTTGTCTGACACTCGTGTTGTAATCTTGTAGTAATGTGGGCATGATACCTAACCTATAACTGTCACTTCAGTCTAGTTATTGGCTCATTCACAAGTGACTTCAGTTAATCTGGCAATTCCAAGCTTTGCAACTCTTATCCTCAGGCATGGAAAGATCATCAGAATATGTGAAGGAAGAAGAACACACAGCAGAAAATTTGCAAAATAAAGTAATGATGGGTAACTCCTGTCCCCTCACAGTCTTCCAACTGAAAGAGGATAAAGAAGACATCTAGTTTCTTTCACAGCAGGGATTAGATTTGAATTTGACATCATCATTATTATCATTAATAACAACAGCAAAAACAAGTAAAAGCCTATATCCTCCATGGAGACATTTTAAAAAAGCACCTCCATGTTCATAGATGAAGCTACTTGACCCGGCTGGTGATTTGTATGGTTCTTTTTCCCTTCTCCTTTTGCACCATCTGCCTTGTATGTCCTGAATACCTGGGCTCTGGAGTGCTGCGTAACTTCTCTAGTGTCACTGTTGTGTGGCTTTCAGCAAAGCAATGGAAAAGGAGAGGCAGAAGGAAGTAATTGGTTTATCTCACATTTTGACAGAGAGACAGATCTATTCTCTGCTATTGTCCATGCGAAGCTTCTCCAAAATGCGTGGCTTTGATGCGAGATTCATCTGGCAGCATAGTAAAGACTCTAGGGAGGTTGGAATTTACCAGCACAAAATGAACTGACATGAAAGAGTGAGCAGAGCGAGGAGGGATGCAGTTAGAATACAAAGCCAGACTGGGACTATAACTGCTTCTCTAGACCTCTGCGATTTTTTTTCCTCTTCTGACACTGGAAAATGGAGGAAGCGTTTCCTGCCTAAGCTGTTTCCACTTGGAGTGAATGATGCTTTCTGACTCTAGGAATTGCCTTGAGATCAGTTATTTGGGTCATTATCTGTGCCTCAGTTTCCTAATCTAGAAAATGGGTATGGCAAGAGGACATAGGCCTGTTGGGAGGGGAAAATGAGTTCACACCTATAAAGAACTTAAAATAGTACCAGACACCTTGTAATGCTCAATCAGTATTAGCCGTTGTTCATGATGGTGATATTATTACTGCTATCAGAGCAATATGTGGGAAGGGGGCTTTCAAAGAGAAAAAAATACAGGATTAGCAGTCAGAACACTTGGGTCTGAATATCAATTCCACCATTCACTAGTTGAGTGATTTGGGGGAAACTAAGTCTCAGTGGCCTTAATTAACTATAAAGGGATATGTATGTCTTACTTCAGAGGTGTCAATGAGATTTATGTGAGAAAAATGACAGATTGCTCAATATAAAGTAACCATCATTTTTACCAGCATTAAATCAGTGACTGGCAGGACTTAGTGATGTTCTGAGTGTGGTCACAGCAAAGGCCACATTTGTGGCCATTGGTCCTTTTTTGTGATGGATGAGTAGATGGCCTTAGACATACCCTGGAAAGGTGAAAGTGGAAGGATCTTGGAATCATCTGGCTTCCTTGTTTTAAATGTTTTGAGCATATTGCTGTTGGGCAGCCAGCCACATCCAAACTTCACTTAGGTCAAGTTCCTAGCCCAACTTTCTCCCAGCTTCTAATGTTAGGCTAACTCAAAGTAAACAAGGACTGGCAAGGTGGTTGAAGTCATTTGGGGTAAAGCTAATAGGATTTGCCCAGCTGTGTTTGTTTACACAATCTAACCATTCTTATTTATAGACTATTATCTGACAGCTTTGAAGTGCACACACAAATGAAGAGTGAAATGAATACTCTAAAGCTGTGAAGCCAAGATTATAGCCTTTCTTGTATGGCTTTGTGCCAGGGGTCAGTGAATTATAACCCTGCAGGCTAAATGTGAACCAACTTCTATTTTTGTGACTAAAGTTCTATTGGAACACAACCACGCTTATTCGTTTATGTACTGCCTATGGCTGCTCTCTCGCTATGAGTTGTTGAGTTGTTGCAGCCAACACTGTATGGCCCACAAGGCCTAAAATATTTACTATCTGGACCTTTATAGGAAAACTTTGCTGACCCCTGGCCTTTGCAGTCTCAGTCCACAAACCAACGTAGTAGACAACAGCATTAAACACACCGTTTGCTCATATGGGCATCGTAAAACAATGTGGACATTGGGCTTAGAGAATTTAGCATAAAAATCATAATTCTCAATACTTCTTAAAGAATGAATGCCACTTGGCACGTTTTCTTCCTAACATCAGTACAATAAAAGGAAAATAGGAAACAACTCAAATATGTATGTCCCTTCGGAACATCACAGAAATGTTATGGAAATAAATAAATAGTTGTGAAGCATTTGACAATCCTTGCAAAAAGATACTATAAAGAAACATAGAGAAATCAGTAAATAGGCCGTGTGTCATATGCTTCAAAGTAAAGTGTCTAATGCCAGTAAAATTATTCTCTCATAATTCTCTTTATTACTGAATATCAAAAGACAGTGGAAACTTACAAGCATAATGGGACGGAGCAGACACTTGGAAACCACCATGTCAGAGAAACAGGGAAGCTATTATTTTGACTATTAACATCCCTGTCCCCAAATTTACATAGAACTTTTAACAAATAAATGATTGCAATCATCAACTTATCTACTAAATAGATAGTTAAATAAAATAACAAGATCTCATAAGGCTTTCTAAAACTCTACCTGAACTGTCTTTCTCAGATCAGCTCTGTGTTAGGTGCTCCACTTAGAGAGAGCAGAAACATATTTTTAGCCCTGGGAAGGTAATGGTCATTTTTTATCCTGATCAAGTCAAATCCTTCTTATTTGTGTGGCCTGTAGAAAAGCTCCTGGTTGCTACCTAGATTTTAAAATGCTTCATTTTCTCCCCAAAACTTCTTATTCACATATTAACTGAATTTCCTAATAAGCTGAGAGTCTTGGACAAAATATGGACACTCGACTAACCATCCAGTGTTATGGCTGACTGGTTGGGCTCTGGAGATAGGCAGCCCTGTTGCCACTACAAGATTTTAAGCAAGCTGAACTCCCTGAGGCTCAGCGGCTTTATCTAAAATGGATAGAATAATAGCATGACCTCCTAAGGTTTTTATGGGGATTAAATGAAATAAAGTAAAAGAAGGGCTTTAAAAAGTATCTGGACTTTTAGCCATTCGATTAAGCATTATATTTAGCATCATTATAATAAAGTTAAAATTAATAGCATGGCCATATTTGTAGCAGGAAAGTAAGAGAGACAAAATGTTGACGGGTGCATTTGTGTTTGTACATGAAAGTGTGTGTGTGTGTGTGTGTGTGTGTGTGAGAGAGAGAGAGAGAGAGAGAGAGAGAGAGAGAGAGAGAGAGAGAGAGAGAGAGAGAGAGAGAAACTCTCTCTCTAAAACATTCCTCTAATCTTGTTAAATTTTACTGGATTTTTGATTACACATTGGAGTCATCTGGGGAGCCTTAAATATCCTGATGTCAAGGCCACACCCCAGACCAATTCCATCAAAGTCTCTGAGTATGGGGTCTGAAGCCTCAGAATCCTTTAAAGCTCCCAAGTGATCCCAGTGTACAGCCAAGACTCAAAACTACTGATCTAAAGTGACCTTTCTCCTGGGAAGTTAGGGGGACATTGAAATTATAATATAGATCTTAACTGAGATCCAAAATGGAATGCAACATCTCTATCTTCCCACAAATCCCCTAAAAAAAACACCAGATTTTATTTTAAAATCCAGCTCTTATTTCTGGATTTCCTATCGTTGAATGACACCACCAGGTTCACGCTAAATTTCTTCTTCTTCCTCACTCCTCACATACGCTGAGGCTCCAAGTTCCATCCACTAGTATCCATCGTGGTATCTTGTATCCATTTCTCCTTTTCTTTTACCTCAGCCACAACTGAGGTTCAGATCGTTATCTTCTCCATCTCAGACTGACAGAATTATCTGACAGTTGGTATCTATAATCCCTGGTGTGTCCCTCTTCAACTCCTCTGCCTTAGTTTAGGTTTACCAACAGCAGATCCAGAGACAAGGATTCAAGGACAAGTAGTTTATGAACCCAGGAAATACCAAGAGGACAGTAGTTTTTAATGCACAAGGGGTGACAATTTAGTCCCCCAGGGATATTTGGCAATATCTAGAGATATTTTCAGTTGTTAAAATTTGGGAGGATGCTACTGGACTCCAGTGGGTAGAGATCAGGGATGTTGCTAAACATCCTATGATGCATAGGACATCCCGCTCCCCTCCCCCCCCACACACACACACACACAACAACAACAATCAAGTATTAGCCGGCTCCATCTATCAATAGTGCCCACGTTGAGAAACTCTGCAGTAGAGAAGTAAGGAAGTAAGACAGGGGAGAGAAAGAAGCCAAATAAAGGTACATTATCAAGCTAGTTAGCACTGTGGGTAACCATAGCTCAGTCCTGCTACTCTAGGAGACAGTATAGGCCACATACCTCAGAGTTGTCCCACCCAAGGGGTGTGGGAGCTAGGGTATTCATACATCAACTCCTGTAAGTCATCAGTGGCCACTTCGGCTGTAGAGTGGGAGTTGTCTAATTCTCTCATACTTCCAATCTGCTGTGCACAGGAGCAGAGAAAGAATAGGGTTTCATCAGTCAGAGAAGGCTGGCAAGCAATTGGTCAGAAGTCTACAATAGTAAATTCCTAGGGATGTGGGTGGGACAGCATCTGCTAAACATCCTTCACATATATGCCAGAGGAATCATTCTAGAGCTTAATCCAATCATTCTTTCATTGGTTTTCCATCACCTGTTCTATAAGGTGGTATACATGACACTTCATGATTGAGCCCTATCCATTCCCTTGGCCTTGATTCCTCTGCATCAAACAAAATTGCACTTCATAACTCTAGGTTTCACATCTGACTTACCTCTAGAACAGTGATTCTCAACTTGGATGCACATCGGAATTACCTAGGGTGCTTTAAAGAAATATTTTTTCTGGGGTGCCACCCCCAGAGTTTCTGATGTAACTGACCTGAGGCATGGCCTGGACACTGGCATTCTTTACAGCTCCTCTGATGATTCTAAGGTGCAGCCAAGGGTGAGAAACAATGTGCTAGAATGTTGTTTCCTGGGGACAGGACTGTCTTATTTATCTTTGTATTCTCCTCATGACCTTCCACAGAATGAATCCCATAATAGATGCTCAACAGATGTTTGTTTAATTAATATAATAAAGAGAGCGAGAGAGGCAAGTCTTATGTGAAGAGGGGCAAAGCTTAGAATCAACATTGGTTAAGCATCTACTATGATTATTAGCACTTTACATGTTTTAGTACTTTTATTCATTGCAGCAGCCTTGTGTGAGGTAGGTGTTGTTCTGCTTTATTTTTTCAGAGGAGGAAGTTGATATTCAGAAAAGTTAAGTTGACTCACTCAAGATCAAAGAGTAGAGCCATGACTCAAATTTTGACCACCCCGACTCCAAAGACAAGGTCATTTTCAATACACAGACCTGTCTCAAATAGGAAATGGGAATTCCATAAGAATGTGATTCCTTTCCTATTACAAGGCTCTGAAAGGGGTGCTCAGGAGACTCCTGGAAGCAGCAGAGAAGCAGCAGGAGGCCCTCACGGCTCTGGTACCATAAGGCACTCCTATTCACACTCTATGTAATCAAAGGTGGATACTGTACATTGAACATTAGTGCCATGATAGGCAATGGAAAATCAGAAACTACCATCTCCAAACAGGAGCCAACTTAGCATTACTGAGATATGACCATAGGATCTTCTTCAATGAAACCTAAGTCTTCTTATGCTATTGCTTTCTTATGATTTGGGTCATGGCAAATGCTGGAATGGCTCAGTAAGCAAGAAGGAAGGCAAACAATTCTGTGGCTGCAAGACTGTGAATCAGAAATAATAAAAATAAAAGGATCAGTAATCAGAAATAAATTTGCAATGATTGATAGGTAGGCTGTAGAGAGTGCCTAAATAAACATCAATAGTTCAGAAGATAAAAACATGACAGGGGCCAGCCCAGTGACGTAGTGGTTAAGTTCATGCACTCTGCTTTGGCAGCCTGAGGTTCGTGGGTTTGGATCCCGGTGCAGACCTACACACTGCTTATCAAGCCATGCTGTGGTGGCGTCCTGCATACAAAATAGAGGAAGATTGGCAACAGATATTAGCTCAGGGCCAATATTCCTCATAAAAAAAAAACCCACACATGACAGAAACTGTTATGCCTCTAGCTCTTCCTATTCTAGAAAAGATGGTGAGGAAAAAAAGCTACTAGTCCACATACATGAAATTAAACTACAGAATGTTTCCATCAATCTTGGCACTAACTTTTCCCCCATCACATCCACAAAAGAATTCATGTTAACAGGGCTAGAGTAGAAGGTGCAAGTCAAAAATATAAACTCTAGGTGTATTAACTGGGTTACAAATATCCAGCTACTGTTCAGTACACTTTGTGGAGAAGGCAAACATCAGTGACAGCATGCTGCTTTTGGTTTCATAGACGCAAATATTGTGATGTACAAATGGAGACACTTTCAGCAATATAAACACACACTGATTATTAACTGTAATACTAGAAAATACTGCTATACCTTTTAAATACAGAGATTTCTCCCCACTCACACTGCTAAGCTTTTCTTCCTACAAAGTCTGGAAAACAAAGACTTGACAAGTCTGACAGGGACTCAGAAATGCTACATTTCATCTCTAAATTTCTGTGTCTCTTGACTTGCTGACAACCTTTTGATGATGTGTGAAGTATCAAATCTGAAATGCATGGTGGATTTCACCAACACAGTGATGCTCTCCATTTGGCCCACTTTCAGTGAGATATATCTGTGCCTGAGAGCTGCAAAGCAACATGATTTGTATGTGTAATTCAATAATGTTGTGTTTCAGAAAGAAGACAAATATAAAGCTTCATGTTATGACGCTGTCCTTATCTCAATGAAATAAGTAGGATATTAAAAAAACATTAACACAGCCAAGAAAGTGGTAACTTTTAGGTCAATGCATAACCATGTGTCCCATTTCAGCATTAATTTGTCCATCAGAAAATTCTCACATCTAAAGTTAATTGCCTTGTGCTTGCTGGCCCACTAAGTATTCTGAAATCCAAAGCTTTTCAGGCACAGTAATCAATAAATGTTGGGCTCTCTAATCAGGCTTTCAGTGAAGACCAAGTTCTACCCATGTCTCTAGTTATGGCTATTCGTGGTGCCAAAATCAAAAGACAAAAATGCTGTAAACAAGTTGTTGAGTCTCTTCCAGCACAAATGGAACACAGAGGACATTTATTATAACAGATATGAATAAATCACTCCTCCAACTGTCTCAGGTAGGCAAGCCAAAAATTGTTAGACTTTCCAGTACTAAAATATCTGTTATTAGGGAATTTTTTTCTATTTTCCTAATCTGTATTTTTAATTTAATCTTTCACTGAAAGAAATATATATTTAAAGTAATAATAGCAACCAGCCATAAAGTTTAAAAGAACACTTGTGCCAGAAAATCCTTGGCGTTAGAATCCTTAGTAGATAGAGTTTTGAGCCGAATTTTTGATAAGGAGAATGTATGAATATAAAAATCACTTTGTTCATTTGTGACACTATTTAAATATATAAACTTACATTTGTGGCCCAATAAATTCCAGAGAAAGGAAAACAGAAGACTGAAGATTGATCATTTGGAACACTCATAACCTATAATGTATGAAAATGAAAATTTGGAATCATCAAATATTCCAAAAAGAGGTTGGGAAGCAGGGCAAGATGCCCTTTGGATCCCACTATCCTACCTGGGAGTTCTGTGGAGAGGACATGGCCCCCCTGTCGAAGGACCTTCACCTTCTTGCTCCTGGCTCTCTCTCCAACTCTTGAACTCCTTCTTATTTGGTGAATCTTTATCTAGTCTGCTTGGCAGGAAGCCTAGCTCTGTCTTATCACAATTTATTTTTCGTCTGTGCTCCGAGTCCCCTCAGGACCTAAGCTTATGAAATTCA